>NC_140577.1:28130699-28458199 GCF_057381845.1 Rhamphochromis longiceps
CAGGGGTGGGCAGTTCACTTTTTTACAGGGCCACAGGGCATGCCAACAAGCTGATCTCAGTTCCACTCAATATTAACTTGATTTTTTTTTAAATAAACTGTTACTGGTGAGAGTAGATGTAAGTGAAAATTGGAGGATGAAAATGTGAAATACGCAGCAAAAATGCCAAGATTTGATCACTATTTCATAAACATTCCCAAAACCAGTTTTCAACAAAACATGTTTTTGCAAAATTCAAAGGATTTTTAACTTTATACAGTGTGCTATTGATACACTGCATATAGTTTAATTACTTTATCTTCAGTTTTTCAGTTATCTTATTTAAGTGAGAGAAAGCTTGAACAAGTCAATCAAATGTCAGGTTCAGTGTCTAAGGTGAAAATGCTTTGTGGTAGCTTATGTCACCATATTCACCATTATGCTTCTCCAAAAGTGCAACAAACTGTCTGCAATCTTGCCCTGAACCAGTTACAATATGGACAGTTGACTCACCTTGCAGCCCCTGGTATAAATTACAAATCACAAATAAAAGATGTATTAATTTATGTCATTTATGTCCACCATTTTTACCTTTCAGATTTGGACAGCTGTTGGTTCCATAACCTTCCTTTTTGTCCCAATTGTAGGCCACGCCTCTTCAAACATGCACTTATCTCTGCAAACGAATCACTAGTTATTCCATATATGAGACATCATAACTGGGCTGTGTTGCTCTTCAGCTACTGGGGTGGCTGCAGGAGGAGCTAGAGCAGGTCATCTACTAATTGGAAGGTTGGTTGTTCAGTCTCTGCATGTGTTATGTGAACTGCAAACTCACATCTCTAATTAACGCTGGTTCCAACGCATTTACAGTGAAGCTGCAACGCTTGTATGTACGTTAAAATAAATATATAAACATGAAAGCAACAAAACTCTGCTGTAATTTACCACAAAATTCATCTCCACCACCGGCCCCCCAACTGGGTCCATAAACTGCTCCACCACCTAGCTCTGTGGCTTGGTCGACCTTTTCCAATTTTTCCCCTTAATTTGCTCCCTGTATTCATTTTGCTTTTCAGTCCCTCCCTCTTGATGTTTCCACCCCACCGGGGCCTGAGTGGACCCAGGTGGGTGTCAGTCTGTTACATTCGTGAGCTTTTGGTTTACTTTACCCACCTTCTGGTTTCTGTTCATTCAGCTGTCTTGAGCCTGCATTTGGATCCTAATCCTGTACCACTCCAGGGCCTTCTTCACTAAACCACTCAGTAATGAGTAATCTAATTTATTTTTCATTGTTTTAAGGTGGAATGTTTTAATATAAGAAAGGGGAACCATAATTTCTGATTCTGTTTGGTGCCATTTTTGTTGCTTTACCCGGGTTTATTTCATTTCTTAGGCACATGGACTCTGGCAGACATGGTGTTCATATCTATTATAGCTACTGTGTGTTGTGACAGCATAGAAATCGTTGTATTGGTGTGATGGCTGCACTTACAGCCACACAGTGGTAATATCCACCATGTTAGTGTAGAGACTTATACATAACATTGCATTCAGATTTGTCTGTCTTTAAATATAGGAATTAATTTACAGGACAATAAATAACTGGTTTTGGTTTAAAATTAATTCACATATCCACATAACACTGCATTCTAAAATAAGTGCACATTTTAGTTTACACTTATGTATGATTAATCTTTTGTTTTCTGAGTTACCTTAGCTGCAGCTGTTCCAGTCCCTTGATTAAGGAGCCAAGAGGTGGAAAAGGGGCGGAGCGAGCTTTAAAGGAAGACTACAAATTGGTTCATGCCATAACTCAGGACCATGGGGGGGGGAAATTGGAGTTCATTATGTTAGGTTTAGTTAGGTTTTGTGTGTTTTACCCCTTCTCGTGTTTTTTGTGGGCTGATCAGCCACTGTTTAAGTTCCCCCTTTGTCTGGTAAGTTAGGTCAGTTTGTTTGAGTTATCAGTAGTGTTGTCAACTTTGAGTAGAGTTCTGTTATTTTGACCTCTTTTATGGGCCCAAGATTTTGATTCTTTTTGCATGATTTAACCAATTATGTTTTTGGGTTAAATAAAAAAAAAAAATCATTTTTTTGGACTTTAACCTGTGCCTGAGTTTCCTTCGCTGCTCGGTCCATCACAAGTGGTGTCAGAAGTGGGATACCAGCTGAAGGCACAGGATTTTTTTTTTCTTTTTTTCCCTCTTCACTTATCAAGCCATGCACAGAATGGGAAGGAGTGGCAAAGGAGCAAAAGGAGATTGTCAAAACCAGCCAGTTGGAGTGGCAGAGCAAGTGAAAGAAGGAGAGGAACATGGAGCCTCTGGAGGGGTGGATAGCACTGAGAGCCAAGGTAAGGAGCTGACAATGTCAGAACTGATTTCCATCCTTTGTTCTCATATGGGTCAGCAGGAGGCCCAGGAAGCAAGAAGAAGGGAGGAGTTTACCCGCCAGGAACAGCGCTTTAGAGCACTGCAACATCAGTTTCAGCTGTTGCAGGTAGAAGTGCAAGCTCGTACCTCTCCAGTCCCTGAGCCTCAAATGGAGGAACATAAACAACCAGAGGTAGGGCTTTTTGAAGAGGAGGAAAGAGTTATGAGAAGTGGGTAAAGCCAAAAGAAAAGACTGTGCATGAGGTTGGTGAAATATTAATTTTAGAACAATACTTGAGAATGCTGTCTCCTGAGCCATGGAGCCACACAGCATTGAAAATGAGATGTTTCAAAATCTGTCCTTCACTACCAGAAAGCAGGGGTGAGTAAACCTCCAAAGAGCCAGTCTGTCAATATGCCGTCAAGACCTCCACCCAAGACTGTGATTTGTTATTTGTGTGGGATGGAGGGCCACACAAAACCGATGTGCCCAAAGAATTCTACAAAAATAACTCAATGTGTTTTGTGCCCCGACAAAGTGTGGAGCCTAAAGTGGAGTTTGAGAATGGGTTCAAAATGACATTGGTTGAGGTTGATGGGAAACCATTAAAGGCCCTTGTTGACTCAGGAAGTACTCAGACTCTTGTGCACCGAGACTTTGTTCCTGCAAATAAAGTTAATAATGTGGAGAGAATCCCTGTTTGCTGCATTCATGGGGATGACAGGTCATATCCAACAGCAGATCTGTACATCAAAGTACAAGGACAAACGTATATTCTAAATATTGGTGTTGCAGAGAATCTGCCATTTCCAGTAGTGCTGGGTCGAGATCTGCCTGTGTTTGACTTGCTGAATCCTAGTCATACATGCAATGTTGCAGTAACAAGAGCTCAAGCTAAGAAGAAAGAGGAGTCCCTACACCCACTCCATGCCTTGCCCTTCTATGATGCGGACATAGAGACTGCACCCGGGAAGTTTCGTAAGTCACGTGGACAGAGATGGCAAGAGAAGTTTCTACATACTGCTGTTCGATCAGCTCCTAGCACAGAGCCTGAGTTACCTTTGGGTTTTAAAATCCCTGTTAATATTATTGAAATGCAACATGACGATTCATCTCTAACATCTCTGTTCCAGAAAGCTGCAGAGAGGAACCAAGGGACTGAGCAAGAATTGAACAGCAAGGGGGAGTTTCTGCTGAAAGATGGCATTCTGTATCGTTAGCAGGGTTCAGCATTACAGTTGGTGGTTCCTAGAGCAGTCCAGAAAGTGGTGCTCTCCTTGAGACACTCCATTCCATGGGCTGGCCACTTGGGAAAGCACAAAACCATGGCCCGTATTAGCAAATGTTTTCATTGGCCTGCAGTGCGCTCGGATGTGACACTTCTGTAAAAGCTGCCCTCAGTGCCAGAAGTCTTCTCTTAAAATCCCCTCCAGAGCTCCTCTCCAGTCTCTACCAATTATCAGCCCTCCATTTGAACGGCTAGGAATGGACGTTGTTGGTCCTCTAGAAAGAAGCAAAGCAGGCAACCATTACATGCTGGTTGTGACAGATTATGCTACAAAATATCCAGAGGTCTTTCCTTTGAGATCAATAAAAGCCAAAGCAGTCGCCTTCTGTCTCATACAGTTCTTCTCAAGGGTTGGTTTTCCTCGTGAGATTCTTACTGACCGTGGCACTAACTTTATGTCCACTTTGTTGAAGCAGATAGAATAGAATAATCCTTTAATTGTCCCACAAGGGGAAATTTGGTTGTAACACATATACATACAAACAGGACACAGAACAGAAACGTACACAACTTTTCTTACATATTTACATTAAGGACAATGGTTACTATATACAGAGAGTACTGTACAGTTATTAAATTAAATAAAAATAACTACAGATAAGAGGCAAACCAGGTTGTAGTGCAAATCGGTTAATTAACTTATTGCAGTTACAGCGCAGATGTAAACATCTCCGTTTGTTGGGAGCAGTTCTGATTGTACAGTCTGACAGCTGCAGGGAGGAAGGACCTGCGGAAACGCTCCTTCGTGCATCGAGGATGCAGCAGTCTGTCACTGAAGGAGCTCTGCAGTTCAGCAACATTTACATGCATGGGGTGGGAGACTCTGTCCATCAGAGATGTTATTTTGGCCAGAGTCCTTCTGTCTCCCACCACCTGCACTGGGTCCAGGGTGCATCCCAGAACAGAGCTGGCCTTCCTGATGAGTTTATCCAACCTCTTCCTCTCAGCTGCCGATAAACCGCTGCTCCAACATACAACACTTTCAAAAATGACAGATGCCACCACAGAGTCATAGAAGGTCTTTAAAAGCGCTCCCTGGACTCCAAATGACCTCAGCCGCCTCCGCAGGTCGAGTCTGCTCTGACCCTTCCTGTAAAGAGCATCAGTGTTGTGGCTCCAGTCCAGTTTATTATTCAGGTGAACACCCAGGTACCTATAAGAGTCACTATCTCAATGTCCACTCCCTGGATGTTCACCGGTGTCAGTGTGGTGGGTCTGCGTCTCCGGAAGTCCACCACCAACTCCTTGGTTTTCCCGGCGTTGATCAGCAGGTGGTTCTGCTGACACCAGTCAACAAAGTCCAGAGTGGCAAGGGCCATATGAGATCCAAAAGAAACTTGGACAAACAACCTATAAGGTCGCCATTCGAGATCAGCCCCGTTCCAGCAGAGTACCGCACATTAACCTGCTTAAGGAATGGGTGGAGAGACCAAAAGCAGATGTCTTTCTGATCCGGGAGGTTTCGGAGGAGGAGGAAGCGGATGATCAGTATCTGCCAAAACCAACTCCTCAGGACCTGGATCTCAACCACCTTCCTGAGGAAAGACAGGCTCAGGTGAGAAACCTGTGTAAATTAGATGTGTTCAGTGAAAATCCTGGTAGAACGGACATTGTGGAACATGACGTTGTGTTGAAAGATGGCGCTTCTGTGAGGAGAATGAGTTACAGGATACCTGAGCGTCTATTGATCCCGTTGAAAGAGGAGATCGACCTGATGTTGTCACTAGGAATCATTGAAGCCTCGAAGAGCGAGTGGTGCCACCCGGTGGTCCTGGTGCCAAGGAAGGATGGCGGTATTCGTTTCTGCATAGACTTCAGGTACCTGAATGCAATATCACAGTTTGATTCATATCATGTCTGATTTTGCTGCAGCCTACCTTGATGACATAGTGATTTTCAGTTCTACCTGGGAAGAACACCTGCAACATCTGGGGAAGGTATTGGGACGTCTTCAGTCTGCAGGGTTGACTGTTAATCCAGCTAAGTGTGCCATTGCCAAGGCTGAAACTGAGTACCTTGGGTTTGTGATTGGAAATGGAGTAATAAAACCTCAAGGCGATAAGGTCACCGCCATAGAATCCTGTCCCTTGCTAGAGACCAGAAAACAGATGAGATCGTTTTTGGGTATGGCAGGATTCTATCATTGGTTTATCCCTCATTTCCCTGCCGGGGCAGCTGTTCTGACGGATCTGACTGGTGCCCGAAGTCCCAATAAGATCACCTGGACAGAGGAGGTTAAGATGGCTTTTCAGGACCTACGACAATCTCTGAGTAAGAGCCCAGTCTTGCACAGCCCTGATTTTGAGAGACATTTCATTCTTCAGACTGATGCCTCAGAGAGAGGATTGGGAGCTGTTCTGTTAAAGGGACCGCCTGGAGAGCGTCATCCAGTGGCCTTCATCAGCTGCAAGCTGTTTCCGAGGGAAGTGGACTCCCTGGACTCCTTTAAGTATTATCTTCTCGGACGGGAGTTCATACTGGAAACGGACCACAAGGCTTTTCAATGGATAGAGAGAATGAAGGACACAAATGGAAGGATCACGCGATGGTACCTTGCAATCCAGCCATTCCGGTTCACCATCAACCACATCCCCGACAAGGATAACTGCACTGCAGACTCTCTCTGGCTGTCCCAGGGAGAGACCTGAAGAGGAGGCGTGTGTGATGGCTGCCCTTACAGCCACACAGTGATTATTTTCTGTTATTTTGACCTCTTTTATGGGCCCAAGATTTTGATTCTTTTTGCATGATTTAACCAATTATGTTTTTGGGTTAAATGGGAGAAAAAAAAAAATCTTTTTTTTGGACTTTAACCTGTGCCTAAGTTTCCTTCGCTGCTCGGTCCATCACAAGTGGCATGTAATGAAACAGCAGTGACTCAAATGAACCCTTGCTGGTCAGCTTTCTCTTTAGTCCTACTCTCCAGTAATTGTGTGCAAAATGCTTCTGCTGTTTTATTTAATGACTCTGTGTCCTTCAACATGACTGACACAAGGTCAGGATCCTAGATCGTGGAAAAGAAAAATGCCGTCTCTGGACAGCTCTACTTTTTCTTCCTTTCAAGTCAGACTGAAGGCAGATTGCAGTGACTCACACCACATCTTTTTAGAAACTTAGCAGCCTACTGCCAGGAGACATGGCTGCAACACAAAGGTCTGATATGCCAAAATGTATACTTTTTCACAGCCAGGTCATAATTGTTATTCATGTCATATTCGTGTGGTTTTTTTATTTTTATTTTTTATGATATCACATTTGGACCTTTAATCTGTACAGGACTGCTCTCGTAACCTTTAGGTTCAGCACAAAGAAGCGTGCCTCTAAACGTCTGAACTGAAATGTTTTGTTGTCTGACGCATGGAGACAAATGCAGCTGTCAATATCACAAGTCTGTTCCTACTGCTGCACGGGATTAACTGCCTTGCTCAAGATCACCTTTTAAATCTGTAGTGGAATGATACTGTATTTCACAAAAGTGCTTTCTTATTTGTGTATTTTAGATCTCAGGTCCAATAAAGCTGTGGGCTCCGACTAACCTTTGACCCCCATTTCTCCTACATTTTTATTTTATTTTTTTGTCTGTGTGCTATGATAATTAAATAACTGAACTGTTCAGGAAGAGACACACATTAAATAACCATTTTACAGAGCCACCATAGAGAGCATCCTAACGTACGGCATAACAACATGGTATGCAGGGTGCTCAGCTGCAGACAGGAAAGTACTGCAGAGGGTCATCAACACAGCCCAGAAGATCACTGGCTGCTCTCTGCCCAGCCTGGAGGTCACTGCAAACTCTCGGTACCTCAGCAGAGCTGGCAATATCATCAAGGACCACTCTCACCCCAGCAACCAACTGTTTGAATTATTACCGTCAGGCCGACGGTTCAGGTCACATAAAACCAGGACAAACAGATTCAGGGATAGCTTCTTTCCCAGAGCTATCACCGTAGTAAATAAGCACAAAAACAATTGAACCTATTCCATACCGTCACTGTCATTATATTATGCTGCTATCCTGTATATATTGTACATACTATTGTTTGAGTACTTACGATTGTTTTTTTTGTACTTTTTATATTTTACATTTATATTTATTATTGAAACTTGCACCAAGGGAGTGGCACTCCAATTTCGTTGTACTCTGTACAATGACAATAAAGGCTATTCTATTCTATTCTATTCCATTCTATTCTAATGAACTAACAAACTAGATAAATAGAAATATTCGTTTTTATATTGTTTTCATTTGAACAATTATTTCAATAATAACATGATTGTGTTTTTCATTGAAAGGGTTGTTAAAATTCTATTTTTGTAGAGTTGGGATGAGCAAGGAAATTTCCCTTTAAAGTAAGACAACATGGATTATGTTATGTCCTTGTTTGCAGAAGAACACTGTTACTGGCAAAGTGAAAAACAAAGAAAACAAAACTGAAGATTTCAGGGGAGAAAACATTACGCTTTTCATTTTACATTTTCACAAATCTGCATTTTTTTTCTTAATTTATATTTCAGTAGCTCATTTATAGTTTCCACAGATTATTATTGTAGAGACTTTACAGGACAATTTAAAGCACCATGAGGTGACTGTGATTTAGTGCTATACAGATAAAACTGACGATAAATCAAGAAACACTGTTCTGTGGTATGACTCCGGGGCTCTACATAAGCAAGGAACATCATGCAGATGGCGTCTTCTAATTCGACTTATGTGCCAGACTTTGTAGAAATCCCGTAGTTTTTCCTTTTAAGAGAAGTTCTGGGTACTTCATGAGAGAGGTGAGGTCAATATGAGGTGTGAGTGCAATCCGATCTTTTAGGCACGTAAGTCTGATGAACCTGAGTCCGCATGCACGCACAGGATTCAGCACGCATGGTCTGTCTGCGTTTACCCTCCACTGTTGTGTGGAATGTGTAAAACGTGGACACTGTGGATCAAACTCAGACAAACTGCAGTGTAAATGTTTCGGATTGAAGTTCAGAAAAAACTAGAACCTCTTACTTGCTGCCTGTGCTGAATCTCATCACTGCTGTTAATCAGATTACTGTAATTGCTGCGGGACAGTCTCCCGCTGCTGCCATGTGGGAACCCAGTCTCGATTTTCTGTTTAAAATGCACTCGAATGCCTCCTTGTTGCATGTCACGTGTTTCTGTGCCTGTTTAAAGTATGTGTACAAAAACCCGTGTCTGTATGGTGCAGAGCAGTGCGCTTTCCGTCCGTCTGTCCTCAGCACCATGGAGAGCGCGCTAACATGTGCAGCTGAGTCCGGTCCGGAGAGCTGATTCCCGCTGCTGCCAGAATGTGGAGGGAAAGAAAAAGCTTTATTGTGAACATTAAAGTGAACTCTCTCGGTCCATATAATGAGTAGGAGTGGTCACTGTGGAAGGGGTCGTTGGTAATGGAGAGCACAGGAGGGTGGGAGGGGGCTCTATCTGTTGCACACCGGGCTGATTTTCCTGCGGAGAGAAAGCGTCCAAGAGTGGGCAGACTGAGAGCTGAATCGTGACACTTGGAAAAAGAGAAAAACGCTGAGAAAAGGAGGAGCGACGCCCACCGAGCAGCGTCTGGAGTGAGTGGTGACATCAAATGTGGAGCCTTCAAAATACAAGCAGCTCGTGACACGCACGGTGAACTGAGAAACCCCGACACGAGGAGTAAAAACACACATGTGGGTTTTTCTTTCTTTTCTTTTTTTTCGTCCCAAATCAAAGTGATGAGCATACAGATCGGGAGAGGAGCTTTGGAGCGCGGTGTGCGCAACAGAGCATGAGTGCCACTGCGGACACGGAGTGCGCTGTGAGCAGCTGTGTTTATTCCACGAGTAAAGTGTCTTTTTCCTGCAGCTCCAGCTGCTAAACACATTTACCTTTGAAGGAAACTTTTCGTTCCGATGGAAACTGTTTTGATAGTTATTAGGATTTTTTTTCCATTCCTAAAACAACAACAAGTGTTGAGCTGAGGCGCGGATGAAGCAACAGATACGGAGCCGTGAATCTTTCATGTGCATTGTGTGAGTAACAACTCCAAACTCTCCGCCACTCTCCTTATCCGTGACCCTCCCATCTTAGGGACGACTCAGCACATTTGTGATGAGGATGTCCGCCGCTTGCGAGGAAGATCTGAGGGTTCCGCGGACAGTAAATTGATTGTTTTCTCTGTCTTCCTCTCTCTCCCGTGTGTGGAGAATGGCAGCTAAAAATATCCCGGAGATGTTAGGATGAACAGGTTGTTGTTTAGCTGAAACTTAAAGACCCGCGGGAAGATGCTCGGCTGTAGGACATTTTAATTCTCCTCACAGACAAAGTTCGACTGGAGCAGGAAAGAAAAAGAAAGGATCCGTCAGTGCTGATTTCTGTGGTTCATTCCGACCTACGTAGAGAACAGAGAGCAACAGACGAGCTTGGAAGCAGCTTGTTGATGGCACTGCGCACCGGGAGGACTTGGTTTGGGCAGGTCTTGCGCAGGGTCTCTCGGCTGCAAGGCTCCTGGTCCAGGCGCTCGAGCAGTCTCTTGTGTCTCTCCACTAACCAGGAGCAGGATTTGGGCTTCTGCCACCGGGATCACAACAAGGCGGGGGGCTCCAACTCCGGCGTTCACCGGAGCGCACCTTTCCGCGCCTCCGCCTCCAGGCGCTGTCCACACGGCTATCCCCACGCTTGCTGCGTCTTCCCGGAGAATCCGAGGGGACATGAGCCCCTCGGTCGCCGGTTCCTGTTGGCCATGAAGCGGCAAAACGTGCGGACCCTGTCCCTGATCATTTGCACGTTTACATACCTGCTCGTCGGGGCCGCTGTCTTTGACGCCCTGGAGTCCGACTTCGAGATGCGTGAAAAAGAGCAGCTGGAAGCCGAGGAGAAGCGTCTCCAGGGGAAATATAACATCAGCGAGGATGATTACCGCAAACTGGAGAGCATCATCATGGAGGCTGAGCCCCACAGAGCCGGGGTGCAGTGGAAATTCGCAGGGTCATTTTACTTTGCCATCACGGTGATAACCACCATAGGTAAGCCTAAACTCTAACATGTGTATAAATCTTTACAGGCTCACTGTGATCTTTGACGAGGACAGTTACATTTTTAGGGCGATAAAGCGGGCTGTCAGCAACAATTAGGGGAGAGCAGGAACATATTTACAGTACACGTCTGTAGGTAAAGTTTTAAGCAACATGTTGCAGCACTCGCTCCCTGCTCCAAAGGGAATTGCGCGGTGAGAATGGAGCTTTGTGTGTCATCAGCCTCGTGAGATTTAAGCTCCTGAACATCACCTGTAGGTTAAATCACGCGGAAGAATGACGTAGCGTGATGTGCTCGAGTGCACTGTGGAAACATACATCATTTCTTTTCGTGCAGCTGCACAATTTGAACTTTTAACGATGCGTCACCAGGAAAGTCTGACAGAGCAGATCGAGTTCAGGCTGTGAGACACCCCGAGACTGATCCTGAGAGGCCGGAGAGACAAAGCTGTGGCTGGAAGAAGAGCAGCGGGCGGTGTGTTGGTGCTGAAAGAGACAGTTCCTCTGAGTGCAGCCGCAGGCAGGACGAGAGTTCAGCAACTGAAACCTGACGTCACTCCAAGAGATCCTGCTCAGATCCTGCTTTTAAAAAGAAACTGTGTGTTTTGTCCCTGTGGTTATATTTACATTAGGTTTAATGGTTTTCCACAAGAACAAAAAAAGGACAGTGAACACTTTGCTCCAACTTGGCTACAAATAAAGACAGCTGCAGGGCCCGCCTGTGGGCACAAACCATCCCACTTTCCTTCCATTCCTTGCATTTATTTTTATGAGTCTCCTAAAATGCAACATACATCACATCAGTCTGACGCCCCTGGCTCTGACGCATGTGCGTCATAAAGGTTTATTTCAAGCTGGGAAGGAGGGGTAAACAGAGTTTGTCTTTGTTTACGCTCCACCGTCGGAGTGCATTTTAGTAATGCATTTTAGTAATCATACTAACCATAATGTCAGATTGAAGCGACTTGTAATTAATTGCATTAATTGAAATGAACTCAGCAAAAATAATAAAATAGAACAAATCCGACCTTTTAATCAGCCCAGATTGGGATTGTAAAAAGTCCGAAACTCGAAAACGAACTTCTTTTTACGCAGAGGTCACAGAGACTCGACATGGTGTTATTCAAGATGATTTTCTTATGGGGAGGAGGACTAATGCACTAGGCTCATAGCTGGCCAGGCAACACCTAAAAGAGACACCAGCACGGCGCAGTGAAGGTGGATCTACTTTTGTTTCCAGGCTACAACGAGAGCCATTGTAATATTCACGTCGGGTGAAGTGGCCACATTTACTGCAGCTCTGTGGGAGACAGCGCTCTTTATGCGTTATCATACTCTTAAGTTCCAATAGTTTAGAGGACAGCCCAACTTTTCTTTCTCTTTTTCCCCCTTTGCAACATGTGAAGGTCTGACCTTTAGTTGACTTCCTGGTGTGACGCGTTAAACTGAGGAAGAGGATGGGATTAGACACACAATTGTTTTGAGTCCACTTGTGCAGGATGGAAATTATATTATTGTATCAGCCTGCAGAAAAGAAAGAGACGAGAAAAGAACACTGTCCAAAAAGTTATTGATTACAAGAGCTTCATTTCATTTTAGAAATGCACCACAAACATAAAGCTGACACAGTCAGGCCGTTCTGCAAAAAGTCGTTAAAATCAGCATTGACTTATAATTGCGGTGCTCTAATGTAAAACACCAGGCGAACAGAGCATTCAGCGGGACTTCAGTTTGATTATTCATTTAAAGGTACATTTAAAAAAAGAAGGATACAGATAAATGTTCCTCTTTTAGACACCCCCCCCCCCTCCCACCACCTTTTTTTATTTTAAAGGATTAGTTTCGCGTTAGTCTTGTGATGGTTTTGTTGTTTTCACCACGATAAACCACAAAACAACAATAAACTGACCTCACTAACAAGTACTGTATGTGTACTTCACACATTGCCATATATTAGTCATTTTTGAATTGGAACGCTTCTTTAAATCAGATTGGATTTATTTGCACTTTAGATGACATATGTAAATATTCTATTCTATTCTATTCTAAATTCATGCAGTACTGTGCAAAAGCTTTTTCATATTTTACAGTTCTACTTTCAAGGGGTCAGACCTTCTTGAATCTTTCTGAAAGTGCTCTTGAGATTAAGTCCTCCAGCCTTTCTGAAGGTCTTTCAAAGTGTTTCTTTTGATTATAAGATGAACACAAGAGACAACTTAGCAAAGTACATAACATGCTCCTGTTTCTTTTGTTGAATCTATAGAAAATGCCAAAGATCACTCAGTTTAAATGGAATACAAAAGTACTTTTGCACCAGAAACTGGAGAAGTGAAGGGCAAAAGAAGAAGCATCAGACCTAAAAATTATCTACAGCAGATGAACAGTGTTTGAAAGTCACGCCCTTAAGAAGCAGAAAAACTAAATGAAAGAGCTGACACAGAACCTGACACATACATCTGGTCCTCCAGTTCATCTACTGTGAACTGGTGGCTGTCAAAAACCCAGGAAGGGCAACAGGGAGAAAAGGGTGATGTCTGCCAAATTACATAAGAACCAAACAGAAAATCAGCTGCAACAGGTCACATGGACTGATGAATCCTAATTTGACGTTGATGATTCAAACCCTCATCAGTATGTAAGCAGGAGGTCACGTACAACAGTGACTTTAAGCATGACAATCATCCCAAACTGCACTACTGGTGTAAAAGCACACCTGGACAGTAAAACACAGGGGAACAGTGTGGATTGGATTGACCTCCACAGAGGATCCACCTCAACATTATTCAAGCACTGTGGGTTTTCTTGAAAGAAAAACAAAAGACAGTCGACATCCAAAGAAGAGCTTTGAAAGTCATTCAAGAGGCCTGGAGAATTATTCTTGAAGGCTACTTAAAGAAATTACAGGAAAACTTGACTGAGAGAGTCGAGGCAGCGTTGAAGAATAAAGATGACCGACTTTCAAGTGCAAGTGAGAATTGCACATTTGCTGTTTTTGTTTTATCTACTGTATCTGCATTTATGTTGGCTATAACTCACTGCACCAATTTCCCATTTTTATAGTAAAATATTTTTAAAAATGTAGGTGGAACCAAGACTTTTTTCACAGTACTGCATAATATATATAAATGATTAACATAACTAATATGATATAGTGTATTTACTGGCATGGTACCCTGATATTTACCTTTTTAAAAGAAATTTGTGTCAAATTAATGAAGGTAATTAAAATTTGTTTCCAGGATTTCTAAGGGTCATATATCTGATCTCTCTGTGCCACAGAGCTCCACTCTGGGGTTGCCATGTTAGTGTTTGTTTTTGTGTCAAATATGTCTCAATCCAGAGTTAAAAACGGTCCAAAAACAAATGCACAAATCCATCTGATTTACTGAAAACCACCAAACAGCTGTCTCAAGACATAATTTTTTATGTTAGAAATTAGTCATCCACCCAATGATTGAATGCTCCTAAAATGCACATCTGACCTGAAAGCAAACGACTCTGTGCCTTAGAGCACAAGCCTGCAAGATCACCAAACTTTGCTTTTTCATCAAGCAAGAGAGTTCTTCTTCTTCTCTGAGAAAAAACAAAACAAAAAACAACGATGAAGCACAGACTGGACAAAATGGACAAAGACAGTTTTCATTAGATGAAACCGTCACCTGGTCATAGCGAAGTTCAGTGAGTTTGATATGTTCAATACTCTCAATGATATTACAGTAGGTTTTAGTCAGATGGCATTTATTTTCTTGGTGCCTTGGGGACACTGTACAACTGGAAAGTCAAGGCAATCACAGAAAAGTGTCTTGATGTGAGTTTGATATCTTTTTTGGTGATTTTCCAGCCACTTCAGACTTCATAAGGTTTCATCTGACACTCCAAGTAGGTTAAATCTTACTTGTGGGTTGTATTTGACCCAGCCGTTTGTGCCTTTAGGCAGTGGAGCTTTGATTTTTCTTTTCTCTCTCTGATTTGATGAGTTCGCTCAATGATTGGATGGCACGCTCAAAAATAACATTCATCTGACAGTGGGAACTTTAATTCTTACACTCCTACCTGTTCTCAGAAATAATGAAACCCGTTTTGTTTTTCCAGTCATTATTTCAGCCGCTAAAAGTGGAAGTAGTTTTGTGTGAAATGAAACTGCTGCAAAGATAAGGGACCAATTTGGGCTGTGTCAACTATGAGCTGTTTGTGGAAGCTAATTAAATTCAGTGTGAACACGAGGGACTATACAAGTGAGGTACAAAGATCTCTATTAAGATATGTGGTACTACACGTTGTTTTTCTTGGTTATGTACATATACAGGGGTATAAAACACACACTATACACCGAATATCACATGACCGTATCGATAAGATAGGTTACCATCTTACTGTAAAACCTGCCAGCATTCAGCCAAGTACATTCATCATTGGCTCACTATAAATCTTTAAAGATCTTTCTATTAATATCGATGCATACCCCATGAGTCCAACTGCATCACATACTCATTGGTGATAAAGTAAAAGAATCACCCATAAAGTGAAGTGAATAAATATTATATAAAATTATATATTGTATTTACTACATAAATCCCAAAATAATGTAGTAATTTAATTTAGTTTTTTTTTTTTAAAGAAAAATCTTGTTTTAAAGGAAAAGAATTACTTCAGTATTGATCATCATTTAGAAAAAAAAGTGTTTTGGTTAACATGAGCGAACAAACAAGCTGTGGGAGGGCCACTGCAAAGAAACCAAAGCAATTAACCTTCTCACTTTGTTTGGATTTTATATTAAAAATAACTTCCTGAGATAAATTGAGATAAATTGCCAATTCCCAGGTTACTGAACCTTTCATAAAACGAAAAAGAGGGAAATTGATTGTATAAGTTTTAATTTGTATCATTTTTGTATCAAAAACATATAAGCCTGTTAGGATAGATGCTGTAGAGGTCTAAAAACTCAGGTATCAAATATGATATACTTGGAGTTATAGGGTCAAAACTGAATAGATACAGTTTTTAATAGAGTTAACACTGGAAATGATTCTTTTCAATGTATGACCAGTGTGAATACAGTTCAGTTCAAATGCTACTGAAAATTCTTTACTGTAACAGCAGCAGTGGTAACAGGAGTTGGAGATAGTAATTGTGGTAATAACAGGGAGAGCTGCAGGATGAAAAACCCTGGATGTCAGGGCTGCACTTTAAATTAAGGATGTATACTTAATATACTTACAGATGATTTTTTTTAAAATCTGGTCTATCATCTACATCTGGAAGCCTCACCTGGGCGTGCCTTAGGCCCAGGAAAAGTTATAGTGCAAGTCGTGATCAGAAGCTAATTTTTATTACCATCATACTCCTGATCATGAGAGAAAAGGCCAGAGGCCTGAAACTGGAGCCTAGCTGTGATGATATTAGTGCAGGTCTCAGCCTTAGTATGTATAAAGGCCCTGAGATGACTTTTGTCATGATTTTCAGGTTTATAAATAAAACTGAATTGACTTGACTGTCAGAGCAGCTGTCTTGAGGGGCCCATCTCGGCTGCCAGGATGAAGCTGTAAGCACTCTGCACAGCACCCCTCAATTCAGACCGGCCTGCAAGTTCACTCTATTTATTTCTCATGATTAATTGCTCCAAATGTGATGACAGCATGTGGCGAGCGCGAAGTGTTCTCGCCGAAACTCTGCTCAGAGGGAGAAGAGCAACAACAGCGTGCTATGGTGAGCTTATACACCTGCCTCATGTTGCCAGGAGACTAAAGACAGCTTAAAAGGTGAAAGTCATCTCTGCCAAATGTCTGGAAATATCAACATTTGTCTATACAGTGGATATGAACAGTTCAGGGTATGACTGAAAACTGTCACCAGTTATATTTTTGGACAGTGACTCAAACTGTGACAAAATTCTTGTCAATATTAATGTTTCACATATGGTGTAATTATTCACTGTGTCGTTATGATGTGCCAAAACATTATCAAAGTGTTCCATGACACCCAGTCTAATAAAGGTTTATCAGTGTGAGCACCACTTTAAACCCTAATTACATTTCAAACAAAAACATAATGCTTTATAATCGAATATAAAATAAGGTCTTATACCTCAAATTAAAGATTTTTCAATCTCCTCTTTTACAGTTTGAACCATCAAAACTACAATTCATATTACATAAACAATATCAGCCAAATGTAAGAGAAAATAATGACGAAATCAGAGTAACATATTAGCAATTAGCATGACAGCAGATGATTAGCATGAGTTAATCAAATTTGATTAGCACGAGCTAATCAAAGACAAGCATCTAGACCAATGAGTCTTTTAGCTTTATCCTACATTATAGTCAGAGATCAGCATGATAAACAAATAAAGCTATTCCTCCTTTAAGTTGATTTAAAAAAATAAATTGAGCTAGTAGAACAAGCATGCTAGCAGAAATTTCCACATCCAACGATGCTTTAGCTTAAATCTATAATTAGCAAACCTAAATGCATGTATAAAAACTAAACAGATGAAACAGTAATAATTAATGTGGTGGCTCATCTGGGATAGATTTTTATTCCTTCTTTAGATTATTTAACTGCTTTTATTTGTATAAAATGGCTAACAGGAAGAGTAGACTCATAACCTTTATTAGTTAGCATAACACACAGCTTCTGTAAAAGCTCTATGTTGTGCTCTAGGTGTTTAGGCCTGCCAGGGCTACACAGTATAGTAGTACCCTGCGCTACAGACAAGTTTAGCTATGAAAAAACCTCCAGCGGCTTCATGGACTAGCTGCGCTCAAACACTGCTGTCTAGTGTCGAGCAGGAAGTCAGTGTTTACAGGTTTGTGGGTTTTTCCCCAGTGCTAACCCTTTTCACCTTAAATACAGTTTTGTGTAGCACCAGTAACTTACAAATGTTAACCGTTGCAGCTGAGAAGTACTCTGTAGTAACACGTTATTATCGTTATTGTCCACAGAGATACAAGGCTAGAGGAAACCTAAGGTGAATAACTTAACATGATTCAATAGTGAAACTGTGAAAGCCTATTTTCAGAAAAGTAAAGTGAAATGCTTTTATTTTGTAGTGCTCCATAAGTGAGTGGTGTCCTCGTAGATAAATTCATCACCCGTCCTTTCTAATGAAAGCTCTTTGTGAAGATGAGTCAGATGCTGCATCTCTGTTGGAGCTATTGTGCCAGTCACAGTTTCCATTACACTGCAAAGCAACTGGCACTTCCAGCACACGTCTTCTTGCAGGCTTTGTGAACCTGTGCTCACTTACTGAGGCCGGTTTATGTAGCAGTCCACTCAGAGAGAGTACTTTATGAGGCCACCTGTTTAAAACAAGTCTTTATGGACTGTAAGGTTTTTATAATATCTATAAATGATCTAATGGTAGAAAAGTAGTGTGTAAATATTAACTGATTGTCAATATAAGTCATACTGTTTTTACTGAATAAGCTGAGGTGTTATTGGTCATGGTGTGTATGACTTATATAGATGGTATATGCTTGGGCGAGAAAGGCATATTACATGTGATTGACATGCAATATGCAGATGTGTTAGGATCCATTTACATAGAATGCACGTCCTCTGATTGGTGTGATACTGCAGTCGGGCTACAAGCTGCTAAAAACAGCGCTTTGCTCGTCATCCTCTGGTTTGATAATAAACACTGTAATCTTGACAGGAATTGTTAGGTAGAGTCCTGGCAAAGTGAAGCATGCAGACAGTGATTGTTGTGTGTTTGTGTGTGTGTGAGATGGGCTGGAGGGTCAGTCCAGTAAGAGCTAAATACAGATTCAGTTGTCCAACATGGACAATCTGTATGCACCTCAAGGACTGATAGGAGAGCTGGACATACAATGTATATTTTACATCACTGTTCAACTTTGCTTTTCTTGGCTGGCAGTGGTGCAGCAGTTACTGCACCTCATGCTGTGCAGGTAAAATAAACACAGAGTCTTATATGAATTTTCTTGATGCCGTTATGAGCTGGAAAACCACGACTTTCACATTACTTTGCATAGACACATAAATCAAGGACACCGGATTAGATGATTTCCTCTCTCAAGCAGTGCATGATGGAGTATACAGTGTATTTTAAATCCAGGTGATTTGCTCATTAATAATACAAGACACTGAGCAGCACATTTATAATGATTAATAGCACATTATGGTACAATTAAGGATATGAATAAAGGCTTAAATTAAAAATGCCATAGTGTTGTTTTTTTTTACTGATTTGGCAAGACTTTAGTTGTCATCAATCCAAACAACTGACTAATTCATTTTTTAACCTAAAGCTCACTTCTCAGATCATTTAAGAAGCAATGGAATAAAAATAACCACATTTCTATTCTGTAAAAATGTACTAAATCTTCCCAGTCCTATAAGTAATCATTGTGACGTGTGTTAGTGGATATTTTTTAGACCTTTTTCCTGAACCACGAGGTTCAGCTCGGAGTTGGTTTCATCTTAAGAATTTTAACTAAAATGTGTCAACGACTGGCACAAAATATTGCACAGACAAATGATTACTGCCTGCAATCGGGTCTACTTTTTCCCCTGTAATTTTGTTTGAGAACACACACCTCAGACTCTGATATACAGGGTGGGCCATTTATATGGATACACCGTAATAACATGGGAATGGTTGGTGATATTAAAGTCCTGTTTGTGGCACATTAGTATATGTGAGGGGGCAAACTCCTCAAGATGGGTGGTGTCCACGGTGGCCATTTAGAAGTCGGCCATCTGGGATACAACTTTTGTTTTTTCAATAGGAAGAGGGCCATGTGACACATCAAACTTATTGGTAATGTCACAAGAAAAACAATGGTGTGCTTGGTTTCAACCTAACTTTAATATACTGCTGCATGGGCTGGGCCGTAGTTACATTGTCAGGTCCTAAAAATGAGCTTTAAAATAAACAATGGTAATAAAAACTGAGAGAGGCCGACAGTGATCACTGCGTTTTTTAGGGGCTTGTTAAGATTAAACAGAACAAGATACAAAGCATTAAAACATGTTAGAAACACAACAGCCTTGATAAACGCAGAGTAGTTTGGACCCGGAAGCAGGATTCATACGTCATCGCTTAAAGACCGGATTAAACTGAGGTGATAAACTTGATAAACATTGGACTTGCTGCAACAAAAAAAGTTGCAAACAATAAAAAAAACTAGATAATGGAGATGTTCATAAACTCACATCATGTTTATTAGGTACACCTTGCTGGTTCCAGGTTGGACTCCTTTATGTCTTTATACCTGGCTTAAGTCTTTGGGCTCAGGTGCATGTGTGGATCTGATGGGTTGTTACAGACATCTGGTGAGAATTTCATGTCAATAGCACCTTTATAAATATATTTACTTAGAAAATTGGTGACATGTTCAATACTTATTTACACCCCCCTCCAACCACACACACACAAACAAATGCTATGTGTTACTTCATCACCTGTAAAATGTTTAAAATGACTATCAGCGTTTCCCATGTCACCAATGTCATAACACGGGCACAGAATATTTAAATGTACGATGCTGAGTTCAATGAGACGATCCTCTCATATTTGTAAGAAATAATGTAGCATTTGCATCTGGAATGTGAAGTAACAATGTACAGATTTTTTTCTTTGATGTTTTTTTTTTTATAGTATTTTAATTGAAAAACACTGATCTAAAGAACGAGCAAGGCTTTTGCTACATGATTCTTCTGTTGTTATCCCCTTGGCTACAGCGTTACGTTACCTGGGTACATCCAGCAAGTTCTAATGTCCTCTGAGGTTTTCTCACTTGATACTTTTTTTCATCCCCAGTATGCATGATCAAAACGATGCTGTGAATTACAGCCAGTCTGTTTGGCAGCTGATAGCTGTAATTCCTCATTATGTTGGCAGAATTTATATTTGCTGCTCCTCTGAAAACAAGAAAGTTGTTAATATAGTGTCTGACTTCTCACTGAAAAATAACTTGAGCCGCTTACCCTAGCTGCACTTTGTAGCAAGTAGATTATTTTCACTTTGCTAGAGTGTCCTACCGGGAGCTTGATGGAGGTCTCCACGCAGATCGATGGGAATGTGTTTCTGTGGTGCTGATGCTCACTGTGGGAGTCACTCACTCCGGAGCCGGTTGGTCTGTTTTCAACGCTCAGAGGATAAACTGTTTGCATGAGGTCCCTCTGTGCAGCCCAGTTTGGCCCTGTGACTTCATCCTAAAAATAAATAAATAGATAAATAAAAAGATATAAAGGAGTGTAACATGCCCAGTCTGCTTATTTGTAAGAAGTGCTTCTCAGCCTGTGATAACAGCAGAATTTTCTCAGTCGCTGAAGAGAGATTTTCTAATGTCTATCAAAATAACCTCAATGATGCACTAAAGATAAAAGTGAAGCTATCTGTGCTTTTGTCAAGCATGACTTGGTGCATGCCTGTGTAGGGGTCTTTCTGGTCCAATTGGATTCATTTCCACAATTGTATGATGAAATTTCATGGACGGTAAGGCTGTTTTGCTAAGGTGAGCAGAGCTAATAAGAAGGTGGTGTGTTTCCAGGTTAACAAACGTAACAAAAAGCTACATTTAGAGTCTGGATAGAGGTGGTTTAATCTACGTGTCCCAATTGTGAGTCAAGAATTTGAGATTCATATTTTGGACTTACCTAACACATTGTTTCCAGCAGTGACAAAGACTCAGAGATCTAAGGAGAGAAACTAAAGATCTGTGGTCACACCTGCAAAACCATTCCCTTTTGGTGGGGGGGGGGGGGGGGGGGGGGCTATATTGCAGTGCATCTGTAATATAGCAGTGCATCTGTTGTCCCTTTCCCTCATATCCAGAGCAGGTGAAATTGATTAAAAACCGGATGTTCCTGAAGTTTACTAATGCATGGTACCAGTGCAAACTGGTATCCTGATTGTGGATGGATGGAAAAAAACCAAAAACCTAAGATAAATCACATAATTTACTCCTGATGCTACAGTATTGTAGTCTTATTTAAAAAACTATGCAAGATGCTGTTGTAATTGCTGACTTTGTGCTTTTAGTTCTTCCAAAGAGATATCTACCTCACAAGAGCAATAAGCTTGCGGCTGAGGTAAGCAACATCTAGCTACAGCAGCAGCAGAAGAAGCTATGAAACGTAGGTAGTCTGAGAAAAACAAACAGAACAGATTCTATTTCAAGCTTCAGTGCCCTGTGCTGTTCTTTCTCCCCATTAAACCACTGATTTCATCCATCACAACACTGTCAGTGCATGTGGACAGCATTTTATAAGCATGTTCTCATTGTGTGAAGAGAGAAACCTAGATATATATATATATGTGTGTGTGTGTGTGTGTGTGTGTGTGTGTGTTCACATCCCGCAGGGAGGGAGCCCTGCTCTCACAGCCAGAGTCTCTCGGTGTTGCGATGACTGGTTGTTCCACTCCAGCACTGACGAAACAGAGCGCAGAGCGCCTCACTCAGACTCGAGTGTGGTTCGGTGAGCTGTTGCTTGATGAACCGTAGTGCCTCTTTGTTGCAGAGGGGCACTGAGTCCAGGTGGCGTCCTTCTTAGGCAGCTTACAAGAGGAGCCATGCTGAATGAAAATGGGAAAATGTAGCTGGTATATAAAGTTTAACAAACACGGCTTTTACTTTCTTCTCATATGTGTGGGGTTAATATGAAATTCCAGTTGTTTGTCAAAAATGACCAAAAACAATCAAACAAACCAAAAAATTCCACGTGTTTGCTCTTGTTACACCGGGATTAATAAATATGCGCAGGACCTTTTACCATCCTCACATAAGACTCCAGGATCGAATGCCAACTTCAATACATATATTACTTAACTTTTTATATAACATAACTAAACTGCAGTGGGGTTTGCTTATAAATTATACAAAATAATATCAATGCGGTATATTATGACTTTGAGGAGATGCATAACCACAGGTCAGTATTTCTTCAAGCATTAATTCTGGGTTATGTCACATACAGCAAGTTACAAAGACAAATCAAAGTTAAAGGTTTCAAGAGAGACCACACTGTATCATCTGTTGGCACAAGAACAAACTGTGGGACATTTAAATTGATGCTTCGTGCTGTTTAATATATGAGGAATGCCTCTTAATAGATAATCAGTACAACTTCAAAACTTGAAATACTTCTGCCTTCTGACTCATGAGCATCGTGGCTGTAAGCAGAAGTGAACATCAAAAATCTGATAGTTGTCTGCCAACAATTCAATTTAATCTATTTATACAGTGCCAATCACAACAACAGTCACCTCAAGGCACTTTATATTGTAAGGTAAATCCCACAATAATATTGTGGGATTTTCTCCCACAATTTTCTCTTTTTCAGACCATTCTCTGTAAACCCTAGAGATGCTTCTGTGGGAAAATCCCAGTAGATTGTTTCTGAAGTACCCAGTCCAGCCCATTTATTCAATTCAATTCAATTTTATTTATATAGCGCCAAATCACAACAAAAGTTGCCTCAAGGAGCTTCATAGATACAGAGAAAAACTCAACAATCATATGACCCCCTATGAGCAAGCACTTTGGTGAGAGTGAGAAGGAAAAACTCCCTTTTAACAGGAAGAAACCTCCGGCAGAACCAGGCTCAGGGAGGGGCGGGGCCATCTGCTGCGACCGGTTGGGGAGAGAGAAGGAAGACAGGATAACAGATTTGCTGTAGAAGAGAGCCAACACTCAGTGAGGTGACAGTGAGGCCTGAAGGAGCCCAGCATGTCTGGCCAGAAAACAGAGATTTGACACAATACAGGAAATATCTGCAACTGATAAACATTTTAGTAACTCAAAGCAACTACTTGTTTAAAAATTAATCTAAGAGTAAGCTGGTACTCACTGAAGAGCTTCTGTGTTTGCAGTCGTTGGCCTGTCAGCATGCTGTAACATTACAATGAATTTTGTCTGTGCATTTATGTGCTCCCTGTCAATAAAATCTGGAGCTGACACATGGAGACAATCCCAAAAACTGAAAACTGGCACAAAAATGGCTACTTTTAGCTCTTTCCAAAAGCACGTGAATCCCCAAAGAACCCCAACTCAACAGCATCAAAAAGCAAATAACCGGTACATGCTTGGGCCTCTGTGGATACATCAGAACAAAGACGATGTGTTCTGGGGTTTTTTTATGCTGCTATAGGTTTAATAAAACAAGATGTTATTGTCTGTTTAAGCTGCAGGTTAACAGTTGTCTCCACCCAAATGATCACATTACCTGGCTTGTTGACTTGCTATCAATAACTAATCTAGGTTGCACTACACACTGTAACCAACACTTATAGCTTAATACAATGTTACAAGTTCTGTTCGACCTTCCAAGGTGTTTTTTTTTTTCCAACTTGAACTGGTGTTCAAGTGAATTTGCAAGTCACATATGTTTATCTGATTTGTGATTCTACAACACAACAGGTCGCACGTTACTGCTGTCGCATTCTTCCTTCATGCTGAATCACCAGAGTGTTGTCGAACCCTTTGAAAATGATGAGCATTTCAGTAGCAACAAATGAGCGTGCACAGGAAATCTGTGGGATGGTCAGTAGGAGTTATCCAAAACGTTTTCTGTCCTAAAGTGTGTTACACTGAGAGCTTCCTGTGAACGTCATCACCTGAATCCAAGTCGTATTTCCCAGCAGTCTGGGATTAAAGTGGACTGTGCAACAAAGATCTGACATTTAGCTCACGTCATCCTTTGGCTGCTGGTTGCATTTTGATCCACTATGGCCGCCCCGGGCTGTGAGTCAGCATGGCATACTATACAGCTGCCAAACTGCTGGGTGTTCCTGCTTGCAGCTCAGACACAAAGAACGTTTACTTTTCATCTTATTGTTATGTCCCTGAAGTCTCTGACATGTAATTCCTATAAAGGGCCTGCGTATAACACTGCACAGGTATTTTATGTAATTTCTCAGCACATACATTGAGAGCGCCGATGACCAATGCTACTCCACCTGCTGTTAATTCTCTCCTGCTGGACCCTGACAGTCATCTTCACTATGCTGCTCTGCACTGTAATACACTCCCACACGGTCTTATCACAACCACTTTATTCCATCTGTAGAAAGAGTGGGAGTGTGTGGTCTCCCGTATGAGTTATTGCCACGGAACAGCAGCATGAAATCGGCGTCGGTGGCTTGCGCACAGTGTGTGGTCCGCTAGTGTTTTTGATACACGAGTAGTGCCTCTGATACTAAATGTGGGACCCCCAGAGGGTGAAATACAAATACAGTGTAAAAGCACAGTGACAGTAGAGTTACATAGGTTGGAAAAAACAAATAAAGCAGCGTGGCGTGGGCTCTAATTCTCACAGTATCGCCTGCATTATAAACCACAAACAGTGTGGGTGCATGTGAACTTATTTTGCTCTGAATTGTAGGACAAGGTCATACTACTTTAATTTAACAATGAAAAGGAATTAACACGGTGCTGCACTGATTATGCAATGCACACTTTTAGAGAGCGCCGAAAAATTATGCATGCAGGTGGTCGGCCTTACAATCCAGTCAGCCGCATGAAGAAACGTGAGTGCGTCCCATAGAAACGGCTGGCATTTCAGGCAAATTTTCCATGAACACCTCATTGATAGAGCGCCTCTATGTAAATGTGGTACATTTGAGCAACATTATAAGGAAAATGGTGTCTTCTATCATTCCAAAAACATGTCAAACATGGCAAAACATGTAATGTTGTTTTGTGGAAAAATGGAGTTCACGCTTCTTGTGAGTGTTTGTCTCATACGTCCTTATAAAACAGAACTGAATGAACTCTGTTTAAAATTCACATCACTTCAATATGCAATCTGGACTCATGTTCATCCCTGCTCCAATTTTTCATACTTTGTATGAGTCACAGTTTTTTTGTTGTTTACCTTTTACCGGGCCTTGGTGCAGCCCCCTCAGGTCATCCTCCGTCTGAAACAAGCCATCTTAGCTCCTTTCGCTCTCGCTTTAAGCCTGCTTTCCCTAGATCAGAAGAAATGTGTGCATATTCTGACCTACATACAAATATAAACTCATGTAACTCATTGTCCTGTTCAAGAAACCAGTTTGAGGTGATTCAAGATTTGCGATACGCTGTGTTATCCAGCTGGAATCAGCCGTCAGACGATGTCTACACTGTCGGTATAAATGGATGAACATGAACAATGCTCAGTTTCTACTAAGGGGTCAAAGCGTGCCAGGAAAAGGTCTGCCATGGCATTACACCAGCACCATGCTTCCATATTATTTAAGCCAAATTCTGACCTTACCGACTGAATGTCACAGTAAGAATCGAGACTCATCAGAACGAGCAAAGATTTTCCAATCTTCTATTGTCCAATTTTTGATGGGGCCATGTGAACTGTGGTGTAAATTTCCTGTAGCTGAGAGGAGTGGCACCGGATGTGGTCTTCTGCTGCTGTTGGCCAAATGCTTTAAGGTTTAACACGTGCATTTAGAAATACTCTGTCTTTGATGTAATGAGTGGTAATTTCAGTTCCTGTTGCTTTCTTATCAGCTCAGAGCAGTCTGGCATCAGCAAGACATTTTCACCCTGCTCAGTGGATATTTTCTCTTTTTCAGACCATTCTCTGTAAACCCTAGAGATGGTTCTGTGGGAAAATCCCAGTAGATTGTTTCTGAAGTACCCAGTCCAGCCCATCTATTCAATTCAATTCAATTCAGTTTTATTTATATAGCGCCAAATCACAACAAAAGTCGCCTCAAGGCGCTTCATAGATACAGAGAAAAACCCAACAATCATATGACCCCCTATGAGCAAGCACTTTGGCGACAGTGGGAAGGAAAAACTCCCTTTTAACAGGAAGAAACCTCCAGCAGAACCAGGCTCAGGGAGGGGCGGGGCTATCTGCTGCGACCAGTTGGGGCGAGAGAAGAAAGACAGGATAACAGATTTGCTGTGGAAGAAAGACAGAGGTTAATAACAGATATGATTCAATGCAGAGAGGTCTATTAACACATAGTGAGTGAGAAAGGTGACTGGAAAGGAAAAGCTCAATGCATCATGGGAATCCCCGGCAGCCTACATCTATTGCAGCATAACTAAGGGAGGATTCAGGGTCACCTGGTCCAGCCCTAACTATATGCTTTAGCAAAAAGGAAAGTTTGAAGCCTAATCTTGAAAGTAGAGATAGTGTCTGTCTCCCGAATCCAAACTGGAAGCTGGTTCCACAGAAGAGGGGCCTGAAAACTGAAGGCTCTCCCTCCCATTCTACTTTTAAATACTCTAGGAACAACAAGTAGGCCTGCAGAGCGAGAGCGAAGTGCTCTAATAGGGTGATATGGTACTACAAGGTCATTAAGATCTAGTCCAGCCTGGAAGTAATAAATGTGGCATCTGGTGCCAGGCAGGTCATTTTGACCATGTCTTACACACCTCGGTGCATTGAGTTGCCATGTGATTGACTGCTGTAGCAAAATAGGGACGAACATTCAAAAGCAAACATACGTTTTGATGAATACAATTTCAAATAGATAAAAGAAAATGAGACTTTATGTTGATGTATTAGAGGGGAAACGTCCCTTTTAATTAGACCAGTGCTCAAGCCTGAGATTCTACTTTTGGAGCTGTTCCTTGGTGAATTTGTTAGTGTGCGTAGGATGATTATCCTGTTGATTTTGTGACACGTGTCCCCACCTTATCGCCAAGAACCCTTTGATATAACACGGAACTGTTAGTAGAGTCAATGAATGCAAGCTGTCCTGTTCCTGAGGGAGAAAAGCAACGGCAACAGTAGCACCACAGCTCAAAATTGGTTTGACGTTTTTTCCTGGGAATTTGCATCACACCTGCAGACTTGTTACTCTGTCTCTTGCATGTCTGTCTAGACTAGAGCATGCCATTCCTAGTTTCTTGATCTTGGCCCATATGTTCATTGTTCAACAGCTGTAATAATTACTTGCAGATATTCTAAGAAATTGTAAGATTACCGGAGACTTCTTTATTTTTATCTTTTTAAACAATCTTGAACAGTTTGTAGTTTGGCTTAATACGTCATTGGGAATAAACACAACATAAAGATGATTTTTCTTCTTTTTAAAATCCATTTCCTGCTCACAGGCATCCATAAGTTATTTTCTTTTGAAGGCCTTCTTTAAAGTCTTAACACGATGGTACCACACTTCAGTAGCAAAGGAAACACGAAGTCCTTGATGTCAGGAGTTTAAATAAGATAGAATCCATTTGGGGGTTCTACTCTCTGGGACCTAATCTGGAAATCTTGAATCTTTCTGTTGAATTTCAATTTCTGATGAATGTTTCAAATATGTAAGTACCTACAAAAGGCCTGATTAGCTTTAAGTTAAGTGTGCTGAAGTTAGATGCCATAAAAATCCTGGCAAATCGTGTGGTGTCCAGACAGAAGTGAAGGTGGAAAACAGCTAAGCCAGTTTTCAGTTTTCAGAGCCAAGAGTCGACAGGCTGACCATTAGTAAAGGCTGCCTGGGTGCTGCGGGTCAACACTATCACAGATCTGCCGAGATGTGCGTCCTATGTCTCTGAAATGCAAAAACTAACTGAGATCTCAGTTTGAGATAACTTTCTAACTAGAGGAAGTCATGTTGATGAGACTTGAGAGAGGCAACAGCGGCCTACCCAGCCAAGTGGTGTCCATTTCGCTGGGGAGGTGATTTTATTCAGAAGAGTGTGAATGTCTGTTGCTTAGCAGTGCTCAATGACCATATTTCTCGATGCTGGGCAATGAGTGTCATTAGGTGCAGCCTAACAGGGGGATATACAGTGACACCTGGGACAGCTCAGAGTCCTGCCATGAGCAGGCGGCAGGATGTGAATGCTACATGACGAATTTGTACTAATTCTGCACCGGGAGGATTGTGATGACCACGCTGCGCTGTGGCTGCTGCAGAATGCATTCAGCAAAATGTTCTCTACAGAGGTTTAATTGGCATTTTATAGGACGCACGGGGAGATTATGCTTTGAAGTTAATGGCAGTTTTCAACAGTGAGTAGAGCAGAGCTGATGCTGGTACTGTGCTCCAGGTTTCTTGTGATTCGTTTGTTCGCCTCATAGAACATAACATTACAATTAATCTCGCCTAAAGCACATTTCGAGTTTGTATCTGTATGAAATAGTGTGAGAGAAAGTCCCCTTTGTACATTTTAATTTGTTGGGGTCATTAACTCTAAAACATGTAATGAGAAAGTAAAGAGTGAGCTGAAGAAGCAGAGAAACAGAATAACCTTTTAATAATGAACTGAAAAAAATCTAAAAACGAATAAACGCAATAAAGGAAATGAAAAAGATGAGTGGGCAGTATACAGTAACCACTAATCAGCCCCGACTTGTCTGCATGTATAGCACACGTATTGTGTACTACAGGCACCCTTCTCTCTGAAACAAGCAGCAGATCCTTTGGGACCTGCAGACTGTGCAGTACATGGACTGTGTTATGTTTCCTGAGCCATTCTTGAGGAGTTTGTGATGTGGCAGGATGCACAGTCAAGCAAGGGGAGCCTGCTTCTCGTGTTACTATGGGAAAAACACAAGAAATAAATTACCACCAAAGCCTGTATATAAAAGATGGAAGTAGTCACCATGATGACAGGACTCTGCATTTTGAAGCATGAAAATTAAACATCATTTTGACATAAAACCATGTTTTAGTTGTCATCTAAAATCTTCAAGCTTGGTTAGCAAACTGCATTCAAAGATCCACGAGGGTGAAAACCTTTTTCGTTTGTCTTTATTTCTTTCGGTAACACTCTGAAAAGATCAAAAGCTTCATTTTCTTACCCCAGAGATTTCACCTTGATTACCACAGAAGAAATTATCCAATGAAAAGTTTTGTTTTACAGTTTGCAGTAATGACTACCTCTTGATTTATTTGGGAGTATTATAGTTAGATTATTCGTTAATTGCTTATCAACATTCATTTTATAAATAAGTGAACAGATTGTATTGATGTGAAATTGTTGTTTCATAGCAACCAGTTACTCTTGTCTCATTAGTTTTCTTTCCAGCACGGTTAATTAACTAACTGGAAAAGTGATGTGAAAGCGAGTGACTATTGGATTCACCATGAAGCTACGAACACAACTGGATACTTGTTGACAAACTAACTGTAGCAACATGTCTGCAGGAGGCGAAACATCCAAACAGTAAAAAAAAAAAAAAAAAAAACAGCCAACAAACTAATAAACAAATAAAAAACATTTTGATGTCAATTCTGGATATCATCAAAGCATTTTTTTAAAATTCCAGAAAGTTGATTGGGTCCAGTTGGACACTGCACATGAACAGGATCAACAGTCTGGCATTTCTTTCCTGAATAAACGGTGAATGGACAGATTCTTATTTAGTATTTCTATAAAGCACGCCTCATTCACACAAGCACTTTCTTCTATGCTTAAGTCCTTTCTATCTACCATTCACACGCACTCACACTCGCATGGATGCATCAGAGAGCAACTTGGGGTTCGTATCTTGCCCAAGGATAGTTGGCAGTGGAGCAGCCAGGGAACAAACTACCAACCTTCTGATAAGTAGGTGACCTGCACTATCTCCTGAGCTACAGCTACCCCAGTATGCATTATAACATCTTTTTTAAATTTACCAACTAACACTATATTATATATAGATTTATATATCTATATATAATCAATAACAATATTTCTATTTCCAGATATTACTAGATATTTTTGGTGATATCGAGAAAAAACATTACACAAAATTTTATGAGACTTTTTTTTTCTCTGATATTTTTATTAAATTGAAGCAACAGAGAAAAACAGATACACACAGAAATGTTAAACAACAAACACGTAGGTTTCACAATGATTGTTTGAACTGAAATAATAGAATACAGATTAATGACACGCTTACATATCTTGTAGTTGCTTTTATCAGTGTACCCCCTACCCATACCACATTTATGAGACTTTTTTATTAATTTTCTTTTTTACATATGATCTACAGACTTTTTGAATATTTTCAGTATTAATTAATTCAGTATTAAATATAAAATTGGGTATTGGGCAAATGCGCTATCCAAATGCTTTGTTAATTTCTAAATATTCTTCCTTTAAGCATCTTCTAAATACTTAATAGTTCTTTCTAATTATTCCAGTATTACAGCCTTTACTAAAAAGCAGTGTTTTGTGACATAGGAATAACAACAAACTGTGCTGCAGGGGAGTGTAGAACCACAGTCTTCAGTGATGAAGCATTAAATCCATATGGCTCTTGCTGGTAATTGTCAGCTAAGAGCAAGAAAATCTCTCTTCACGGCACTAATTACTGGCTTTTACTTTACTGACAGTCCATCGACATTTTCCTTCACTGTTTATTGGTGAAATATTGGTGATGTTTCAGTATCTGTTACTGGAAATAGTTAATGCTTTTCATTGTCCCGTCACACTAATCTATAATGTAATTTAATAAGTTAATAGGATTTTCTGTAAGAAAATCATTTTACTTATTAATCATTGATAGTGAGATGAAGTCACATAATATGTACAATATGATATGATCATTATAAAATGATCATCAATCTAGGTGAATTGTGGTTTATTCAAATCTATGTATTATTTTCGTAGGTTAAATATTATATTTTAATAACAAAATCTATTGTTCTTGTAAAGACCTAAAAACAGACAGCCTATGTCAGTGTTTTTTCTCAGTCAGCAAGCAGCTTCTACACCAAACACATAAAGGCTCCACACTCACTGCAGTACAGTGAACAAATAAACAGAGTTTCCTTAACACAGGGTTGTCCAGACATAACAGTATCAGCTTCACTGTTGTGTTATTATTGTGTTCTTGTGGCCACAGTCTGAAAAAGCATTTCAGCTGAAGAATTTCTTCACCCTCACCATGACCTATGCAATCTCAGGTAATCCTTAAAATGTTTCAAGTCAGCCTGTCTATGATTTGGTTGATTTTAGAGAGAGGTTAAAAGACACCTCAGTTAAATGCTTACATGTAAAAATTGTTCTGCAGTCAACAAAACAAGTTTTCTTTTTATTGAAGTGTTTTCAGAGTAAGGTTTAAAAATAGCAGTCCAAGCTACTTTGCCTGAAAGCAGAACAGGTTTGGTTGCACGCAGGGAGCCATCCTAGGCGTCCAGTTTCTTAACCCTCCTGCCATCCTTTAAAAAACTCACACCCATCACCCTAGGGACCATTCTCAGCCACGCCATAAAAAGACCATATATCCATATTTTATTCCACTTTAAATTAGCCAACCTTGTAAAACTACTTCTCCCTGAAATATTCATGTAAAGTTTTAATTATATTTTCGTTGTTTTAACCCTTCAAATCCCAGTGTTATTACATGAGCGCCCTGTGTTATAAGCCCCAAAAACCAAAAAACGAAACTAAATATTTCCACAAAAAACCAGTTGAAGTAATATGTGATTGTCATTATAAGTAGGCCTTTAGATGGACCAAAGATTGGCACCAACATACATTTTGACCTGCCATTATTTTTTTTGCATTTTTTTTGCAATTTAAAAATTAAAACTTCAAGGCCCTGAGTCTTCATTGACATCCAAGAAAAGAAGAAAAAATAAAATCATATGATGATAATTTGGGGTTGAAAAATAGCGTTTATAATGGAAGTCAATGGGCAGAAAATGGTCCCCAGGGTGATGGGTGTGGGGATTTCTGCTGCTCAGCCATTTTAGGCTGATTTAAGGAATTCACACTGGAATATTAACATTGACAGGTAAAAACTATCCTGTGGCAAGTTTGGTTATATTCCACTGAACACAGTGGAAATGGCAGCCATTTAACACATAGCAGTGGCACAAAAAGGTCCCAAGAAGGCAGGAGGGTTAAGATTTTTCTATGCTAATCTTAATTGGCTCATACTTTTCTTTTTTTTACTCAGAACACCTGCTGTCTACCTGCGTCTATCCTCTCCCATATCTGTTTGTGTATTTTCTTTCTCTTCATCTGGTTTAACCCTCTGAGGTCATCATAAGTAACACACCTGACCCTACCCCACCTTACGTGTTTGTATATGTGTAAGAATATTTATTTTATGTCCCCTGATTACCAAATCGTTAGAGAACAATTTCATAAAGACAAAAATTACGTATTCGGATTAAGAGTTAGGTTTATCTCTTTGTGACCTATTTGTGCCATACATGTGAACTAGACTTGGTGTTTTCACTGCTGCAATTCTAGCCATACACATGTCTTTAGTGCATTTGTGATGGTCAATTTCCATTGAATCATTCCAGAGATGCTGGCAAAACAGTCAAGACCAATCAATTTTGAGAAAACATCTGCATTAATTATAAATTACTATGCTAGCTTAACTAGCATTTAAAAAAAATCACTGAAAGTTGCAAAATTGTGCCTGAAAAAATGTAGCTACTGGAAGTCACTGAACAGAACTGCTCTGTTATGTTCATACTGTTTGTACGGTGCCTTTAGATCTAAATGTAACAAAAAACAGTATGCAATGACTGCAAATTCCACAAACCCATATTTCAATCACAAATGAACAGAGACAACATCAAATGTTTAAACTGAGACATTTCATGTAAAAATATAAGCTCATTTAAAATTTTATAGCAGACATTTCAAAAGTTGGGAAGAAAAGATGGAAGTGGTGATACTAAAAAGAACATTTCAAAAAAAAAAAAGATTTCAGAGGAACATTTTGCAACTAATTAGGTTGACTGGCATCGGGTCAGTAACACTGGGTCTACAAACAGCATCTTAGAGAGGCAGACGTTCATCAATGTGCAAAAAACTGCACCTACAAATTGTGAAACAATCTCAGAATCATTTCCTTAATTTTAATGGATTTTTTGCCTTTTGTTGTTAGCTTCGTTATATATCACTTGAGGTTTATTAGTTCCCTTTCGTGTTCCCATTCTGTTCCTTCAGTCTTGTCTCTTTGTGTCTTTCACCTGTTTTCCTGTTCATCTGTGCATCTTTCCTTTTTTTCTTTTGGCAATCATTAGTCTCTGTGTGTTGAGTTTTACTTCCATGTCACTTGTCTGCAGCTGTGTTCCCTATTGGTTTCCACTTCCCTCGTTATCTTTTGTATATATTGTTGCAGTCTCCTCCATTGTTGAATGTCCCTTTAAGCAGTCTGTTTCCAAATATTGTATTCTTACATTTAATGATTTCTGGAAACCTTGGATTCCCAGGCATGTGTTTGTTTATTCTCTGGTTTTCTGGACTTTGTAATCACCTTGTGTTTAAAGTTTTAAAGCCAGCTCCAGATTCACACGTCCTGCATCTGGGTCCACAAATTTACAAACACAGTGTAACACAGTAGCTACATCCATCATGTTGTATTGGCTCTAAAATTTATAACAATTGCATCCTAGTTGCTAAAATTTGTGTAAAATGTATCCAATCAATTCTTTTTAGTTTATGCATATCAATATATATAGTAAAAATATCCTGTGATATAGATATAATCACATGTTGTTATAGATAATACAGTCTTATATAACCTCTCTGTACTATAGACAGTAGTAGTTTGTGCACAGACAGACACAGACATGGGAGACTTGAAAGAGTGCATTTAAAAAAGAAGAAAATTTATGAAATACTGTTTCAGATGAGTTATGGAATCATGATTTGCCCCAAAGGTTTCAGAAGCATGAGTCACCTTTGTTAGTACTCATCTCTCCTGCGATGTTTTATCACTGAAATCACTCTTAGGCAGCACTGTGCTTAAAGCTGAAAATGGGGAAAAAAAGCCCAAAGAAAACTGAAGAGTGATGCAGCAATAACTATTTGATAAGATGTTGGGTGACTCATTGTTGATTAGTAGTTTTCAGGAGATAGGTTTTCCTCTGAGTCTCCTTTTTGGAAGTATGTGTGTGTCTGGATGTCAAGAAGGTAAACAGAGAACTGTAGATGTGAATCTGAGTATAGGCAGCACCTCTTATTTACCTTAGATGCTTTGCTGTTAAAACCTATCACTGCGGTAATCAAGAAAATGACTTCTTACATGTAAGTGTATCAATATCAGAGGTCCACAATAAACACAGTAAGAATCATCTCCCTGATGAAGAAAGAAAGATTATATTAGAATTACTTATATCCAGAGATGCCGAGCTAATGTACTCTGTTTAAAGCAGGATTTACTGTGGACCGCAAACCTGTGACAGTTGGCATATTTTGCCTCAGCAGCAGTTCAGCTGGGACATTGCAAACAACACACAGAGAACAACAAATCACAACAAAGGAAACAGCAATAAATAATTCAGCCAGAACTTGAAATTGCACACCATAACTGATATTTTTTTTTTTTTTTTTTTTTTATCTGATTTTTTGACTTTTGTTAGTGTTAGCTCTGTGGTTGCTGCTTACATCCTTCAGGCTGCAGATCAATCTGAGCAAGCTGCAACAGTATCAATGTGGCCAGATGGACAGATTGTGGCTGACCTGGAATAGATGGTATGGGCAAAAGACGGTTGCAGGAAACGTCTGCATAGATATCAAGAAGAGGGCATATTAAAGGAAATTCAGCAGACCCCATCAAACAGCATCCACTTAAAACAAGACCAGTGTTGGTAAACATTGTGCTTTTGCAGCAACAATTAAAAAGCAGTTCATGAACTAATGCATTTGTCTTATCATGGCATGGAATGTTGTGTGGCCTTAAAGAATTGAGAAAACTGCCATTGAATTTGAAAGTTGTGAAATTGGAGAAATAGGAGAGTTGAGATATGGGGGAAAAAATTCAGCAAACACCCGGCACAGGACTTGATAGATAGTTCTGGCCCTTGAGTTCATCCATTTTACTGCAGGGGTGTTGAACTCCAGGCCTCGAGACCCAGGGTGTCCTGCAGGTTTTAGATATCACCCTGGGTCACCCAGGCCTCTGGAGAACTACAAGACATGTTAAGGAGGTTATTTAAATCAGCTGTGTTGGATCAAGGACACATCTAAAACCTGTAGGACACCAGCCCTCGAGGCCTGGAGTTCGACACCTGTGATCTACTGCCGGTGGAGGGGTGGATGTTAAGGAAGGGAAACAGGGGTAAAACAGTGCATTTTAAGTTTCCAAATTATTACGCACAGAATTTCAAAAGATTTTATAGGTTGTAGAGAATTGAAAATTGTCATTTGTTGAAGTTGCAGCATTAGTAGATCAATTTCACTTTCAATCAAAAACATCTTAGCAGGTCAAGTTACATGTGAACATAGGACCCCTTATTTGATAGCAGTTTTACAATTCTTGCATCCATGGAACTTGTAAGTTTTTGGAAAGTTTTGGAAAGTTGAATGTCTTTGCAGGATGTCAGAATAGCCTCCCAGAGCTGCTGTTTCGATGTGAACAGCCTCCCACCCTCATATTTCTTTCCTTGAGGATGCTCCAAAGGTTCTCAACAGGACAGAAGTCAGGGAAGAAGGGGGCCACACCATGAGTTCCTCTCCTTTTATGCCGATAGCAGCCAATGATGCAGAGGTATTCCTTGTAGCATGAGATGGTGCATTGTCTTGCATGAAGATGGTTGTGTTGCAGAAGGCACAGTTCTTCCCTTTTTACCATAGAAGAAAGTGGTCAGTCAGAAACTCCACATACTTTGCAGAGGTCATTTTCACACCTTCAGGGACCCTAAAGGGGCCGACCAGCTCTCTCCCTGTGATTTCGGCCCAAAACATGACTCCACCACCTCCTTGCTGACGACGCAGCCTTGTTGGGACATGGTGGCCGTCCATCAACCATCCTCCACTTCGTCCATCTGTACCATCCACGGTTGCACTGCACACATCAGTGAAGAAGTCTGTTTGAAAATTAGTCTTCATGTAGTTTTGGGCCCACTGCAGCCATTTCTGCTTGTGAGCATTTGTTAGGGGTGGCCGAATAGAAGGTTTATGCACAACTGCAAGTCTCTGGAGGATCCTACACCTTGATGTTCGCAGGGCTCCAGAGGCACCAGCAGCTTCAAATACGTGTTTGCTGCTTTGTAATGGCCTTTTAGCAGCTGCTCTCTTAATCTGATGTATTTGTCTGGCAGAAACCTTCATCATTGTGCCTTTATCTGCACGAACCCATGTGAGCTCTGACTCAGCCACAAATCTCCTAACATTATGGTGATCACGCTTAAATTTTCGTGAAATATCTAAGGTTTTCATTACGTGTCCAAGGCATTCAACTATTGCACGCTTTTCAGCAGCAGAGAGATCCTTTTTCCTTCCTATATTGCTTGAAAATGGTGGTCTGCTTAATAATGTGGAACATCCTTCTTTAGTAGTTTTTCCTTTAATTGGGCTCACCTGGCAAACTAGTGATCATAGGTGTCCGAGATTGATTTCAGTGATACAAAGAGTCCTGAGACACAATTCCATCCATGGGTTTAATTGAAAAACAACTTATTAATCTTTATGACACTTAAACACAATTTGCATAATAATTTGGAACGCGGTGTAGTGAACATCTGCAGACATCTGTAAAACACTCTCTCATGATTTGTCACTGCATTTCAATCAGTGGTGTTTGCGATCTTGTAAAAATTGATGGAATTAGGAACAAACTATCTGGAAAATATCTTATACAATACCGAGTTTCAATCTTATGTTTGCACATTTCAGTAAATCACTGCATCAATTTCTCATTTTCCAAGAAAAATATAAAGAAATGAATGGTGCTCAATACTTTTGCACAGTACTTCCACTTTTCCTGTGTCTACTTTCTCATTACCATACTTGATGATCTCTAACCTTGTTCTTTTGGTATACGCGTGTCTGTTGGCTTCTGTTCTTTCTCGCCTCAGGGGGTTGTTTGTTGTGCTTATTGCTGAATCCTGCGCGGCTGCTCGGTTCCATCAGGCGACATGCTCATGAGGAGACTGTTTCACAAAAAAAAGGGTTTAACCATTCATGCAATGAATGGAGCTGCATCCTCTGTTGCTAGTGTCACGTAGAGAATTACAGTCTTCGCAGACATACAAAGACTTACTTATATGATGGATTACATACCCAGTTTGCATCTACCTTTAGCATTCAGGCTGCTATGCTTAAAGCTCACGCTCTCTCTTTTATATAGTATCTACCCCACCCCTAAGAAAATACTGAACTCAGAGCTAACAGAAGATTCAGGGACTACAAATGTGACTTAGTGTAAGTTGTGCAATAGACTGCTTACTGCTCTTAATTAAGCTAATTTCAGATTTTCATTTTGGCAAACAAAAGGGGAATAACAATTCACATACAGAATTAATTTCTTTTTATTTATCAGTAAATACTGGTGCAGGCAGTGGAACAGTTTCTCTGACCTTGAGAACTTTTCCTGACAAGAAATGCTTCAGTGAGAATGAAGGCAATGTGAGGTTTTGATATGATGAAGTAACTGAAGTAATATCGCAGTCGACTGGTGCTCGAAATCCCTTATTGCAATCTATTTTTAATGAGGCGATTTCTGATGTTGCTTTTCCAAAAAGTCACATTTGTTTGGGGTGTTGTATTCATGTGTGTTACACATTATTCTCTCAGCAAACTGAGACACATTTACAAGAGGGAATAATGGATTGTATTAGAAGCAGGGTGACAGAAAAATTCAAGGAACAATTACAGTACCGGTCAAGGTGGCTGGGCCATCAAAATGTGACCAAGACAGAGTTCACTGTCACATTTATAGCAACAGCCCAAATGGATTCTTTAAACCAGGGGTGTCGAACTCCAGGCCTCGAGGGCCGGTGTCCTGCAGGTTTTAGATTTCACCCTGGGTCAGCACACCTAAATCAAATGATTAGTACATTACCAGGCCTCTGGAGAACTTCAAGACATGTTGAGGAGGTAATTTGGCCATTTAAATCAGCTGTGTTGGATCAAGGACACATCTAAAATCTGCAGGACAATCTGCCTGGAGTTCAACACCTGTGCTTTAAACAATGGCAACAATTGTCCCAAATTCATTTTTGTTCAAATTTGAGAACAAACTGGACAGAGATGGGATGGAAAGGAGTGGTTTTATTTGTGAATGTTAGCATGGATTTTCATTGGCGCTGAGAGTTTTAGGCAAACTGCAGACTGTCAGTCTCAAATAGTCCAATAATTTCTTTCTTTCTGCAATTCAGAGGGATATCTTTGGAAGACGGCCAAACTCTTTGACCTGGCTTATATTGGGGGGCTGGGGTTGTCCTCCTGTCAGCCAGATGACAGTTGTGCTCCATGGTTCTGAGAAGAGCTGCTTTGGTGTTTCCAGATATGGCAGCAACAGCAAAGATGGTTGCTTGTGACATTATTTATTTTTCTTGGATGGGAATAGTGTAGGCTAATAACCTACTGAGGTTTCAAAAGGTGATGTGATGGGACAAGGAAGTTAATGTTCTGTGAGGGTATTGAACCCAGGCTAAAGGGGAGCTCCAAGAGAGACGCAGTGCCGCCTTGAGCTCTTGATTAGCTCTTTCGGTCTACCATTGTGGGTGGTATGTGTGTTTGTGTATGGAGGACTGCGGCAAAGTGGTCTGGTGACTCAGTGGGAGGCATTTGAGGGGTCTTAGCATTTATGTATTGAACTGTGTTAAACATTTGGTGTAGGCTTTGGTGAGTGGAACATATTTTTTCAACCAGGGAAGCCAAAATCTGGTCATGTAGACCTAATAGAAGGAATGCGTCTGCAGGGTCCGGAGGCTGGCCAGATTATTCTGTCATATTTAAGTGTTATCTGGACCCAATAAGCATAGTCAGACTGCTGACTAGCGCTTTAAACCATTTATTGAACAGAAGAGAAGCTGTATCAAAAAACAGGTTAATGACTCAGGAGGGTGAGTTCATTATGGCAGTGGGGCAGGAGACGAGCGATAGACTCAATAGAGGCCAAGGTGGGTTTGAAAGTAATCCAAAGGGTAGCTCAAAAAAAGAGTGGCTCACTTGACATTTCTTGGAACTGCTGATTTGGAGGGGCTGTTGTCAGTGAGGTGGGTGTTGGAGGCAGAGTTGATGACTTGGTGGAGCGCGCAGGCAGGTCTGTAGCAGTTTTCTTGATTGGCAGTCAGTTTTAGAAAAAACAATTCAACTGCACAGATGACTCCGTGAAGAAAATATGAGTCAAGGTACAGCGGAGCTGAAATAGGAGATGATGCTAGAGCAGAAAAGGATTTAAATGAACAAAAAGCACGAACACTAAGAACACGGAAGGCCTAATTAATACTGTGCGATACTCTTATTGATATGATACCAAGTAAATACAGGGTCAGTATGGCTGATACTGATACTTTTAACTTATAAAGGCAGCTTATGTAGGGGAGAGCAGTGTGTACATACGAGATGACTCATCAATTTGCTAATTCTGAATGCATTTTATGACCACTAAATCATTGTGATTTTTACTTTCCAAAGTAATTAGTTAACACAACAAAGCACATTTTCAGCTTTTCATTTTGTTTTGGGGTTTCTTTAGACCTGGAGCGTGAATGTGTCTGTCTCTAAAACACTTTGGGTCAACTTCTGTTGATTAAATGTGCTATAGACTATAAATAAAATAGACGTGACAGTCAAGGCAAAGACATTTCATAGTGCATGTTTGAGGTACATTTTTTCATTCCTCTCATCCAAAAAAAAATTAACACAATTCCTTGAGCTACATCCTGAACTTATAAAAAAGTTAAAAAGTATCAAACCTATCTCACTAGTATCGACCTGATACCAACACTAGTGTTTGTATCGATACTATCGATATTTAGCTCGATCCACCCGCCTCTATAAATTACCACTATATTGGTGACAACAATTTCGCAGAGGGCAGTAACGCACGGTCACTTCTTACATATCTGGAGGTGAAGACAGTGCAACACAGATGTGGAAGGAACTCCCAATAGAAAGCAGCTTCACCTGCAGAGAGCCTGAAGGAACACCAGCCCACATCTCCACCTGTGAACAAGAGAGAGGGAGCAAAAGCAGGGAAACCCCCCAAAAAGAAAACACATGCCTGTCTGGACCATAACAAATAGATCTAAATGACTAAGTGAAATTTGGAAGGTGTCATTCACAAACAGGAACTTGTCTACTAGAGGTTGCTGTAATGTTCAAATAATGAAGAGGAATGGATTGAAATCTGGTAAATGGACTAGTTTTTATATAGCGCTTTTTTACTCTACCTGAACACTCAAAGCGCTTTGAAATCTGGTCATTGGACAGATCATTTGAGTTTTGAGTATAGTGAAGTTAGTGTCATGTTCAAGTGTCTAAAGTGTACCAACAAAATATCCCCCACGCCATTATAGCACCACCACCAGCCTCACTGTTCATTCAGATTCGATTTAAGCATTTTTGTTTTTTTATGCCAAACTTGGTCCCTATGATCTGAATGTTGCAGCAGAAATTAAGACTCAGCAGACCACGCAATGTTTTTCTTCTTCTATGGTCCAATAATGGTTAGTTAATTAAATGGTAAATGGCCTGTATTTGTATAGCGCTTTCAGGACCCCAAAGCGCTTTACACATCCAGTCATCCACCCATTCACACACACATTCACACACTGGTGATGGCAAGCTATATTGTAGCCACAGCCACCCTGGGGCGCACTGACAGAGGCGAGGCTGCCAAACACTGGTGCCACCGGGCCCTCTGACCACCACCAGTAGGCAACGGGTGAAGTGTCTTGCCCAAGGACACAATGAACGAGACTGTCCAAGCCGGGGCTCGAACCGTCAACCTTCCAATTACGAGGCGAACTTCCAAGTCTTGAGCCACAATCTTTGCCTAAGTTTCCCACTCTTAGTCATCAGCAGTGGCACCCAGTGGGCCTTTTGCAGCCATAGCCTTGCCTGGTTCTAGGTTGGACATGTCGTGGTTGTAACAAGTGGTTATTTGAGTTTCTGTTGCTTTCCTCTCTCTATTCTTTTACCTCTGACACCAGCGGAGGATTTTCACCCAGAGAACTGCTGGTCACTGCTCACATTATTTTGGACCATTCTGTATGAATCCTAGATGGTTGTGTGGGAAGATCCCAGTAGATCAGCAGTTTCTGAAGTATTCAGACCAACCCCTCTGGCATGAGAACCACTCACCATAGTCAGAGTCGCTTAAATCACCTTTCTTCCTCATTGTGATTACTACAGCCATCAGAAGGTTCTGTGTAGAACTCTCAAATAAAAAGAGGTCCAGCATAAACACCACCAGGAGGTTTCCATGTGACACGTCTTCTGCTATATAGCCTAAGACCCTGCTTCATATGATTTGAAGACGGTGGTCAAATGCTTTTAGGAAAGTTTTCTTTAGAGCTGATAGTAAATCTCCACCTTTGTAACTTCCAATTTCTTGAAATCCTTATCAGGACTTGAGAACAGGATGTTCTAAATGTTCCCTGCCTCGAAATTTAACTTTCTGTAAGCCATGTAGCACCCTTGCTTGTCGTGATAGTTGATGTTAGCTGCTTATTCTTTTCTTTTACATATAACATGATGCTTCATAAATTTGTTATGTACACTGGTCATTGCAAGAGGCAAAACAAGCACTGTTTTACAAAAAATATTGGTTCCTGACTTTAATGTGAATGTAATTTCAGTCTATATGTTTTCTGCTCTGTCATACTGCACTCACGCAAAGTTTCTGAATAAGAGCATTGGACAAAACACTTAAAATGTAAATGCGATCTTTCTACATGGCTGGCAGGCATCTCTGATATCAGTGGAATTGCCTCTTTGTAAGTGTACAATTCTACATTTGACATTTTTTTCCTTAACAACAGAGTTAAGCTGACTCGCAGCTGAAAGACCATAACCATTATGGTACCATAACAAAGTGGAATTGTAGGGAGACTTGTGTTTCAAAAAGCACTGATAATGAAAGGTTCCCTGCCTGTAGCAGGTAACCATGGTGTTTCCACTTCCCAGACACATTAAGCTCTTGTTGGTGACGTGGTGGAGACTCAGGCAGAGAGCTGAACAAGGTGTTCTCACCTCTGCGCTCTCTGCTCTTCTTGACCTTCATTAAAATGCCATGGCCTGTAGCAATTAATGCCACCAGGGCACCTGAAATAATGTGAGGCAGATTAACCTCGGGATCAAATGACCAAAAGGCAGTTGGTTTAAGCAACTGCTTGACACTTGTAGAGTTACTATCCATCTTGTATGTGAATACTAACGAGGGACTACCTTGATAGTGTTATGAATTATGGATGATACATGTTATATAACCAGCTTTGTGTGAAAATGAAAGACAACCTATAGAGAAATAGCTGCTCATTCACAGCAGTCTCTTTGCATAGACAATCATATGATTAGAAAATAACTTTCTAGCTCTAATTATTGTTGTTTTTTGCCATTATAATTTATTCTCTCGTTCCAGTCAAAAATACATGCCCTCATTTCCAATGTGATGCAAAATCAGATTTCAAACTGTAACATATAAAATGTAGGTAGGGAATACAATAGAATAAAAATGAAACTGCTTTGTTGCACTGTTATGGTTTTGATTCATCTGCCTTGTTTACCGACGCAGCAGGTGGTCGTTTAACTTCCTAATATCCATCACGTAGCACATCTAGGGTGAAGTTTAGGTTTTGTTTTATGTTTTAAATGCTCACGTTTTCAGAAAGTTCATGTTATGAATAAAGTCTCTTACATTTTGGCATGCAGTTTTTCTGTTGAAAAATGTTCCTATTGGATGTTCCAAACAGGGAAAATCTCCATTGAAAATGGCGGACATTACCAAACCCTGGCCCTAGCCGTACCTTTGATGAGTCAGCAGTGATCTGGTTTACGTGGAAGAGGATAAAGTAAAAAATGTCTGATAAACCAGAACAGCACTAACAAAGTTTGTAACTACTTTAGTTGTTGTACTATATGTACAATATGACATAATACATGGTTACATTGTAACCTTGGTTCTCTTGGAGAACTCCCTTATATTTTCTATACATAAATGATCAGAGATGGGCAGTAACGCGTTACAGTAACGCATACTTTTTTCAAGTAACGAGTAATGTAAGGGATTACTATGCAAAAAAGTAATTAGATTACTGTTACTTTCCTGTAAGCACGCTGCATTACTGCGTTACTAAACCGTCGTGATTTTGTGAGAGTGTCTCATGACAATGACGTAAGCACGTGCGACGCCCGTGGCAGCAACAGAAGTGTGCAGATCAACAATGGATAATATGGAGTGCAGGAGAGAGTATGACTGTGCAGAATCTTTTATTTTATTTATTTTCTGCTGTGTTTTACTTGCATCTATTTGAAAGCGTGTAAACACAAAACATTATTTTATATGCTGGAATATGCAGAAAATAGGTTTAAATGTTAAACAAATTTCTTCAAGTCAAAGACAGTTATTAGAATTTAATGTTTGCTTAATGCAATGTGCATAAAGCTAAAAGAGGCTTTCCATTTGATTCAATTTTAAATGAAGAATTATGCAGAAAAAAGTAGAGTTGGGATGACGGGTCTATTACTTTATGACAGGTTGTGTGTCATGTTTTTAAAAAGTAACTAAGTAACCAATTACTTTTGAAAACAAGTAATCAGTAAAGTAACAGGATTACTTTTTTGGAGAAGTAATCAGTAATTAGTAACTAATTACTTTTTCAAGTAACTTGGCCAACACTGTAAATGATATGCCCTTTTACATATTGGAATATGTAAGCGATGTATAATGAGTATAATGAGTATAGAAAGAGCCTTAATGTGGTGCACACTGCTGTTAAACACTTGAATCTAAAATTTCCTATAGGTCTTCATGTGACTGTGAAGGCCATTGCATATAATACATTTTAAAACTCCTCAAAGGTTTCAGTGACCTCTTGGGATCTTTTAACTGATCAATTTCCAAGCAGCTGACAGGGTTTAAGCATCACAGTTAAAAGACAGTTTTGGGACTGTTGTCCTCTGTCAAAATGTTATTCATTTTAAGTGATCCTAAGAATATTTTCTATAAACTTTAACTCTGATATTTTATTTTAATTTTATTTTTACCCATGAATATTTAATGCTCCTGACAAACACTTTCCAGATTTGTGTTATTTGAAGGATTACGTTTGACTCACGAGCAGATCAGAGACTGACAATTCTTTCAGGGTGTAGGTTGGTGGTTAATTCATTAAGCCAGTCTACGACTGTGGGATGGTCCCTTTTCTTCCCATACAGGAAGAATTATAATAATAGAATGATATAATAATTGGATTTAGGCAGCCAGCTGTGTCAGTTTTGAGTTTAAGCAACAATGACTCACACTCACAGAGACCTATGGATTCACATTGTGGGTGTGTGCAGACACTCAAAAGAAGTCATAGTAAAGTGGATTGGATCCAAACAAAGGTTGAGTCATCCAAATTTATCACGAAAGCTGCTTTGGTATATTCAGAAGTGTGTAAAACATAAGAAGCAGTTTGGAGGTGAGTGTGCTGAGCAACAGGGGGTGTGATATATTTGTTCGCTTATAGATTGAATTTTGAGATTGTTTCAAAAGACATTTACATTTTTTTAAAGGGTTATACGCAACTCTTTTGTGTATATATTTAATGCAGTGATATACATCGTTGTATCTGTCTCATATTTGTCGTGAAACTGAATGAAAATGAAAAACACTGTTTTGGTAGATGATTGAGTCATACTAACAATACTCCCAATAATATGTTTTATTGTCATCTAGATCACTGTATATATTGGGATGATTTGTACCTTATGAAGATCAGACTACTTCTGTACCCTAATGCAGGGGTGCAAATATGCACCTTTGTAAGTTATGTACTGATGTCATTACTGATTTCTATTCATTCACACTAGGAAATGAGCTGGTATTTGTGTAGTGCTTTTCTAGACTCCTTGACCTTTTATATTAGTGCTAAACCTTAGTACTGCTATGCTGCTGATTTACATGACATTTACAGAATGCAACCTGTCAGAAAGCATTATATGCTTTTATTTAGCTTGAATAAACAGTAAAATTTGAAAAACATTTTTTTTGTTTTGGCTCCTGATATTGAACCTTAAAATCTAGAAGAAAGTGTGCAAATATGATTTAGTTATTAATGTTCTTTTCCTTATAGCACTAACTTACTTCAACAGTCTCAGACGAAGATTTTATAGAGAGAAAACCAAACATCCTTATGAAGCAAGAGTAAAACAGTTGGCATTTTGTTAGCACATCCAATTCCAGGGGCAGAGAGAGGCAGACTTACATGACAGAGACACACAACGCTAACAGCATGCAGTTTTTAGAGTGTAAATATGCAGAGAGCATAGAAGAGAGATGCTGTGTGCATCGTGATGCCTATAGCGGCATAATTGAAGTGCTCTTCAGGGTCACCGGTCCTAACTTTAGGTTGTATCAAAAAGATAACTTAGAAAACCTTTTTTTTTTTAAAGACAGGCTGTGTGATTTCTAAACTCAAACTGAAGTTTTGAAGGTTACAGTGAGGAGATTAGGGCCAAATAGAACCTTTGAATAGGTTTTCAAGATCATGTATATTTTATATATTATTTGTCACCGATAATAGTCACTCATTTCAAATGTTTTAAACTGGTAAAAGGTTTGGGCTGGAGGCAGATTTGCTCTTGTAAAAGATGCAAAATGCAGTAATATGCAATGCCTTCTTTGAAAAACAATTTATACAATGAAATGTCAAGCGTAAGCAAAGATGTGGTTTCTGACACTTCATGTTATTTAGCACCGGGTTTGCTGTTTGACAAGCCAGTGTGATTTGATCAGCACTCTCAACAACTCCTTTAATTTCAGATAAAAAGCCACTTGAAATGTACACTAACACGCTGCCTCGATGCATACTGTGAAACATGGATGGAAATGCACCATAGTGCCACGGCACTTGGTACACACATTAAAGTTCTGTATTATTTCTTTATTGTGGGAATTTTTAATTTGCTTGTTGCTTTATGGACCAGTATCTGCAAATCTAATTACATTTCCCCCCCATGAGAAAAGCGCTGTGGCGTTAATTAGCAAAACTGAACTAAGATGTCGAACAGTACACCTGCTGAACATCAGCACCCTGACAGCAAAGGCTCACAGAGACAATAGCATGGCTGGTGATTCGCAGACTAATTTCATCGTGGCTTGGTTGTAGAAAAAGGATGTAACATGAAAGCGCACTGATCTGCAGCTTTTACCTCCTCCCACTCCAGACGACACTGACGCGACTTTCAGGAGGCACTTTTGTGTCGTCGTGTTATCAAACATCCCACTACGGTTTGTTCAAACATTTCAAGACTGAGTCAACAGATGTGCAGTGATACAGAAAACGTGTTCATACTGAAATATTCTAGGAGAGACGCTAAGATCACACACAGAATACTGAGCTTCTTTGTTCTTCTTTTAACATGTTAGCAGATGTTCCTCGTGTACCCTGTTTATGGAAATGCTTTAAAATAGAAAGTGTGCTCCTGTTACTAAAGCAATGCAATCAGCTGCTACATAGGTTATTGCAACCCTGAAATTTTAAAACGTTTTAACGGATTCCTGTCTAGGAGATAATTTCTCAAAGATATTTTAATGAGTCATATCAAATCAACATTTTGCAAATATGCAGCATCTCACTGAATGGATTGTGAGTTCGTCTACGTTTCAGAGTCACTTTGTGCTCCAGGCTGATAAGGCCGGTGTGTTTTACAAACAAATCCCGCCTGCTGCAGCTCCAGTCTCGTCTTCCTCCTTCCTGCAGAAACACAACCCTCCTTTTTCATAACACGTCTTAATATTTAATATTAGCGTGACCGGGCTCCTGTCCTATGCTTTTATCATTCATTAAAGTACGATTCTCTTTCTGCTGTGCTGCGCACAAACACATGCATTCACCTGTGCACACATGAGCACAAAGCACCTGTGCATGGCACAGGCTCAGCGTGGCAGAGCAAATATGTCTGTTCCCAAGACAACGAGAGATAATAGAGTCATTATAACAGGACAAACAGATTACACAGTGCAATGCTGTCACGGACTCCACACAGCCCATCAGCAACATCAAAGAAATACTTTAAGACAGTTGGATAGTTTATCCGACATTTCACAACTTTTTTTTTTTCGAGCTTGGAAATGGTTTTCGTGTGTGTCAGGAGTTACGCAGCAGGGACAAACTAGAAAAACGATAAGCTTTCCTGGATGCATCGTCTTATCAGTCCAAGATAGACGGCACCCAAGTGGATATTATTTGATACAATAAATGTCAGAGATGATTACTTTTACAAGTTAATATCCACTCTGTAGGTCTGTAGGTCATCTCTCTGAATCCCTGTAAAGCCCTGTTAATCTTCTGTTTATTGCCTTGGAAATGCAAGGACACTAATGAATGCTGGAGCAACGAGAGCTCCGACTGACAGGACATCACTGTGGATATGATTTTATTGCTTTTTTTCCCTTTTAATATCATTAGTCTTATCACTAACAGGTCTTATCACTATCCACGTTTTTAATAGTACATTGCTTTCACCATCAGACTGACATTTAGGTGCTTATCTGTCCAGATTTAAATAATAAAAAAAGGAGAATCCACACGAGCCTTGTTGGCAGAAGTTGAACCAATACCTATCACACTTCAACAAGCCTGTGACAGGAAGCTCAAATGACTGAACAGAAGTAGTTTTTAGTTGGCATAATGTCTTCGAGTGCAGCCCATAATGCTGAAGGATCATCTGTGGACGACATTTGTGGTAATATACATACTCTGTCGAGTTGTAATCAAATGAAAGCTGTCACTTCTTCACAGCTGCTGCTGTAATTCATTACGTCCTAATTACTCGCTGAGAACAAATTTAAGCAATAAGAATCAATATCAATTAATTTGCTAATTTTGAGCAAGATTGGAAAAAGACAGATGGCTGGGTATACAAATCTGTCCTGAGATGTAATTAGAGTTGCCTAAGACTTTTGAGATGCCAGAGGCATGTTTTTGCTATATTTTCCACATGACATTAACCCTGAAAAATATTTTTTCTCCTGCAATAATTAGTAAATAATATATGTATATGTATATGTATATAATAATCGCATGATTAAGCAGTTGCAGATCTGCATGATATATATTTGCATTAATACTATACCTGTGTCGAAATAAGTCTGCAGTAAAATTTATTTTCCTTTTTTTAAACGTATCTTTTTGTAGTCCATATTTAAAGTAATCACTGCTCATTGTTCAACAGATTCAGTCGGCTCATTTGCAGCAACACTTTATGCACACTCTTCCAACTTCACGGAAAGAATTTTCAAATAAGCTGTGCTGCAATGCAAAACAAACACCTACGCTCAGTGTTTTTACCCAAGTTTCCTGCTTCTAGATTTTACTCAGGAAGCTCAAATCCTTTTAAAGACGGAAATTCGAAATACTGGACTTTTATTTAACTAACAATACTGCCCCCACTTCCGTTTCATCATTAATGCCATTTAAGTTGGGAGGGGGATTAAATCGATTTAACCTGTTAAAACAATTTAAGCTGTCATAAAGTGAGAGGCTGTTGTCTGTTTCCTGTGAGTTTCACAATAGTCAGTAATACACATTCTTAAAGTGAAATTTATTGTAAGCAGTACTTTATTTTGAAAGAAGAAGCATGGCTGGTCTGGGCTCTCTGCAGTAAGGTTATGTTTAGGTGTGGTCTGTTGTTGTGCTGCAACATTATAGTACATCCTGCTTAGGGATGGGTATCGTTTAGGTTTTATCCGATACCGGTGCCAAATCGGTACTTTTGAAACGGTGCCGGTGCTCAAACGGTGCTCAAACCGGTGCTTAAAGAATGGAGAACACAAAATTGGTCCAAAAACCTCTCATGTTCAGCTGGTTTTTTGTAAAAAGATAACAATGTTAGCCTTTTCTGCAGCTATGGGGCATATATGGCATCACTCTTGGCTGGAAGCAGTGCTTAAACAATGGAAAAAATACAAACTTTGTCCAAAACCTCTCATGTTTAGCTGGTTTTTTGTAAAAAGATAACAATGTTAGCCTTTTCTGCAGCTATGGGGCATATATGGCATCACTCTTGGCTGGAAGCAGTGCCTAAACAATGGAAAAAACACAAACTTTATCCAAAACCTCTCATGTTTAGCTGTTTTCCACTTTTTCTTTGGTCATTTTAGCCTTTTTGGCCAGGGTGAAGGGAGTATCTGCCATCAAACAAGAAGACAGACGCATGTAGCTATGATGAGGTTTGTTAGTTCACTTTACATGCATTAATGTAATAACGTGGTTAGCCTACTCAACGTAAATTACACACGAACATTAAGCTACTCACGCAGAGAAGAACAGCTGCTGCTGCATCATCATCCGTCATCATTTCTGCTACACTGGCAGGGCTAGGGGCCAGGACTCTCCTCTTCGGGGTTTTTGGGGGATATTGCTAACTCCGGGTCAGATAACAGGCAACCCACGCACAGTAGATGCGCTCGGTGTGAGGTCTCGCAGCAAGCTATCATACGGCGCATTTCTGGGCTTTTAAAAAAAAAAACGCTATGCGTCGCCAGGTGTTTCATCGGATTTGAGGTGTTACCTCCTTTGACAGTATCACAGTATCAGCTTAAAGCACTTGTTGCAGGCTGCTGAGTTTGCATATTTTGCTGTGAAGTACAGCCAGACTTTTGACCGCTTCGCCTTGGACATTTTAATCTGTAGCTCTGCTCTAAAAGTACGTACCTGGACCCGCCTACTATCCTCGGAAACGTAAAATTATTGGCTAGAAGTGCACAGCTCAGGAAAAAAAAAGCACCGAAATAAAGCACCAAAATGTGCGCTGCTTTTCGGTCTGGTTACTACCGTTTATGTCAGAACCGGTGCCATCATGGCACCGGACACCGGTACCCATCCCTAATCCTGCTGCATATCGTGTGGGGAGCCAACACTTTTGCACTGTATGAGTTTGATTATCAGGCTCGGGGCGAATTGAAAAATCAAGATTAATGTATATATTATTTTGTTTAGTTATGGGAAAAGGGTTTGATTTCCCCCCAACTTTAGTTTACTCTCTCATTAATGAACAAGCAGCAGATCTCAGACGTCTCTGTGAAAAATTAGACAGCCACTTTAATGCCAGTGCTTGGCACCAGATATGATCTGTAATTGCTCTTTTGTCGCAGATACCGACAAAGCTGATGTGGATACTAATCCTCGCGTCGATTGCTATTACTTTTATTGTATCATCAAGAAGATCTATCACTGCTTCAAGCTGCTTAAGTCAAATGACACATACTGTAAGTGTGTCATGTAAGTGTAATCATACAAGACGAATATGCAGGATTTCTGGTTTTAATCTCAAGCGGGGAAATTTGATGTGTATAACATATTATTGGGTTGAGTGGTTATATATTATTTTAGATTATTTAAAGCAAACTTAAACCTGTGTAATCAAGTTTGTGTTTTGTTTTTTGTTGTAAGGCAGGAGCACTTGTGGCTGTGGAACAGATTGGCAAATATCTGCTTGTTTGCATGTTTGGATTTATTTACGGTTGCATTGTTTTGCTAGTATCCACATCGCTTTTTCTCACATTTTGGTCTTCATCTTCTTATTAATTATTTAATTTATTTATTAATTAATTTGTATGGCTCAGTGCTCCACTTTGCCAACCCACTTGCTGTGGAATTTTTTAGATTGTACCCAAAAAAGCTACATAAAAGAGCGGTTGAAGCTAGAGTATGCTAACAATAAAACCGAAATAATAAACTAAAAAAAAAACCCAAAAGATACATAAATCCAATGAGAGCTATTGATTGGTTGAGAACCATAAATCAAACTAATCAGCTAGGTTAGCAAGGTGTTTTCATAAACTCACTGTAATAATAAATGCAATGCGAATTTTAGCTAGCAAAGATAGGCTAGGCTTAGAATAGGCTTAAAACATGCTGACGCTTGATAAAGCATAACTGAATAAATAATTAAAGAATGACATATTAAAAAATTTACCACCAGCAGTGGTCTTATCAATTGGCATTTGAAACCAAGAATATTTGCTGTGAACCTGTTTATTTCTGGTGTAAAAGTGATCATTTTGCCAGAGGGATCGGTTGTCATTAGCTCCCTTTTGGAGTTAGCCTCAGTTTGAAGAACTTTAACTTTCAGCACCATACTGGCTGTTTTTTATAGCATGGGAGGTTGCTGTTTAGTGATAATTTAATTCTAATTTCTTAAGTGCACTCAGCTCCTTTCATATTACGCGCAAAAATAATAACAGTGCAGTTTGGAAAAAAAAAATTCAACCACTTAAACTCTGCCATAGGATAAGGCAACATTTGAAATCTTGCTTAATGCATTTCTTTAAAGTCCACTAATGAAACCTCAGGTCAGGAACACACATTGCATATGGAAATATAAATGCTTCGATTGCAAATCAGATTGATCCAGCCAAGTTTGCTTTCAGCCTTAGCTAAACACATGCCTGTGTGGGTGGACGGGCATATGGGAAAAGACAGAATCACAATTCAAATTCAAAACACAGAACATTAAATGTTTTTTTATGTATACAGTACACCAAAAATATTATGTCTCTGTTTGAAGGTCAGTTGTTGAAGCGATACACATGCCAACTGATGGTGGGTGTATCTTGGCTAGGACTTTGGTGTTTAATACTTGCAGCTAAAGGCTTTGCTAGAGGAGAGATAATCAATATGACGCTCTACAAGTTTCATTCATATTGCAGTCTATGAAGTAACATTCAATTACAATTCATGCACTTAAAATCAATTACACTTCATTTAGAAACCCAGTTGAATATGGTGTATCAATCCTATTGTTTGCCCCACAGGTTGATTTCCAATAGTCTGTTTGTGTGTGAGTCAGCAGCTTGTGGTCTAAAGATAAAGTCTAATTAAGCTAAAAGCTTCACTGGCTCCCCCATGACTCTTTTCCAATCCTTCCTCCAAACTGTTTTACCTCGCCGGAAACTTCAGACTAATTGGACGTCCCTCCTGCCATAATCTTTGAGCCCAAATAAGATTAATGAGCAGACGCATTTCTGTGGCATGTGCCTATTCAATACCTCTTTTGGCACTGCTTGCAGACTCTTTAGAAGATTTCTTGCTTGGTCATGTTTGTCAACAAAAGCTGATCTGGGGCTTTTTGAGTATACAGTTACAATAGCACTGGTGGCATCAAAACCAGCCCGGACTTGACGTCTTTCCGCATCACTAATTTCTGCTGTCTTTCTGCTCTCTTCTCAGGCTACGGGCACGCGGCGCCAGGGACCGATGCAGGAAAGGCCTTTTGCATGTTTTACGCCGTCCTGGGAATCCCTTTGACTCTTGTCATGTTTCAAAGCCTGGGCGAGAGGATGAACACTTTTGTCAAGTACCTTCTGAAACGCATCAAGAAGTGCTGCGGCATGCGCATCACTGATGTGTCCATGGAGAACATGGTGACGGTGGGATTTTTCTCCTGCATTGGCACGTTGTGCATCGGGGCCGCTGCATTCTCCCATTATGAGGACTGGAGCTTCTTCCAGTCTTACTATTATTGCTTCATCACATTAACAACTATTGGCTTTGGGGACTTTGTGGCCCTTCAAAAGAATCGGGCCCTCCAGAAGAAACCCCTTTATGTGGCCTTTAGCTTCATGTACATCCTGGTGGGCCTTACGGTCATCGGGGCCTTCCTCAATCTAGTGGTGCTCCGTTTCCTGACTATGAATAGTGAGGATGAGCGGCGGGATGCCGAGGAACGGGCCTCACTCGCCGGCAATCGGAACAGCATGATCATCCACATCCAAGATGAATCGCTGCACCGGGCACGGCGGCGACGGGAGCCATACCACGCAGAAGTGACTGATCTGCAGTCAGTGTGCTCCTGTATGCACTATCACTCGCATGACAGCCCTAGCCCGGGGATGGGAGGCCTGGGCTGTGCCTTTTCCCACAAGAACTCATTCAGCTCACAGCTGAACCCCAACCAGTACTTTCACTCGGTTTCCTATAGGATTGAGGAGATCTCGCCCAGCACCTTGAAAAACAGCTTCTTCCCTTCGCCCATCAGCTCGGTGTCTCCAGGCCTTCACAGCTTCACAGACAATCACCAGCTCATGAGGAGAAGGAAATCTATCTAGACCCCAACAACCACAGGACCATAAGTTTTATACACAAGGTCAAACATTTCCAATGCTGCTCCTTTACCAAATCTTATTTCAGCACTTTTTCCCTCCAGTTTGGTTGTATGAAATCGAAGTATTCTTGGGAAACTATTCAAGAACAGCAGGCGCGGACACAAGGGGATGCAAAGCATGAAGCATGGATGTCTATTTTTTCAAGAGATTGCTCCATTTAAGAACCAAACAACACAAACTGCAAGACTTTTCCTTATTACAGATTTACACTACAGAAATTGATATATTAACCTTTGGTTACATACCAAATGATGCACACTGGGGGAAATGCTATTTTTCAAAGGGAGTTGTTTCACCATAACTTGAAGCAGCATTTACCGTTATGTATGTTTCCATTGCCTCACTGCAGACAGAGAATTTAAAGTGACTTAAAGCATCAGGTATTGTTTTCTATAAGCAATCATGTATTTAAACGGATTCACGACACATCAAGCCAAAATACTGTTGCCAATATTAGCATGTGCATTAGCTGTCATTTAATAGTATGCCATGGTTTTTGTGACATTGTTTGCGTCTCTTTTCCAGAACATTTGTGTGAAAGGCATCTGTTTGTCTTTGATCAGAAAGGATCATGCTGCGGTTATTGATATTTCCTCCTGTTCTAGAAACATCAGATCTGGCCATAAAAGCTTTATTTTCACACACACACAAATCAGCCCTCAGTTCTTTTCCATTTAGACAGACTTTCCACTTTTGGGGTCTAACGTACCCAGAGTCTGATAATGATTTTTCCCTCCCGCTGACATTCATGCTAAATATGAGTTCAGTTAAAGTGCAGAGGCTTCTCTCTGCATTCATGATTTTGCGCAGATAATTAGCATTCAAATATGGTTAAAAATGTTTTTAAAGGCAGGTTTTTGTAGTAGGAGTTGCCTTAATGGATAACAATCCAGTGCAGCCACAAACTGTATAACAAATTGATGATTCAGTGCTTTGGCTTCCAGCCATTTGGAGGGCACACATAAAACTGATTCTAAAAAAATATTGCTCAATTTACTAAAGATGCAGCACAATTTCAGACTCTTAGTCTCTCATATGGCTCAATACCCGGAAACAACTGACTCTTATGTTTTCCATAATGAAACCTATCTTTCATTTGACCTCGAATGGTGACTTTTTTACAAATTCTAACGCTAAAACATAAAAATAAAAGTTACCCCTAATAACATCACTCTGACATCAGCAGGGTTGTTTTTCTATACCTCGAAAAGCTTCATGAGCACCATAAGATCATAGACTCTAAATAGAAGATGGGAAAATTCACGATGACATCACCCTTTTTTTTAATGAGACATCAGCAATGTGCAAAGTATACCTTGCTTTATCATTTGTTTTTCTATAAATGAAACCACATTTGATAAAATAATGATCATGTTAAACTATTGAGATCCTAAGCTCAAGACAACCTTTACTGAGATCATAAATCAGCAGTAAGTTCATTTTTACGTGAACTTCACAGAGTCCTTTTTGCAACCAGAGGAGTCAGCACCCCCTGTCGATATTTGGAAGTAATGGCCAGCTTTTATTTTCAGTCTCTTAATGGCAAGTAAACTGGAGCATTATGGGAAATGTCGGTCACAACTATCAAGATGGGGATCTATGAGTTAAGCTGAGAAAAGATCATTTATAGGATGTTTGAAAATCACAAATTAAGTCAGATTAATGAAGCTGGCATTACCGTGCCGTGATGTTGATGAGTGTAAGCGGACCCAGAGGGTGGAATTTTTGATAAGTGCAATTAAATTACTCCATCTGAATTTAGAAGCAGTGTATGTTTAATTACAGACACATATGAGCATGCTCCAAAGCCCTGAATAGTACATGATGCATGCCTGTAGCAGCTAACCCTGAGCGTGCTTCTGAAACCTGCACAAATGTAACCACGTAGGACTGAGAGCCCGAGTGCAAACAGTGACGGGGAGGCATGCAGATCTGAACTGACAACTCTTGAGATCTGGATACACTTTGGAGCCATTAGGGAAACACGAGGTGATAAACACATCAACAAGGAGGGAAAAGCTGAATAGTGAGAATGAATTAATAGGAGGGGACAGCTCAAGATTGTGAATAAGGCAAGCTTGATAACACCAGGATGATCCTTTCACTCTCAGTAAAATAACAGTAGAAGAAAATGGAGAGGGAGGATTCTTTTGTTGTCGAAAGGCTGATCTGAGGAAGTGCATGAACTTCAATGGGCAGATCGATTTTTTCCATTATAACTATGTTAATTACAAACAATTAAGAATGATTTACCAAATAATGAACATTACTTTTGATAAATCCCAGCAGTTATTTACCTCGCTTTATGACTTTTAATTCAAAAAAAGAAAAAAAAAGATTTAAATTTTCAATGAAACCCCCTTTTTCTTGATTTCCTGTAGGTGATGAATGCAATCCAAGAAGTCCAAGCGCACAGGCCAAACAAACCGATGTACATATCAAATTCTCATTTTGAAATTTTCAGAGAAATGCAACTTAGAAACATCATCTCCCTGACGCCTGTGTCTTGCCATGAGGCTAAGAAATACTTGATTAACTCTGGATGTTCATGTTGATTACCAGCCTGTTTTTAAGGTCCAATTCACATGTGTTTAAATTTCCATCATGTAAATTAGTCAGGATTGAAAATGCATTTTAACATGCAAATGTAAATTTAAGTGTATATTCTTTGTAAAGTATGGAGCAGGATGGCGAGAATTTTTTTTTAAGTTGCACAGGCCTGGGAGCCTTTTTATTCCCATAGCAGGTTATGTCATGTAAAAATCAATGAATACTCCTGGAAACCTGGTAAAACTTCTGCACTTTAACTTTCAAGTTAAAGCGTGACCTTCAGTATTCTCTGCAGCCTTGTGTTTAACAGGCTTTTATTCATTTCCTGGGTAGCTGAGCATGCCTCACAAGGTGAATGCCATTCTGTTTGGGCAAACGGTAAAAAGCTATGGATCCTATTCAGTCGTGACAAACATAGGCATGGAGTCTAAGAGAAGCCCTAAAAGCATTGTTTCATTATTGGAACTTTACTGGCTTTTAAACATTTTGTACAGCATATTTAGATAACAATCTTTGGAATAAAAAAACAAGCCTTTTCATGGCTGAGATGCATATGTATTTTTACACATCAGCATATGTGCCTTGAAGAAACAGCAGTCAGTGTTTCTGTTAAAGTGGGCACATTTCAACAGCAGATCTGTTTGTACGTTACCAAATCTATTGTTAGACTATAGCAGTCTGGCTTCGGGCTAACAATAGAGCAGATGCGGTTACATAGAGACAGATTTCAGTCCTGATAAGTCGTATGATGATAAGGAAATCAACATCTGAACCCCACCACGCAGAGTCAGGCACTCACTCATTGACAAAGCAGACTGAATCACTTCCTAACTTTTAAAAGACACAATCATCTCATAATGGTTCAAAAGATTATTGTGGTGTATAGCAGCTTGGGTATCCTTCTCATAATGCTGGGTCGCTACTCCTCAGTAATAGTAACACTGTGCTTTCAGAGATAATTGCTGAGCTTTGCCACAACCTCCCACAATGAAGTCAGATGGTGCAAGAAACACAAGGAGTGTGATTATTTGACAGGTTTAAAGGATATAACATGGAAAGTTCAACATAACCCACAACAGGCCACAACCACAGACAACTTATAGTATTAATTAAAAACACTACCCATAGCCAATGCGTCCCCTCAGCCTCCTAGAAGACACAACTATGCTAGCAGTTTTTAGAATCCTACGTCACCTTACTATCAAGTTGTTGCATTCACAAGATTTTCAGAAAACTTGACGTCTGACTTTTGGGGTTGAGGTCACTGAGATTCAGATTCGGCTGAGATTTTTTTTTAGTAAATACACCTATGGCATCAATTTTTACCTCATTCACAAACTTAGGTGTTCACGCCATTTGCTCGCCCACACAGCAGGGTAATGACAATACCCCAAAAGCCTTTTACGGCTAAGGGGTAAATACTGACGCAAAGCTGATACAGCCTATTTTTGAAGCTGCATCAGCTATTTTTTGTGAACTTGAAAGAATCAGCTGACATTATCAACTTAAAACCATATTTAGCTATGTTTGGTAGCATGTGGGTACTTCAATTAGCTAATGCTGCAGCCACTCAGTGGTTAGAGATGGCGACATGACAAATTGATTGGGACTGTGTGCAACCAAGTCCGCGACCACTTGAAGTGAGATGCCATCTTTAAAGCGACCCTGATGTATCAGCAATAACATGGAGCTCTTGTTCTTGTTGCTATCAGTCTGCAATTGAATGGGGTCAAGCTGGTAACTACATACCAACATCTGTTTGTGATAATATAGAAATAAACTGATAAAATGATAAATTGTCATTTTACTGCAAAATACAAAATCACCTTGTAACTGAAAGTGGCCCCCAGGCTAACACAGGTTAGGTAACCAGCTGGTTGCTGCAACTACTTTCAATTGATTGACAAACACAATCACAGAGTAACCACGTATTTTTCCTAGTCTCAATTAGGGTGGCCTCAATGAGGCGTCACTGAGCTATAAGAGGCAAGCTAAAACACACAAACCCCGCAGTCAACGTTGAGAGTCAGGAGCGTCAGTTTTAAGCTAACAGCTACTTAATATCTTTGTACATTGCCAATGAAAAAGGATATGTTGTGAGAAAGATTCTCCAGTAAACATGTTTAACATTACAGTTGGAGTCATGTATAGATCAATAGATCTACTGATCTATACAAAAGAACAATATTTACTCTTTCCCAAGATAAATATGCAGCTCCCAAGGTTTCTTGGATGTTATCACCTTAAGAACTTTGCTTGCTGTTTGATGCTTGGCAGATAGATTTCTAGCTAAAGAGCGTTGAGACAAGAGCAGGGCCAGAAAATCAGCCATCCAAAATGCACAAACAAACTTAGCTTAGGGTGATGATGATTCATGATTCTTACTCCAAGTCCCCCGTTTTCTTTTTGTGGTTGTTGTTGTTTTCCCCCATTTTACTTAGTCATATAATCCCAATCAACCAAGGAAGCGGATGATGGAATTCCAGCTTAATGTCACAAAAATATATAAGGTCAGATAGTGAGACAGCTGTATGCATCATTGATTTTGATCTCTTTGGGGGATTTGTTGATAATATGAAACCTTAATATAGCTCAAGGTTATCTGAATGTACTTGAAGAGTACACTGAAGAGAAAACAACTGTTCTTTTTGGACTTTGTTGTTGAGACGTTTCAGTGCTTCCTCCTCTCACCTGTTACTCTGAGAATGCAGTACACCAGAATGATCGTTACCATTATCGAGATCTATCATTACCAGAACACTGATAGGGTTAACCAAATATCTACGCTCACTAAGTGGCATCTGCTTTGCTTCCACTTTCACAGTAAAACCTTTCCAAGCAGCATTTCTGGGGAATGTATCAGCCATAATGGATCATTTTATTTTTTTTTATTTTTGAATGGAAGAAGCAAACAAATTAACTCATTTAATCTTCATGAGCTGCAAGTCAGATCGTTTTTCATCCCCCTCCCACACGCGTTCATATTACTCTGATTTTTCAACCACCACGTCACATGTCACGCTGATGGTCCTCGACTGAATGTTACTCTGTAACAGATGCAGACGGCACGGAGAAACAGCCGCACACGCCATTGCTCTCACCAGACAAACACGGCTGCATATTGTCTTCTGCCACGTGGGGTCATACGATACGGAGGTGATTTGATTCCCGTTGGTCATTGGCTGCTGCTTCTTTTTACGGCATCCCGTATGTGGCCATGCTTGGCTTCCAGGTGTTCCTTACTGCATGTGGCAGTATGTGCAGGCCATTTCTCTGTCAACAGTGCCATGTTTATCTACGACAGGGACAAAGAGACACAAATTGCACTACTATCTGTGTAATAATAGAAAGTGTGTTCCATAACTTCTATTTGTGAAATATCCTTTGCAATAGGTTCTTCTGTAGGTCTGATGAACAAAAAAATACCATGTACCATATTCCTTACAGGAGATTATAGCCCATCTTGCTGGTAATCATGTGGTTTGAGGCCACTGACGTCCTCTGTTGCAATTTTGAAACTGATGTCTGTACAGTGCTCTCTGGTGTGGCTCTCTTTTCAACATTTAGAGAAGAGATCGTTGAGATTTGTTCAGAGTGCAATGAACATTTTACATAATATTTTACATTTGTATGTTTTCTTTTGTCTTTCTTTCCTTTTTTTTTGGTGAGTGTGTGTGCATGATTTGGTGTGGGTGACTCACTGGGTTTGAACAGCCTGGGTGAAGCCATAACACACTTGAATAAAAATGATGAGCCTCCTTCTGAAAGCCTCTGTCTTCTTGTAAGTGCTTAACATCTCCAACTTTGAAGTCATTTTACCAAAATCCAAGAAGAGTTTTTCATTTCGAGAACAAAATCCAGTCCGGGGAGTTTCATTGTTACATATTCATTAAACAGCTGCAGGCAAGTTTATCAAACTCATTTGTGATCAGTTTTTCTCAAAATTTATAACATGTTGTTGATTTATCTTTTAAGAGAAAGTTTAGAGAAGGTTCTAAGCCAGAAGCAACCAAAGTATTTGGTTAAAAAAAAATTAAGAATTAAAACTATGAAGAGAGAGGTCTTAAGTACTTGGGTGGTCAGGCAAGGATCAGAGCAAATCTCAGCTGCAGGAGAAAATAAATGATAATTGTATGCAAACCAAATCACCATGCCCGTGCTTAAAATATTTAAGTTTTACTTTATTTCCGTAAGTGTCCATGTTAAAGGGATTATATTAACCTATTGAGAAATATGCTCATTCAGTTTCTTCCTGATGAGATTATTGATATCACTTCCAGGACTGCTTAAAGCTGAATAATAGCTTAATTTATTATAAAAACTAAAACCATGGGGAAAAACTAGCCGTCCAAATTTGTGCATTTTAGAAAACAAATGAGTAGAAACAAAGATACTTAGCAAGAATATTTAAGGTTATGTGCTTTTTTATTGAGATTTAGAGGTGTTCCAAGGTCAGCTTTGCATAGAGCCTAACTGGCTATTTGACATTGTTTCCAGTTCCTATGACAAGAAAGCAAAAAAGGACACTGCAATGAAAAGATGATGGTAATTTCCATTCTTCATTTATTCATGTTTGGTGGTATGGTTTTGCTTTAGGTTAGACACATGTGAGGGACCAAGCAGCAAAAGCATAGAAGACACAGGAAACATGTCTTCAGAAATGGGCTTTTAAAATTTTTTTTAACCCCCACAATAAGTTCAGAAAGACAAAGTTCAAAATATAATTAGTAGACCCATAAGAGAGGTCAACTAAATATAACTCTAATAAAAAAGTAACTTCCAGAAGCTTAAACAAACAAAGTAGACACAACTTAACTGGCAACCTAGCCTAAACACAAAGACACAGGAGGGTCACCTTTGTAGTGGTTTGGCCAAACCATTTACACACAATAGGGGGAAACAAAAACAAACACCAATCCTAACTAAGCACAAAATAACATAACTATTCTAAAAAACCCCTGTTTCTAACAAGCACTTGGTTGGTCCGAAACAAACCAGGATAATATAACAGAAACATTTGGTTCTATGTGATTACTGGCTAGTTTCTGTTGGCAGCCTAGATGCTGCATCCTGGACCAGTTGACAACCAAGAGAGGACTGAGAAATACAAAAGACAAGTATGTGTCTTGTCAAGACGGGAGAAAATTGAAGTGCGCACTCAAATTTCCAGTTTCAAAATTCAGACAGCAGTCAAAAATAACACCAAGATTCTTTATAGAGAACAAAAGCCTCAGTTTTATCAGAGTTGAGTTCGAGGAAATTTAAACACTTCCAATTAGTGATAGCATAAAAACATGAGCTGAGGTAGGAGAAGCTGTTGAGATGGTAGGAAATGGTAGGAAATTCCTTTAAAACTGTAAAGTATATCACCCAAAGACAACACATATATAGGAAACAGAATGGTGTCCAAGGACTGAGCCTTGAGGGACTCCACAAAGGAGAAGTCACATTTGTTTAAATATAAATTCTGAACTGTCTGTTAGATAAGTACGATGAAAACTATTTAAGAGCCAGAGACGCCTGGGACTTAACCTTTTAGTAAGTTTAGTCCTCTGCACATGACACAGTAATAAGGTACAGCTTGTAAGCATTCAATTTTATGTTATGAAGGATTTCTGGTAGTCGCCACCTTCTTCTCTGTGAGTGGCTCATGTGGTGCAGCTGGATGTTTAGTAGGTGGGAGAATGAACAAACATCCCTTTTTATCCTCTTCCCACACCGTAGTAATTATACTGTCAGCCCTGAACGTCAGGCAACACAGAGGGCGACACAATAAGAACAGTGGCAGAGGGGCGTTGAGGCCTTCTCTTGGCGGTAAGCCTGTAATTTTGCATCTCAAATAATCATGTAAGCAGAGCCAAGTTGTTCTGCAGTGGTACCAACTCCACCACACCAATAATATGATGCAATAAGCAGGTGCTGACATTTCGTTTTTAGGGGAGGGATGCAAGAGAACAAGACAATGGAGAACAGGAGATTTTTTTTTAAAAAAAGATGATTGAGTCTGTCTGTACATTTGATGGTTCAACTAATCTCACACAAGTCTCATCCATTTAGGAAAAGTCTGCTTCTAAATACAGTGAATGAGGCTGATGTCGGAGCAATAGAGCTAAAATTTAAACCAAGCTGCAAAAGGAGGGTGATTACGATCTGCAAATATTCCTGCAGGCAGCACACAGCACATCATTGTCTTGTCTTGATTGTCTCAAGATATTTAGACTGAAAAAGAGAAGAATTACGTGTGAAGTGAAGAGAAATGGGATTAAAGTGTAATTCCAGTGAAGATTGATAATATAGCAGACATGTCTACACAGCACCTTCAGCGCCCCTTTCTTAAGGTAATGCAAAGGTTACAAATCATGCAGTAAATTTCATTTTCTTTTACATTTCCTTTTGTTTTTTGTAATCAGTGAAGTTAAATTGATATTTTTTTTGTGGGCGGGCTTTATTTAAAGTATTACACTGGATTTTAAACCACATACATTTACGCGATAGAATTAAACACATGACAACACCCACTCATTTTAATTCTGAATTTTGAAGCCTCAACGTTAGCATTTTGACCTCCCCACATGTTGCTTTAGTGGAGTAAATGGGACAAATAATGGGACAAGGGGCTGGATTAGTATGTTAAATTGGGAGACAGCTAGCAGGCTTGATTAGCTAGCTATATCCATAAACTGTAGAGCGATTATTACACAGACACAAACTTCTTATTAGAGATGAGTTACAGATTAACACAATACCAGACTTTCACTCAGCAAAACTGAAACTAAAACTTGTTGGACAGTCTACAAGGGATTGCCACAGTGGGTCGCTCCACATGTTGGATTTAGGAGAATTTTACAAAGGATGCTTTTCCTGATCATTTCATTAAGAAGGGCTACAAAAATAAAGGTTGCTCGGTCCATTTCAGTGACTCTCTGGAGTGAAGTGGAGGCAGCCTGAAGTGAACATCAGAGGAATTTCAGCTTTGGCCACATATCCACACCACAGCCAGCTGAATTCAGTTAACAAAAACATCTGTTCTTTGCCCACCTTATTTTAAATCCCACAATGTGTTGTGTGAACTGCAGATGATGTAATAGTATCACCAAAAGGAACCGTCTTACATTGGTAAGTAAATGTGTGACTCTTCAAACCAGATGATCTGTCATACGTTCAGTCTGATATATATATCACCAAATAGCTTTATATGAATATAAAGCTGTTTGCGCCGCAGCATTATTAGTTTCTTATAACGACATAGGGGTAAGGTCAAAAGTCTGGAGAATTTTTTTTATGAAAATCTATTAATTGGGTGAGTTGCAAAGTGAATTGGAGCTATGATCACATCAGATAAATGTCCTAAGAAACTGACGAGGTTAGAAATAAGCATTTAAAAGTTTGCCTTCTTCAGAGGATCTCCTTGCAGACTTTTAGCACTCTAGTTGTCAATGCAATACGTCCCTTTTCACTGTTGACAATGAGACTGTGGCTTCATGGATACGTTGCTACATGTTAATGATGTTGCCAGTTGAGAACCTGTAAGGGATTCATGCTTAGTTCTGTCTCCTACTTCTCTTTCTGCATTGGTTAAAGGCATTTAGCTTCTAAGAAGGGACTAGTATAAAGTAATATCATACAATTTTTATGTTTTAGGTCATGTCCGCTGAGTTATATCCTTTGTTTCTTTTAAACAAATGAAGATGACTCTGTTTTTGTAATTGCTCACGCTCCGGACATTCAGCTAGCCTGACGACTTCTTTAATCAGCAGAACAGTTCTCAGCTGTGCTAACATAATTGTAAAAGGGTTTTTCTAATGATCGATCAGCCTTTTACCCTGATAAACTTGCATTAGGTAACACAATGTTCCACTGGATTTTCAGCAACCAAAAACTCCATGGCTGCTGTACATTTGTGCCAATATTCCATTAAAAATGATCAATGATTAAAGGAGACTGAATGCATCTGCATGTAAAAACATGAAAACATTAAAAGCAAGATCATTTCTTAGTGAACCCAAACAGTTTGTGACAGTGCATATGAGATGAAAACAAAATGAAATTAATAATTCAAGCAGAATCACCATTCAGGTGCTCAGTTTTTAGGAAACTTGGACAGACGTTTTTACATTCCAGAGAGGTTCTGTGAATTTAGCCTGCGTCAGTGTCACCTTTATCTTCATGTAACGCGAGGCTGTGTGATGTTCAGCTCAATCGGTTACGAATTGTCACAGAACTCCCTGTTTGCTCCAGCTGTATGTATGCGGCATAATATTGTGAGTATTCAGAGATTTTCCAGATAGTAATGTGTTAAGTGTTGGAATCTTAAAATGCAAAGCAGCTCTTTTATAATGTGTGCAAATGGAAACTTACTGTTATTTAGGAGGAAAACATGGTTTGTTTTATGATTATATTAATATTTGATAAGTTAGAATCAAATTTCTGCAGGTCTCTTGCAGCTCACAGCTGGCCCTGTTATGTATGCAACAGTGAGGTCACAGTACTCTTCAAAGGTTGTCTCTGGCACCATCTGGTGGTCAGTGAAAAATGAAAATAACTGCTACTTTTCAGTCATAATTTGAGCAGAAAGGTGCTACTCATTTTTTATTAGCGTAAAATCCTGCTGGGGGGAATGAAAACAAACAAGAAGAACTCAGAGTGAGTGTGGACACTGGCTGCTAAGCTGGAGATCAGCAGAGATCACTGTGCCTTATTGTGACCCTAATCTGTATAATGACATTAAGGCTGCTAAAATCCATTGCAACTATAGTGGCACTGCCTTCACCCGGGTGGCACGGTCCAACGGAGCAGGGACAACAAGAACGCTCCTCTCTGCGAGATATGATTCAACAAAAGTTCAAGCAAGAGATGTTTGCTAAACCTGTGAGTATCCTTACACTGATTCTCATCAGTGACTTGTTATCTATGAGAAAGTCAACGTGCATGTGCAGATGTAGTCATGTTTTACAGTTATGTCTTAGATCACCTTCTAATAATGCATAAATAATAAGCAATGGCTTTACAGTAACTGTCCAGATGAAACAACGAAAAAAAACTTCCAAAAAACCAAAAGTTTATTTATTCAAATTATGTGATCGGCAAAAACTGAAAGTAGACCAATCAACTAAGTTTCATTTGATCAGATTTCATTAAATTGAACATTTTACATGGAAAAATTATATGTCATTGAATTAGTTAAAGTAAGCCTTTTTGTTTCTTTTGAGTGTAGTTGGTCGAGCAGGCACTATTTCCAGTATAATCTGTTGCTTCTCATTCTATGTTTCTTTAATTCATTAATAATTAAAAAAAAATCCCAAGCTAAGACGTGTGAACTGTACTAGCTTATTTATTTCTGGTGTGCAGTAATAACCCAGCAGCATAAGCGTGTGATGTGAGTGTAATAAACTTTTAAAAAGCCTTAGGAATGAGGAACTTTTGAAGTTAAGAATGAAAACAGAAAATATTTATCTTACTGGATGTGTTGAGAGACAGTTTTGTCTGTTGCATTTATTTAATTTAGTTATATGTGCAGATATGATCAAAGTAAAGTCATCAACAGTTCTTCTGTCATATAAAGAGCAATTTTCCCTTCATGTGCTAAAAAAATATTTTAATAAGATTCACTGTACACAGTAAAACTGTATATAAAAAACTGTATAGATCTAAAGACGGAATCATTCCGTGTATCACAAACTTCCTGATTTTCCATCTGAATATTCATCTCACGGCCTTTTGTTGTTCTCCCAGCCTTCAGGCTTGTGGCCACTGTTCTAAAGGACACTGTGCAGCATTTGAAAAACAAATGTGTTAACATTTCATTACATTTCCATGCTGATCACAGTGACAGCACCATTAAGTGTATTTATGACCACAGCCAACGCTCACTGCAAAGTAGGGATCTGTATTGATGACTTTCTAAATTTAAAACAGCCAATGCTGTAAGTAAGCAAATAGTTCCTCAGTTTATTATAGATGTTCAAGTTGGCAGTTGTAAATATTAATCAGTCGTTAATAAATAGATCCGAATCCAGGTGTTCAGTTATTTTCCAGAATGGCTTGAGCCTAACAGTTCCTCGAAACAGCCATCCTAATGAGCTTTTAAGAGCTACAGAGATACCTGGCTCTCCCAGTTACTGCCCATATTAACATTAATGAGCATCCTAACATCCACCGAGACATCAGAGACCCGGTTGGAGTTAGAACATGTTTCAGCCACATACCAAACAAGCATATTTTGTGATTTTCTTCTTAGAAAACAGCTGAAAATTCAGTTTAAAGAAGGGTATGGGTTAGCCTAACTGCGGAAATGATTTATCATCCTTAGAGTAACGCAACTGCCATCAAACGTCTTCTTAAAAAGTTGTTTTTCAAAATTCTAACTGGTAGAAGTCACATTATTTTTTATTGTATGATTCATCTGAGTCAATAACGTGTCTTTTGTTCATGGTGTTTTGCAGCAAGAAGAAATGTTGACTATTCAAGCTAAAAATACCACGTTGCATCGGAATGGTCAAAACTTGAGACCAGCTGCTAAAAAGGGCCGCAACTCCAAGACACCGGGCCATGAAAGGGAGGCAGCGGGTCACCTTGTGACCTCCTTGCCTACCGAGGAAGGCTTGCCACAGCTGGACTTGTTAGCTCTCAAGTCTCCGAAGCCTGACGTAGAAAACCAGACTGAGATTCAAGCCCTCAGACGACCCCTGAAACTTGCCCCGCTGGAGCTGCCAGAGAAGGTGAAGGAGGCTCAGAAGGAAAAGCTTAAGTTTATCCACCAAGAACCCAACCCAGCCTCTTGTAAGCTGGATGGGACCCATACGAGGAAGGCAAAATCATGCATGAGGCAAAGACTGGTAAAAGCAGAGGCATTTCCTTCTGCTTCCATTGCACCAGTCAAAGCCCAGCAGCAAAATCAATCAGCAAGGCCACAGCTGACGCGTGCCAACCCCATAGAGCAGGATGGACACAAGCATCTGGAGGATGTGGTGTGTCGAGGTACCCCAGCTCCTCTGTGCAGCAAACCTAACCCTCCCTCATTTTTCCCTCAAATTAAAGCTCAGGCTGCATGTGGCAGAGAGGCGGCGTGCCACATCCCTGGCAACTTCCAGGAGGAGACAGGTTGGAGGCGGCTAAGGCTGCCTAGAGCACAATGCCTAGAAGAGGATCAGTGCAATTCAAACACGTCAACACTAGGATTATCAGCAGATGAGCGCAAGCTGGTCCAAGGTGTCCAAGGTAAAGGGCAGCGGGGAGAGAGGCTTCTTCGAGGACAGCCACATGTTGGGAAAGGCATCAAACAGCCGCCTGCACCTGCAGCCTCCTGGGAGAATGGAAGTGCCAGGAAGAGCCACGAGGAGGATGGCAGTAAGCAAGCTGCACTCTGAACCGACAGTCAGCTGAAGGTGGAAGCAGAGAACAGGAACTTGATAGTCTGAAGCCAAGTGCTGCTAACTGCAGATTAATGAGGAAAAAAGCCTTGATCGCAAAGCATAACAATGCAGTCCCTCTGGAATGTCTCTAATAAAATAGGATGATGTCATCATAAAGCACACACATGCAGAGGACTGGTATAGACTGGAATGTACTCCAACTGGAAACCTGATTTCTAGTATTTTAAGCAGGAATGTACAACATAATGATTACTCTTCGGCAGTGCTTATTTATTTATTTTTTATTAACTCAAATGTCTCCAGTGTGAAAATAGCTCCTTATGAAATCTCGGGGGTGTATTGTACATGCTGTTGGCACAAAGACCCAGATCAAGATTTTTTTGTGGCCCAAAAACAGAAAATGCAATGAAAAAAACCTGGTTTATGATCAGATGTGTAGATAGGTCGGGAGCGCATTTGTTTTGTTAAATTATCATTCTTTCTGATTTGTTAAAGCAATTCTGCTTTTCTAAGCAGAATTAATTCGACCTATAGGCAGCTACAGGAGTTTCTGAATGCCAGCTGAGTTTTTTGTTGTTGTTTGATCACACTCCTCCACCCTGGAAGTGCTTTAATGTGGCTTTTGGAAACGAGCCAGGCAGGTAACATTAGAGATGTAACTCACCCCAAAGTATGAACCCGTGAGCTCACTGTCATTACTGCCATTATATACTGTCTGCTTTATTCATTAAATTATCTTTGGTAACTAAGTGCTATGTTTGCTCTAGAAATAAAAAGGAGACTGTGGATCCAAAACTTCTTTCCACTGCCCCCAAGTGGTCAGAAACAGCAGTTACTGAAAGATTTACTGCAGTGAAAATCTGCTGCTTGGAGTCAGCGTCTTATAAACACCAAAGGAAAAGCTTCAAAAGCTTTTTCAGGGTTATAGTCTATGCCAACTGTGACCTCTGGCCAGGAATAAACAATAAAAGCCACTAAACAAGAAAAGTAAAACTTTTCAAGCCAAACCTGCAACAAAATCAATGATATAACTGTTTGCAGTGTTTTTCCACTCATTAAAAATCTGCATATGCAGTGCTGTCTCTTGTGGACCCCACTAATAAGAAAAAACAAAGCACAAACAACATGTTTGTATATTAAGAAGTTAACCTCTCTAGTAAAGAACCTTCTACACATCACATCAGACTTTCTAGTAAAAGTCCTTGTTTCAGTGCGATCTTCAGTATGTTTTGGTTTCTTTCACTTCCGCAGCTATTACATTTTATTGCTATTTCTCTTGTTTTATTGAACATCCATTGTGTTCTGTTTGTCTTTGCACCATTTTTCTATTTGCCAGTTTTTCTTAAGCTGCAGTGTGTTTGACCTCTGAGGGCAGTCTAAGTACAACACTACACAAGTCAACAATGACAAGAACTAATTTCACAGACTCTACTGAAGGGCGGCCCTCAAGAGTGATACCCTGGAACAGTAAGAAGTTTTATGGTACAGAAAGTAGCTGTCTTTGTCATTCAGGTTCAGTGGCAGATGCCATTGAGGTGTTTTGAAACCAGTGTGGCTCACAGACGGACTGAAAACGACTCTCAGCTCTCTGAAACTGTGACCCCTGTAAACACTGCTAGTGATTTTATAGCCCTAGTTGCGGGTTTCAGGTCATACTGATTAAATAATTAATTTCTGAAAGGGAGATTTGTCTCCAAAGCGCTTGCTGATGGGGCATCATGGAGATTATTCTGGTTTTCTCTGTTTTCTTTGTAATATTGTAGGATCTTTATCTTACAATGTAAAGCACACTGAGGCAACTGTTGTTGTGATTTGCTGCTAAATAAATAAAATTTAATTGAACTGAATTGAATTATCCCCAGTATGCTAATCACAAGTTGTTAGCTGGAGAGCGTTCAGGTTCACAATCTGATTCAACATTTGTTTGGATTGTAAAACATGATCCATCTTTTATACTGTCTTTGGTCTGTATATAGTCTTGTCTGTGGGAAAAAGCAGGCAGGGACCAGAAAACTGGAATAAACATAAGGACAAAACACATGATTTGTTCCTTCATACTTTTGAGTTCTTTTCCACCAATCATCTGACTAAAAACTCAGTTATTCAAGGACTGAGATGCTCTCTGTTCTGTCATCAAAAAATGTCTCTGAACAAGTCTCGACATCATGGAGGAGATTGCCATCTTTGAGAATGGACAGAGACGAGTCTGCACCAGGAAAAGTTCGGGCAAAAAGATGCTTTTCAAGGGAGTCATGAGAAATATACAGAGAGCTCATGTGAACCTCCTAGCTTCAAAAGATGAGGAGCTGAAGTCGAAGAGAGCCTGGGATATTCTATAAGTGAATCTAAACTGGAATGTGGGTAATTCAACAGAAAACATGCATAAAGTGCCGGAGAACTCCAATACTTTTATGATGACAGTAGGACAGCTGTGAGCTCTCACAGACAGGAAGATGTCACAAATCTGTGAATCACTGGAATTGGCCTGACATGTAACAGTGGTTACTGATGTCTACCTGATCTGGTCGACATAATTTCAGCACAACAGGTCTCCTCTCAAATGTACGGAAGACGATTAGGGCCACCAGAAGAAAAAGTGGGCACGTCTTTTTTTTCTTTTCCAGAATTCTGAGAAAAAAATCAGAATTCTGAGATTAAAGTCATAATAATAAATCCTGCCAGTTATTTTGAATCTTTTACCTAAATAAATAAGGAAAGAGCCATAACTTTATTTTCACTTCTCACTGGAAAACATGAGTGTGAATGGTTGTATATTTCTGTGTCTTAGCACTGCAATAGGATGGCAGCTTGTTCAGGGTGTGGCCTTTTTCAGGACTTATAGATGCTCACTGGAACATGAAAACTGCTTGTATGGAATCACTAGTCAAATATTAAAAGAATTCAATGTCATACTAAATTGTGTGACGATAGTTTTGCGATGTTGTGATGTGATGTTGAAGAACTCTTAAGTACCGTACATGCTACTCTTAAGTAATGTGGCATAAACCAAGCTATGTTGTTCAGGTCAGCTGGTTTCTCACAGAAAAGACTCAAAACTTTTCTTTTTCCAAATAATTACACACATTTACAATAATTTGATTACACAGCAGTGGAGAGTAGACTTTATCAAAATGGTAAATGGCCTGTATTTGTATAGCGCTTTTCTAGTCCGTAAGGACCCCAAAGCGCTTTACACAACCTGTCATAATGCATTGAGTTTTTCCTTTCCAGTCACCTTTCTCACTCACTATGTATTAACCAGAGGTGTGGACTCGAGTCACATGACTTGGACTCGAGTCATTAATTTTATGACTTTAGACTTGACTTGAAAAAATGTTCTAAGACTTGTGACTTGACTTGGACTTTTACACCAATGACTTGGGACTTGAATTGGACTTGAACCGGTTTACTTGAAAAGACTTGATATTTTACCCCAAATATAAAATTTAACATGCATATTATATAGAGATTGAAAATGTGACGTCATTCACGGGTAGAACCGCAAAGGATTCTGGGAACTCGTGGCAAGCGGTACTAGCGCACGCAGGCTTTCAATTAAAATCAGTTATACAGCGATAAAAAGAAACACAAAAATGTCAAGAAGCCGTTGTATGATTAACTGCAATAGCCGGTCGCATGACAGCCACGGGAAGCCGACGGGTAAAGAGATCGGTTGTTATCGGATTACGTCGTTGAAGAGAAATTGTTCGAGCCATGTTTCCGAAGTAACAAAGACGCGACGGATGGCCTGGATTGCAGCCATTCAAAGACCAAATATAACGTCCCAGAACACTCCAGCTCACAGGTTAGTCTGCTCCAAGCATTTACACGAAGGTCAGTGTTTTTTAGTAGTTAATACGTCATTTTCATAACATAATTAGTGATATAGGTTACAAGCAAGTCTGGCGCTGAACAGAAATTGTCGCGCTATGCTCCTTTATTTATTGTGCATAAATAGTGAATTGTCCTGACACAATATTGCGTTTCGCTTCTGTTATTATGGTACATTGACAAAAACATACTTTTATTCACAGGATAAAACAGGTTTTTTGTATCACTAATTCCCCAGTGCGATTACAGACTGCGGTAAAGTGAGCCGTCATTTGTGAGCCGCGGTCAAGCCAGCCGCCTCCTATCCGCGCGGTGATTACAGCATACAATATTGTTGTCACTGCTACATTTCTGTAACGCTACCAGAAATTATTTCCACTACTAATTAATTACCATTGAGCTCAAAGGTCCTATTAATAAACGGTTAAGGAATGTGTATTTATGACGACAATTTGTGAGACTGGTAAACTTATGATACGTACGATGGTCTTTCGTTCTACACGGTGCATTTCAAGGTCCTGCACCCATCCGTCGGTAAACTGTACCTGGGCTTGTTGCAGTGACCTGAAGTTACTAAACTTCATGAGTGTATGCACTCACTCCAAGAACCGTATAATTATAAATATGCATATAAATATGCTAAGATGAGATAGCTGACTTCATCTAACTAGCAAATGTTGTCCAGGCTACGTTGGTGATACAGTTTTTTTTAATGTGTATGATATTTTTGTCATGCGATTTTAAAGCCGGTCCTACAACCGCATCCAAGAATAACATGCAGCTTATCTCAGAACTGTCGGTGAAAATTATTCTTGGAGCTAGGTTTAATTGAGCTGCATTTTAAAGAGGTGCAATTTCACAATTTGTGTATATTTTCTAAGTTCACTATTTTGTCATGTGTTGAGAAAAACACAGATTTTAAAATTACATGGTCTAATATTTACATTTAGCATAACTGCAACATTATTTTTTCGTTTTTTTTTTTTTAAAGACTCGAAAGGACTTGAAATTCAAAGTTTCAGACTTGTGACTTGACTCGGACTTTTACACCAGTGACTTGAGACTCGACTCTGACTTGCCTGACATTACTTGAGACTTGACTTGAGACTTGAGGATAAAGACTTGAGACTTACTTGAGACTTGCAAAACAATGACTTGGTCCCACCTCTGGTATTAACAGACCTCTCTGCATTGAATCATATCTGCTATTGACCTCTGTCTCTCTTCCACAGCATGTCTTTTATCCTGTCTTCCTTCTCTCACCCCAACCAGTCGCAGCAGATGGCCCCGCCCCTCCCTGAGCCTGGTTCTGCCGGAGGTTTCTTCCTGTTAAAAGGGAGTTTTTCCTTCCCACTGTCGCCAAAGTGCTTGCTCATAGGGGGTCATATGATTGTTGGGTTTTTCTCTGTATCTATGAAGCGCCTTGAGGCGACTTTTGTTGTGATTTGGCGCTATATAAATAAAATTGAATTGAATAGGCCAAATGAACATGATACTTTCACTAAGATAAAATGGTAAAATATGTGAGAAATTCATTCTTAAAGATTGTCTGCTCGACCACTAACTCTCAGACAAAAACTGGAAGCACATTGTGAGAGTAAGCCTGTATCAGTAAGCCTGGCTGTCGGTTGCATGACAGATGGCTTTCTCCAACACTACATGATGCCTTCAGCCTCTCACTCACCAAACATGCTGGTCAACTCTTTAGCCCTCTCACACAAGGCGACAGACGGTTTCTCAGACTGACACCATCACTCATCGTGTGCATCTGCCCTGAATCGTCAGCCTACTTCATCCACTTCACACTGAGCCTATACATAGCCCGGCCTGTGCTCACTTGCCTCAGCTACAAAGACACTGTAAATAGGGCTCAGTGGAATGGCTAATGTTGTTGTCCATGACATTCAAATACTGACTTTGGAGCATTAAGGTGCCTTGACTGCGCCGCACAAGATTTGGCTGTATTCTAAGGTGGCGTAAAAGCATGTGGAGACAACTGCACGAAACATGACGTGTGGCATGACCACAGTGTTGTGTGGTCACTGTCGAGGAGCATGACCACGCATGATAAAGACATCACTGTACAGAGAAATGTGAATCACAGCAGTCTTCTACTACTGTAAATCAAAGCCTTTCTAAAACTTCAGAATAGTTGATGTGATTTCATATTTAAAAAAAAAAAACGAGAAGGAAACTTTTTATGTATTTAAAGGCTCATGGCCCAGCAGCAATAACTCTACAAGTGCCTGGAGCCCACACTGAATCACCGGTCTGTCAAATCAGAGCACAGGCACAGTTATCTATCAAATGGGATTGGATGGTTGGTAAAAAAAATGTGTTTGGTCCAAGTGGCAGCCTCTAGGGCTGAAAAAATGAAACCAATGATAAATGAAAAAAACAAAACAACAAAAAAACAAAACTGTAGTTCTTTCATAGTCCTCTCGAGTACTGAGTGATTTTGTTGTTGTAATTCTTCCATTCCTATACTGGTGAGACTTAAAGTCATGGTAGTAGTGGTGGACATTTTGATTGACAGGTATGCCAACAGAGAGAGGTAAGTGGACTGGTTCTTATATAGTACTCTATTTGAGCAGTGAAATCACTTTATTCAACATGCCTCTTTCACAGATGCACTTTTCCTAATGAATGCATCAGGAGCAATTCGGTATCTTGTCCGATGATACATTATCATGCAAACTAGAGCAGCCAGAGATCGAACCATCAACCTTCTCATTTGTACATGATCTGGTGACTTTTGGGAGCTTTGGGTGGTTGGAGACGAGTTCTGGATGCTGTACTGCCCGGGCCACTTCCGGCTGTTTGATTGTCGCTAAGTGGCTCGTATAAGACTGATAAGAAATGACGAGTTAAATAGTTATTGAGCGCTTAACACATTCATTAGACTGACCTAAATGAACAAAACTGGTAACTACCAAAAACATTTTTTATGTTTCTGTAAAGGTTAATCCAACACTACATGTAAAAACTCTTTAATCAAAAGGAATTTAATAAAGCTAAAATAGAAATATTGCTGATATCTACATTTTCAAATGTATCATTTGAACAGAAAGAAACAGATTTTTTAAAATTATATACTAGTTCCATATGTTACAAAGTTACTTTTAGTGGTTGTATGCTGTGCTCAATTAATTTGAGGCTTCTCAGAGAAGTGTACTAGTGCTGGCTCAAATTTGGGTGTACAAACTTCAACTTATGTGATTGGCCTGATAAATAACAGTATAATGTTCAGTTTTAAAGAAGTCTCGACAGATTTCTGAAAATCTTTGTGTTTTCTTGTTTTTATGTCAAGTGGTTTAATACATTTGTTAATGTATTGTAATGTACAACTTTGACTGAGGTGAAATTTTAAAAGACAGTATAGCAAATGCTGGATCTGCCTTCCATTCTGTATCTGAAAGCTCTTTGCCTTTCTTCACACACAACTCACAGATTTCTGTTGTCAGGTCCATAACCTTTCTAAAACTTTGCAATGTGCTCTCCACAAATTAAGCACATGGCTTTACCTCTGACTTCAGTGAAGTGACTTAAATGTTTTGTGAGAAGAAAGGCAAAGAGCTTTCAGATACAGAATGGAAGGCAGACCTTGCTGTTGCTGTACTGTCTTTTGAATTTTCACCTCAATCATTGACGTTAATCCATTTGTTCAAGCACAGATTAACCTTTTCTCACTAAAGAAGGAACAAGAACTAAAGATGAAGTAACTTCAAGTGAAAATGCAATACCAAGTTGAATAAAGTTGAAAGTCTTTGAAAGTTTGTGAAAGCATACACATTTTATTCAGAACTGCTTTTGCGAATGTTGCTGTAATATGATAGAATGTTGGCATTTTTACCACAAATATTTTGTCTTCTCATTCCTTAATTGCAACATCTACGCTTACCAGTAACAGTTTATAAAGAGATAAAATTAATGTTGAGTAGAATTGATTTCAGCTTAGCGGTCCTGATTTCTGATGTGGCCCCTTGGGGAAATGAATTGCCCACACCTGCACTGTACTTTTATACACAGCCCATCCATCCAATTATCCATCCATTTTCTTCTGCTGATTCAAACATGAATAAATCTTTCATCCTATCTGAGGAAACTTGGGATGTCACAAAAAGGAAGCACTAAAACATCCCAAGGAAAGAAAAAAAAAACATTAAAAACATTAAATTGGGAGAAAAAAACATGAGAAACCATAAAGTCAAGGAGATATATCAATTTGGATACAAGTATATATTTCATATGATAAAAATGTATATTAAATGAAATGTGTGCGGTCTGACATGAGTGTAAACCAAGAAAAACAGCATAACATATAGATCACAGAGCTTTACTATAAGCCAGTGCAAGGACAGCCATTCAACACAAAGCTGAAAGCACAAGTGTTCTGTAATCATTTCCCCAACTTAAATACAGCCTTTTTCTAAAAGTGTGTTGCTGGTAGAAGGCAATAAGGCCCAGCCCACCGCCAGCCCCAGGGCGGCTCCGTTGTGGCTATAACAGTGGCAACGGCTGGACAGTTGAGGTGGTTGCCAAGAAGCCATGCCTCTACTTTAAGGGCAACACCTCAGATGGGTGCAGCTACGGAGGACAGAGAGAGAGAGAGAGGCAGAGAGGAAAAAAAGGACAAAAATATCCATAAAGTTGGCTCTATAATTGGCTGTGCCTCTTTGCCTTTTTTATGTGAGAGCACAGCCCAGTCAAGAACAGTAGAAGCTGCCTCGTCCCCAAGTGAAACCCTACACTTTCCCCCTTTGCAGTTCCCTCCCACCTTGTCCACTCATCCACAAAGTTGCTGAAGCTCACCTCACTTTTTAACAACACTCTGCACTGGATTGTCTCCCTGGATTATATTATAATCCCTTCGTGAGTTCTGATGCCTGCAGGGGTGACAGTTTGGATTATTATCAAGTGATAATGATGCTTTCCCAGTGCTGATTCAGGGTGTGAGCGCTGGAGGCAAAGACAGAAAGAGAGACACCTCCAGCGACACTGACTGAGTGACAGGCCAGGTAAGGGGAAAAAAGTCATGAAGTCTTCCATGTATTACTGCGTATTCTGCTTCCTTAAAACGCCTCTGAAATGCTTTTTTATTCTTTAGCAGTTCTGAATTATTGGCTTTTTTTGTGTTTATGTGTTGCTCAGATCTGCTATCAGAAAACATACTTTTTCCCCCTCCTCTCCTTTGGTTGCACATAAAAAAAAGGCCTTTCTCTGTTTTTTGCATTGCGGGAATGATAAACGTGGTGCTTCTGTTATAGACATCTACACTGCAGTCCCAGGTCAACCATCAAGAGACGAAGTGGAAACAGGCCTGGTGATACAGACGTGCTGTTTGTAAGGAATCTGGTCCCAGGTTGGGATGTTGATATCCTGTTTTTAGCTTCACGTCAGATACTGTAGCTACGTAAAACTGCAGATTAATTCAGCTCCACGTTTTATATAATAAGTGATGAAAGAACGATAAATTATAATCTGTTTGACATACAGAGTAATGACGATTAGGAGCTTGAAACTAAATGTCATTCAGCTGAGCAGCTGAGATTTTTTGTAGTTTTTTTTCATTGCTCTTTGGGCTGAATTTCTTAGATGTTAAATGCACACTAATTGGAACAATTACAGTAATTTAGCTAAAGTGCCTGTTTTATTCATTAATAGCAACATTGAAACCAAGTAGCAGAAATAGCCCAGTGGAGAATCAGATAAGGGCAATACCATACGCTAAAGAAGTTTGTACAACCCACAGTGAACTTTCTATGTCACAGACTACATAGAAGCTAAAGCACAGTCAACAGGCTGTCGAGTCCCACCACAATATTTCCTGACTTTCTGTTTAGATCATTTTGTAATTTAAAATAATATATTCTTACATTTGCTGTAGTTACGTTTACTTAATGCTCTTTCATTATACTTCATTCTCCACTATAGTCCTAAAAAGTCTAGCTAATCCGAGTAAATGATTAGCTTGACATTTTGGACAACACCGGTTGTCAGGTTTTCATGCCAAGAACTGAATCAACAGATTGACAGCTTGGAGGTGACTAGCTCTGCCTAGCATAACAACTGGAAACAGATAGCCTAGCTTTATTTAGATGATACAAAATTTACCTACCTGCTCGAAGGATATTACGGTTAACTTTCCTCCCATTCATTCCTTCATGAAAGTTGCCAAGGCCAGATCAGTTGGTGATCGCCTGGTCACTAGGAAAAAAGTGTATTCCCTAGCAGTTGATGAGTGGCTGCAGGAAGGTGCTTGGCATCACTAAGTGAAACTGGTTCAAAAGATTTATACAAGGTTGAACCGAAAACCTCATTGCAAGTTCGTTGGCTGCTGGCAGATTGCTAGGATCACTGTAGTTTGTATAGAAAATGCTGACCTGTCTGCAAATACTTGTGAAACTGTGACAAGTCTTACACAACCTGGCTACAGAGAATGTTTGCCTTCAAAGTAAAATTTCATTTGTAAGAAACAACTTTTATTTAGCAGCGGAATAGTCTTTGTTTCCAGTTTGCATCACACTTTTTTGAAACTATCACTGAGTGGCAGTATGTGACTAAGGTCTACCTTATAACATAAGCAATCCTAATGTTTTAATGTGCTCAGTGAAGTCCAGCACCCACCACAGAGTGGGCATAGCCACTGTTTGCGTGTATCTTGAAGCCTCAACATTACCATTTTAACTGAGTTTTTTTTTTTTGCGTAACAAATTATTTTATTCAGAGATGTGACTGGACTGATAAGTTGCATGCATTTTAGGGCATGTACAGATGCAACACATAGATGCAGATACCTGTTAATCAGTGCTACGTACAGTAACAAACTGATATTTACCCACATAAACTGAAGTTATTTCTTGGATTTGTGATGCAAAATCATCACAAGCAGCCAGAGGTTTGGTTCAGTTCAACAACCTCTGTAGTTTTTATGAAGGGACAAACTATCCAAAATGCCCAAAAGATGATGGTTTTTTTTTTTTGTTTGTTTTTTGTTTGAACCAAACATGTTAATTTCTTCACTGAAGTTGGGCATTTCAACATGGGACTCTATGTTGACTCACTGATGGCTACCTGATGGATCAACTAAAGTGTTTGACATTTTGGCTGAACTTTTCAACCCCAGAGATGTTTATTTGTTGCCAACACTTCTCCAGATTGTTGAGACACAAAACCTTCTAAAATAATGTGTTTTAAGCTTCTTTTTAAAAATATATATATATCAATATCAAGTTTTCTAATGACTGTTAGGAATGTAAAAGGTGAATTACCTGCTCCTTCCGTTATAGGAAAACTACACAGCACTGCTTTATTTCTGGAAGTTAAAAGTTACTATCCACCACCAAAAATGTATCTTTTTCTTTCTGGAAAACATACATTAAAAGCACAATTGAGTGAAAATATCCCAACAGTAAAAGATGGTTTATATTATTGCTTTCCAAGCTGTGCATTACTCAGACTTTCCTCAACTTCCCCCACAAACCCCCTGCAATGAGATCAGGATGAGCCTGTGTTATGGCTACAGTCAGCCACACATCAATCTTAATAGCAGGCAACACAACCACTTGTGTAAAATAAGACCAAGAATAGTATTTTGTTTAAAAGACAGGCTCCTCTCAGTGCCACCCAGAGACAACAGCATAAAAATGATTCAAACAGAGGCAGACTGATGTCTTCTACAACATGATCAAACCTGTAAAAATGGCACTCTAGCAGTTAGATGTGTGTTTAAATGCATGTTTTAAAGAGTAAGAAATTACTTTGGTTAACTTTTGCAGTTTATCATCAGAAAACATCACAGACCTGACGTTGTCCTTATGTGGTTGGAGTTGATATATATGCAGCAAATTCCAACACTCTTTACCAAGTCCAGTTTTTCTCTGGATGAAGTATTCACTGCTGCTATAAAACAAAAAAGTGTGTATTTTAGTCTTAGGTTTCAATTATCATGTCCTAAGAATGAACGACATTTCCTTCCAGCTTTCATACCAAAGCGGAGACAGTAAAATACTGGACCATAGTGGAGATGAGATTTTTATTTTTCTTTGACACATATAAGGTGTCTAATGCAGTTTAAATTGTAGCTATTGGAACGCTAACAATTGCCTTCTTTGTTAAATGATTGTAAAGACTTGTTTGTAAAGAAAATACCGTATTTTCCACACTTTAAGGCGCACTTAAAATCCTTTAATTTTCTCAAAAATCAATAGTGCGCCTTATAATCCGGTGCGCCTTGAATTCTGGTTGTGCTTACTGACCTCAAACCGATTTTATGAGGTACGTGGCACTCAAAAATCTGTTAAAAAATGTTTTAATATGACTTTGCGAAGATAAAAAGCCACACCGCTTGATGGATTGTCGCAGCATTACGGCTACTGTAGTCAGGAGCCTCGCGGACTATTCCAAAACTCCGTCTGCTTCAAGTCACAAAGTCAAATCATCTTTAATAAAATGGTCAATGTTGCTGCTTTACCAGGTGTAACAAAAGGTTTAACATCCAGGCATCCATTAAAACATAATATATCAAATTCTGACGGAGTTAGAAGTTAGCCGGAAGTTAGCTTGCTAGTTTCCACCTAAACAGGATATAGCATGTTCTGACTGAGAGATTTGTGAAAAAATTAAAACGTACAGCTCTGCTATCACTTCCAACATAAATGAAGACAGAAAACTAAACAGCAGTGATGTCTGTAGGGTTACTGAAGTTAGGCTAGCTGGTATATAATAATGTGGTACGTGATCGCTAGCGACACAGCTATGTTAACATAACAAACACAGTGAAGCTGGAGCATGAACGCTAACTTTTCTCCACTCGATAAAGGTTAACGTGAGAGTTCCCGATTGTTAGGGACAAATGCAATTGCATGGCCAAGATTCAGTCAGGAGAACAATTGAGATAATCCATCCACAATATGAGGTTAATTGTTAACATACTGCAACAACATGGGGATAGAGCAGCTGTGATAGAATTCAACATCAATGAATCAATGGTACGGAAGTGGAGGAAGCAAGTTGACTTATCTGACTGCTTTGTTTTACTTAATGCGCTTTATAATCTGGTGCGCCTTACGGCCCGAAAAATACGGTAAATCCCATTTTTTGATTGCATAGGTCTAGCGTTCAGAGGGATTTCTACCTGACCCATCTGGAGTTAGGGTAGATTTTGTTTTTTTCAGCTAGTGTCAATTGGCCACTTTTCAGAAACTATACATTTCACAGATCAATTCAAACACTTCTCAAATAGGCAAGATGCAATATAAATATAAATGCAATAAATAGAAATATATAAATATTTTTAATTAAATTGAATAGAATTGAACTGAATTATGATTTTATTTATCTCTCCACAGACTGAACAACTTGATGATTATAATAAGCTAAACAAAACAGACTGAAGCCAAGGCTGAGATGGAATTAAGACTGGGATTTAGGATCACCCTGGTCTTGGTCATCCTGGCCTTGACTCTTTCCAGTGAGAAGGTGGAAGCACAAAGAGCAGGTAAGACCATTAGGATTAGAATTTCTGTTGTAATAGCAGCCTTAGAACATTTACTGTATGTGTTAAAATCCTTGCTGCATCTGCCTTCTCTAGGTTGTAAAAACGTCCACTATGACTTGGCTTTTATCCTGGATACCTCATCCAGTGTTGGAAAGGAGAACTTTGAGAAGATTAGGCAATGGGTGTCTAACCTGGTGGAGTCTTTTGATGTAGCACCTGACAAGACAAGAGTAGCCGTGGTTCGCTACAGTGACAGACCAACCACTGAGTTCAACCTAGGGCAACACAAGACCCTGGAAGATGTGAAGCGAGCTGCAAGCAACATACGCTACCTGGGGGGAAATACAATGACTGGGGATGCTATCAACTACACAACCAGCAACATCTTCACAGTGCAGAATGGAGCGAGGCCGGTCGCCAGAGGCATTCAGAAGGTAGCCATTCTTCTCACAGATGGCCGAAGCCAGGATTATGTTTTGGAGCCGTCCAAGAAAGCTGCCAAAGCGGACATCAGGATGTTTGCTGTGGGCATAGGGGAGGCTCTGAAGGAGGAGCTGGAAGAGATTGCAGCGGAGCCAAAGAATGCCCATGTTTTCCACGTTACAGACTTCAATGCCATTGACAAGATCAGGGACAGGCTGAGGAGGAGGCTGTGTGAGAGTAAGTCAGCCATCGGGACCACTGCCAACAAAACACTCACACTGCATGCCGCATGGCTTCTTTTTGAAGTTATACTTTGAACAGCCTGCCTCAGTTGCAATATGCACTTCATCAAACTGACTCTTATTTTAACCTTTTAACCACTGTGAAAAGAGGAAAGACCCTAACCACAAAACCCCACCCCGACCACACAGAGATGCACATGCACACTGAGCTATCCCGACTTCTTGTGACTGAATATGAAGCTGTTGCAAAAATTAGCTCATAAATGACAGTTTCCCGACCAAGACATATCTGTGGTACAGCTGCCTTTTCGACTGCTGCTATACTGCAGAGACATTTAGCAGTAAAAAAGCTTGTCTTAGTGTTAACCTCAATGCTTTCTCCACTGGTGTGTTGAGAAAATGTTTCAACATGGACACAAAACAGTTTACACTGCTAACTTAATCAGTTAAAATAGACTTATAATATTCTATCTTAACAACTGTTTTTAGCTTTGTAGCGAAGCAGGGACCCATCCGTTTGCTAGCATTTTTATGGGGATGATGGATGCTTCCCGCGCCAACGCTTAAAATTCCTGCCTAAAATTAGCCAGACTGGAAAGAAAGGGATGCCATGAGTCTTAACCACGAACAAGAAATACTAAAATGGAAATGACATGATTACATGGTTTGCTTAAGGATGAGCAATGACAAACCCTCAACTTTTATTTTAACCTGGTGCTAACTTGTCAGGCAAAAGCAGTGATTCCTGTCAAGAATGTGATGAGTAAGACTAAAATGCCTTCATTCTTTTTTGAGGGGGTATCATGTTACAAAGTTACATACCCCTTGTGCTTTAAAGGCAGCTTGTAGTTTTGTCTTAAAGCCAGTAACCTCTGACTCTTGACTCATAGGTTTTGAACAAGGCACCCGATAAGATTGTATTTTTAAACCATACTTTATCAACTTCAGCAAGCCAAAGGCTAAATTCAGTCAGGTAAAAAAAGTTTCAGTGTTTTCTTTCTATAATCTCTAAAATCACCACGGGTGAGCCTCCAAGTACATCAGTGGTCAGCAAAACTGGCTGCCTGAGCGATGTGAGTTATTTTCACCAAGAAAATTATAGCTCGAATGTTTCAAGTGGGTCAGCTACAGTGGCTCAAATGTCCATGTTAGATGTTTTCACCTTTTAATCTATAGTTTTAAAAATGGACACTATTTATTCTGTGCTACACTGATTCGACAGAGCATGTGTGGCCTCACCTAAGAACACAAAAACCCTAAGATTGCATATTTGACCTTACATGCCCGTTCTCCACATAACAGACAAGGGGCACCCAGATGGTGTTTAAAAATTCACAAGCTATAATAGTGACAGGAAACACAGCTAATAGCAAAAATGAATAATTTACCAGTTTATGGCTGAAAACAGATGCCACATGCAATGCATACATTTTTGATGATACTTCTGTATCAGAGATTCATTCCCAAAGGCAAGTTTTACACTGCTTCCACTTTAACTCACAGCCAAATTATAGCCTTAGGGCCACAAATCTGAGGGTAGCTCAAGTATTTAGCATGCTCAAGTGTCATCACTGTCTTTAAAAAAAATGAGTGATGTGCTTATATATATTTTATAGAATGGTCATTTTTGGCTGAATTTGGCTTTATGAACAGTATAAGCCAAAGGTCCTATCTAACGTCTAAAAATTTTGTTTTTTAAATTAAGGCACAAGCAGACACAAGCAAAAAACAGTCTCCTCCAGCTTTGCTCCCAATGAAAAATGTCAAGCCCAAATTAAAAACAATGCACAAGAAACTGAAATAATTCTACTACTTGGGGCATGATAAAGTATTCAAGAGCTGACAGGCGCTCATAATCAGTGCTACAGGTTAAAAGCCTTTCTGCAGTGAAGATTTTTACAGCTGTGAATTGGAAAACAAATTGGATTTTTAGCAAATAATAGGGAATTTGGAGTGTCTCACTTGTCAGATAATATATTCAGGATAGCATTCAGGGTTAGACAAATCAATGACATAATAACAGGTTTCATGATATAGTGATTCCAAAGGGTAACATGATTTGGATCTGCTGCTGTTGACTGAAAGTTAACACAAGGGAGCCCATCAGGGTGAGTTTCAAAGAGTGGAGGATACAGATTTGTCTTGATAAAAATGCGGTTTAATTTCAGCAATCAACAGAGTGGAAAGTTTATCATGGCACTTAGAGCAAAAGAACCACCATAAAAAGGCAAGTCTGCATGTCTAAGTTTACAACTATGCTAGCAGCTCTGAGGCGGTACAATGCATAGCATTGCATTATTTTGAGCCAAATGCTAATGTCAGTTTAAAATGAGCGTGATATTTCTGTTAACAGATTCTATGTACCCACTTGTGTGGTATATAATGTTTACAATGTTTTGCAATGATGGTCACACTAACAACTGCATTTTGTGAACATTTGCCTGTAAACAATCGTTTAATGCATAAAGCCTAAGAGCTACCACAACACATATGCAATATATGGTTAGTCTTCAATTATAAGTGCACTGCTAGCATGCTAGCAAGCATATGCACTATCACTGGTGCTGTTGACACACCCTCTGTCTACTTTTAAAATGTTTCATGGTTCCCCCTTATCATGCTTAGCCTTGATCCTAGTCAATGATGTTAATAAATGCTCGTACAATCCACATAAAGAGGCCTCCATCACTGGTATTGTTAAATTCTTTTAGCATTACACTATCAGTGTAATGCTAAAATTTCCATCAAATAGCTCTTTGGGAATCACATTAATGGTGTGAAAGTAGTATTTTATGCTTGTTAAACTGTGTCACATTTGGCTTTTTTTGTCTAGACACAGCACTACTTTAATGTTTGAATGATTCATAGGTGAGGGTTAGTTGGCTTAATTAACAAAAAGCAAACAAACAAACTCCTTTGAAAACGATAAAAAAAGACTCAAAGACTGGACTAAAAATGAAAATTAGTAATAAAGCAACCGATGTATGATGGAAAACTTTCAAAGTCCTCCAGAAACTATGGCTCAAGACAGCTTTAAAAGTTCTTGGAATAAAAATATAAAGAATAAATGATGGTGGAGTGAGACTTTTGCACAGGACTGTATTTGAATATTTGCACTGATTCTTTTTGTTTTTTGAGTATTTGTATGTTCTGTGAATAGCCAGACATCCAGCTGCATACACTATAGTACAATGAGAAATAAAAAAATCAACAATTAAAATGATAAAACAAATCAACATTAAGTTAACAGACGTTATTCCAGCACAATAAGAAATAGCCACCAGCTCTTCATGAACTTAAGTGAGCCCTGAATTCTGTACCTGAGTTGTTCTATTTTGAGGTGTGTCATTATGTCCTCCACCCAGCGTTTATGGGAAGGCAGTGAAGCCTTGTTGACATATTAACATTTGGCTGGGATAAAGTTTGCCGTGTTCACATTTCTTTAGTGTGTCAGCACGCTCACATGTGATTATTAGTGCGTGTGCTTTATGACACAGTTTAGTAAAAAACAAACAAATGAAAAACAAACGTAAACTCACGCGAACCAGCAAAATCAATATGAATGAGGGTTATCTGTATCCATGGATTAACCAGGAGTGAAGAGATCCTCAGAAACTGCCGGTCACATTAAGCAAACGTTTACATATATGGAACTAGACAGCACCCTTCACAGAAGCTGGCATCCTGACACAGAAAATGTCTCTCCTGCCAACCTGAAGGGTTTGCCTTTCTTGCTGTCATCACTGAGCTGCGCGTGTGTGGAAATATAACACTGTCACCCCACCTGCTGATTGCTTCTTCTAATAAAACAGTAACATGTGATTCGATTTTGAACAGGAAGATACAGGGTTACCATATCTTTCTCCCCATGGTCCAATAAGAGCACGAGCGTGTCTAACTGAATTATTTTTGCTTTCTCCTCAGATGTGCTGTGTCCAAATATGAAGGTTCAACCTGATCGGTTTAAGCCCGGCAGCACCAGTTATGGTCTTGAAGAGGTTCCAGGTATGTGCAAACTGCTGCTTTCCTAACAGCAACATGCAGCACTTGCAATACGTGTCAACCACAAGGTCAGGTCTTTATTTCTGAAAGCATTTCCTACATTTTCCAAAAACATTTATTGCATGCTAAGAGTTTGTTCTCACACACAGTTTCTCTCTCTTTCCATGAGAATATAAAGTGAAGTGGTTTAATTCATGACCAGGAGGCTGCTGGCAGCTCTCTAAATATACTTGTGAAAACAAAACACTCGTCTTTTTCAAAATCAAATTTGACAGTGGGCCAATTCAGAGCTTCACCTCATGGTTCGGCTCTCTTTACCAGTATGGTTGACCTGCTGGTGCGTTGATCTCTTGCTCCAAGATACTTGAACTTACTTTTCTATCTAGGATAGACTCCTCAGCTTTATCTGAAGCGAGGTCACCATCCTTTTCTGGGAGATAACAGTTCTGAAGAGTTTATCCATTTCATCTGCATCAAACTCAAACCTTTCAGATGACCACTTGAGGCGCCACCACTTTATCTGTAGAAAGACGTGACCTCTCAGTACACTCAGTGTTTGTTATTGCAGCTTCACTATTGAAATCCAGGCTATGGAAGTCACAAACAAGAGTCAAGACAAGGCGCTGCTCTTTTTAAGATTAGCAGTGAAGCTGCTGTTTCACTAGCATGTAGCGCTCCATCATTAGATGTTTTTAGTCCACACATTCCACGCTGCTGTGTTAAAGGTTCTTCTCTGAGGTCTTGAAAACCATTTACCCACCAGTTATAACAGTGTGTTCTGGGAAATCTCAGTTCCTGTCTGTGTCTCCCACCCACATCCATCACAGTAAGAGAAAAAACAGATGCACAGGCATGAGTGTTTGGACTCGTGCTAAGTCCAGGTTCAAGGAAAAAGAGATGTAAGAGCACCGAAAAGCTATGTTTTTAGAAATGTTCCCTCTTAACATACTTGGCTGGCACAGGGTCCTCTGTTGATTTATTCAGGAAAGACAGACTTTGATTTCTTAAAAAAAAAATTACTTAAAACCCGGACATCCTTCCATCTTTTTTGTATATCTTTTGGTCAGCATCACAACTCTACTGGACCTCACTGCGTACACCCTGAAGAGGCTGCTGAATGACAGCCAAAAACACGTTACTTCTTAAGGACAGTTTATCAAAACTGCATGTCCTTAGACATGTGGGAGGAAAACCACACAGACATAACATGGAAACTTGAAACAGAAAGACACCAGCTGGCAATGAATTCAAATATAACAACATTAATGAAATGAAATAAAAAAACAAAACCAAATATATCTGTTTTGGACAAAAAATAACTGGCTAAGTTTAAGACTTGTGTTTGTTGATGCAACATCTGCAAATCAAAGATGGATGACAATGATTACTATTTAACATAACAGCCCACTTTTTTTAAATTCCCCTCTCGCTCCTGTCGGGCCGTCTTTATCCTTCAAACTCGGGTCTTCTACAAGAGGCCTGTGAGCTCGAGGGTCATGTGCAGTATCTATATTTCCTTTTGCTTCCAAAACAGCTTTAAACCACTGATGGAATGCGTAAGTCAATTACTGAGAGACAGGGTCATTAGTGCTCCTTGATTTAATGTGATGAATAGGACTTTAAATAGTAGTAAAGTTGTAGATAATTGTCAACAACAGACTTTTAAAAGTTCCCAGATGTATTTTTTAGTTTAATAAAAAAGCAACAAACTAACAAAATTCAGATGAGATGAGGAACGTCTCATTAGCTAATAACTTGTGATTTACAATTAACATGCACAGGATAATCCTAAATTTGAAACAGTCCAAAATATTAAATCTTTTAAAATTCAATTTGATTTCAAATTTCAATGAAATGAGTTACTGAACCTGTAAATTCATCAGGCGAGTGTTTGCAGACGTCCCAACATGGAGCTGTTTTTCTGTAGCATCCATATAGATTGTCAGTCTGCTGGCATCCACAGCTCTCACATTCAGTGATTAAGTGCAACATCAATATGGAGTTGCACACTGAGCTATGATGTGAAGTCTACTTTTTAGACTACATTTATTTCCTGGTGAGAAAAACTATGGTTTAGCTGTTAACTATCCACTACTGGATGCACCAGCGAATGGCAGTGGCATGTAATTCCTGCCTGATTACTCTGTACTTTAACCACATAATCTTATAATCATCGGTTAATTTCTCACAATTATTTGAGAGATCTTCTGTGAAATATTACGAGCTAGTAAAACTGAACTTAAATACTTCAGTGCATATTTGTTTATTGTATTTCGGTTTTGCTAAATGAACAGTATTTCCCCTCATACTGTAGTCAGGTTTTAAGAGTATATATTGGACTAAAGTACAGAACCCTTTGAGAAAGCTTTATCCCTGATGCATCCTCTTAGAGTTGCTAAAAAGTTACGCTGACTTTTTGACTGAAAGAGTGTTTTCATGATTAGACACAGCGTCACTTTCTGCTGTCAGGACACATTATCACATCCTCGTCACTGGGCGAGTGCTAATTATGTGGTTTGGCTTTTTCTCTCAGCCGCAAAAGAAATTAGAACAAACTTTTGATAAATCACTGAAAGCCACTGATACTTTCTTAAGCAGATGTATCACTTTGTCAGATGCGCTAAGCACTCGTACTGGAATAAATCCTCTGACCAAAGATTTGTTTGTCAGATCTTGTTCCAGTGGAAAACTCTATGGGAAATACTTCTCTTGTACCCAGACTATAGAATACTGTGGAACAGGCCATGAATACACTCCACACTGCATTGATTTATATTTGCTTTACATTTAGTTACAGCTAAACGCTATCATAATTTTAAATTCCATCATAATTACTCATGTTCTATGCTTTAACTGTTCCCATAGTGTTGTCTGGAAGCAAAGGCAGCTCAATGAAAATGTTCAGTTTTTATTTCACTTTAGCACCAGTAGATACAGCACAGGGGTGCTTATTGATTTATTTTCTCTACCTTGAATCTAACACAGACAGTTGTGTCACAATCAGGTCTTTTCTACGAGCAAAAACCTGCTGTGGGCCCCACTTGGGGCGAAATGTTATCACACAGCGGTCTGAGGTCTGACGCTCTGACATGATAAAGATGTCTGGGGATTTCCAAGCTGCAGTCGCTCTGTAAATGCAGCTAACTTTAAGATGTACAATGTCAAACTTGCTTGAGCAAAGTACTTTTTTTCAGTTTGCGGGTAAGCACACTGAGATTTTCTCTTCATACAGACACACAGTGTTTATCATTGCTACTCCTGCAGGTCCTTCTTATAATTACACAACAAATGCCTCTGTGCTGGTGCACAGGGAGTGCAGTTCTCTTTGCTAAATGTCAAGACTATTTGCCACTTATTATGATTTGACAGCCAAGAGACCTGCGGTTTGAATGAGACTTGTATTTATCACGGGCTGTCTAGTCAGACCCCCTCGGGGTACCGAGCACACACAAGAGGCTGCGGAGCATCTCCGTGGCTCGGCGCTCACTATCTACTGTACAAATGTTGCCATCTGCTCCCATCAAAAGAATGCTGTGTGTATGCGCTCGCCTTTCCCAGTCAGTGAACTCATCTGGCTTTTGCCGCAGATCACCCCAGTGGTCGTTTTTGGCTGTCCAAAATAACTTTTTGGGTTGATTATACGCTATCTGCTGCCAGTTCAAATTACAGCTTTGTGCTCAGATTTGGCCCCAAAGAGCCACAGAGACAGCATGGTGTGCACGATGCAAGCACAGTGACAGGGAGAATCGAGGCCAGTGTAACTCACAGCTGCGTGGCTTCCTCGAGCAACTGATAACCAGCAAACATCGCTCTTGTACAGCAAAGGTTTACGTTTTTACTCGTTAAGTTGTCAACTACTCAAAGTGTTTTCTTTCAGATAGCAAAGGAAGGTGAGCCCTTTTACATCACACGTATCTCAGAAGACTTTTTAAAAATAACCCAACTGAGACTGGGGGGGATTTTGCGAGTATCCCATCCCATGGTTTAAATAAGGCAAAAGTCTCAGGTATGAGAACACAGCAACAAATCCTTTTTGGATTTTTCTGCATGAACATGGTGAGAAAATTAAAGATGACTCACATTAAATGTCAGGCTTAAGAATGTGTGTGTGTTTGAAGCTGTGTTTTCCATTTAGGGGAGAGCGGGGTAAGTTGTCACACTCTTCACACTGACTAACTTTTACTGAGCACCATACATCACAACGTAATAAATGTTTCACCAAATGAAAGACGGAAGTCTCGGGCACATATGATGTATTGATTACATTTTCATATCTTATCTCATTACGGAGTTGTAGACTGTTGAAAGGAGAATGTGCACTTGTGACAATTTGCCCCATCGGCAGGTAAGTTGTCACACTAGATTATCTTAAAATATGAACACAAATACTTAATTATGATTATTGATTTTAATTGTTAAATTCAAACCAAAACTGGAAATTTGAACAATTATGCCAAGAGAATTTGGAAAAAAAACAATTATTTCAATCCAATACACATTTTAATCAAAACATTAAGTAGAAAGAAAACTTTAGTTTGAACTTTAAACTCAAATGTTCTCTGGCTTGCACATAAATCCATCATAACTGAATGGAATGCTGCAAATAACTTGCTTTACTTAACATGTTTATCCTCTGAACAAAACAGATGCCTTATTTCTGATTAATCAGACTCAACTTCATAGTCACAATTCTGGCACACATAAATTGCCTGGCCTGAGGTGCAAGCATCATGGGCCCATTTGTTGCATTTTACGCATTGTACCCAGGTCTCTTTTGGACGACTGTTTGAAAATGGCTCCACACAGACAAGGCAGAAGCACTCTTCATCATCTGATGATGACTCTTGAATTATTTTTCTTCTTTTAGCTGCGTTGTTCTTCATAGGTCCAGATGTTTTCCCCCCTCGCGTCCCTCTCTTTTGAAACAGCTTTTTGCTAGATTCAGCCTTATTCTTTTCTTTTTCTAGTTGCTGCTTCACTGGCGTGTCGGTTAGAATTGCTGATTTGCGTCGTTTTCTTCCTTTGCTGGATGGTTTTCGGTGGCCAGCTTTTGGATATGGCTGGATGTCCTCTGGAGTTGGTAGTCCGCTGTCAGTAATTGCAGTGCGGTAATTTATGTCAAAATCCTTTGCTGTACTTGTGATTGATTTGTTCTGCATCTTTACCTGCCTGACTGCCTTTAACATAATGTCAGGTGGTGTTCTGCCACGCTCTGTCTTTCGTTGATAATTTCGAACCATCTTACTTTCTTCCTTCCTTAATTCCTGCCTCTCCTTCCTTTCTTCAAAAACCTTATTACAAATACAAATGAATTACAATATCACAATTTTTTGGAGCATTTATTTGTACTGGGGCAAGTTGTCACATGTGACGACTTGCCCCAAAGTTAATGAGACAACTTGCCCCAAACTGACATTTATGCTAATTTTGGCTAAATGTCAGGGTTAGCTCAACATAGCACATCAGCTGAAGTATCAAAAGACACGTTAATGTCTCCTCTATTTTGTGTAAAATAATAATCTGTAACATCTATACCTAACAAAGTTGTACTGAAGAAAATTTAAAGTGATTTATTTTTCCTTTTAGGTCAAAAAAATAAAAAAGATGTGCTCACCTCAGATTAGAGCAGTCTTGACCACATGTGAACAGGAGGTTGACTATAGAAGAAGAAGTCACACAAAGTGGCTATTTCATTTTTGAGATAGAGCCTCTAGTGTTGGAGTTATGAACAGTGTGACAACTTACCCGTGTGACAACTTACCCCGCTCTCCCCTACCTAATATACTGACGACTGAATCGCTCAATTCAATTTAATTAAATTTTATTTATATAGTGCCAAATCACAACAACAGTCGCCTCAAGGCGCTTTATATTGCACAGTAGATCGTACAATAACAAACAACAAGAAAGCTAAGGCAAAATTGATGACTCTTGTGTTTTAAGTGAGCAAAGAAACAGCACCATCTGGTGGCCAGTAAAGGTAACCTAACTAATAAAGCTGTTTCATAATCAAATGAATGAAAGACAATGAGAAATGTTTCCTTGTGCATGCGTTTGAGCAAAGAGAAAGTCTCCACCCACTGCTGAGTGAATAAAATAATTGTTAACGGTGCATGTGAGGCAAATTACTGACAGATAAAGCAGCTGTTGTGTGCGGCTGATGGCAGATCAGTTATATCTGTCATGAAGACTTTTGATTCTAACGTTATTTTTTGCTCTGTTGCTAATGACACAGGGGCAGGCTAAGTGTGCGCTTAACCACCTGCTTCCAAGCTATTTCCTATGACATCCACTGAGCTTTTCTGCCAGACTCTCGCATTACCACCTTAATGCTGTGGTTTCCTCTTTGAAAGATTAGTGCGCTGCTGTTATTATTCCCACTAGACGTCTCACACAGATTTTGCTGCATAACTAGGGCTGTGCAGGAAAATGTTGAGGCTGTTCTCATTCTGTTGACTCACTCGTGCCGCAGTCTGCTTTCCGGAGAGCTCAGACTACACAACATAGGCTAACCACCAGCTTTCAGTGAGAGCTGCTGGACACACTGGCAGCATTAGTGCTGCACAAGCGCTCGTCTTACTGGCATCGCCATAGCTACAGCTACTTGTTTGTTGTACAAGGGAGTGTCCTCTCTAAACCACCTAACTATGGTCTGTGGTCACACCACTTCAAATCACACGCTGCAGAACAATGTACACACAGATGCGCTCTCTCAGACTCACACGAGGACCTTACCACCAGTGGAAACGAGCTTTTTTTCCCCACTCTGGCAACAAATCTAACAAATATTTAAATGGTCCAGAAAACATCTGTATTTTCCAGTTGTCCATTAATTCAGCAATTCATCAAAAAGTCAAAAACACAGTCGATGCAGGGTGTGGTGGGACTGACCCAGTTAAACTTCAGTGTACCCCCTAGAAATCTGACAAAGCCATAACTCAACTTCATGACCGGAGAGCCTGGCATGATTTTTTTATGTGTGTGTGGAGTCCAACTAGGCTTTTTTACTGTGTTGCTGCAGGATTTGACCTGATGGATTATTTCAACGTGAGAGATATTCTGGGAGCCAGAGATGAAGATGGACAAAGTTCATATGTTCGCCTTGGCACCATGCCTATAGTACAAAACACAGAGTAAGTGACCTGCCCATTATGCTTTAAACAGTTCAGCTTGTTTTTGAGCCCTGTCAATGCACATGAAAGTGGCAAAAATGAAGTCTTTGAAGTCTCCAAAAATTCATCCTTTTAAATCTCAGTTCTGGCTGAAAAGGAAATGTTTCCTGCACAACAACTCCAACAATGAGGAGATTCAAAGCCAAACACAACTAAGACCAACTTGCAATACATTATGACACAATCTCATGTGAAACATCATTACCATGTAGCTATATTAATGACATCTTCTGTATATTAACCTTATGGAGTTAGAGTTGATATGTCGCTATCTGAACACAGCCAGATGAAATGTCAGTAAATGTGATAAACAACCATTAGCCATCTACTTAAGTACTAAAGGCACCAATTTAGTCTTTTTTAGACTTATTCCTGACATCCTGAGATCCATAAAGGGATAAAGGGAAGTCATTTTGAAGGCTCAGAATTGGCCAACCAGGAGAACGTGGATGTCTTCTCCCCATTTGTCAAATGTTTTTGTCTCATTAAGTGTTTTCTGTCTGCACTGTTTTTTTTATATAGGACGCTACAGTAAAAATAAAATTAGCTAACTCTTAAAGCTAAAAATAAAGACACCTTAACTAGTATTCTGCTTTGATGGCGCAAATGTCTAAACTAAAGCACCAAAACACAGTTTATGGTGAAGTTTAAACCTTTTTTTGTTACTTGTTACTTGGTGGCTAAGCTAGCCTTGTCAATTTTCAGTATTTATGCTAAGCTAACTGTCTGCTACTTGTAGCCATAGAGAGCCTAAAAAATAGGTTTGACTACAGTAACATCCCCCATTGACTTTTGAAGTTCCTTTTGAACTGTCATGGTGCGCATTTTTACCACCGTGGTGTTTTGAAACAGAAGAACAAGCGCTGGATTTGTGAAAGAATGATTTTGGCTAACAAGGTGTCAATCCCAGTGAGCATCCTGGCTAATCCTATTCTTTGAAAGGTTTTTCCAGTTTTCCAATTTTACAGAATTCTGAGCTCTTCCTTTATAAATATTAATTCAGATGTGAACAGTTTATTTTATTTTGCTGTTTCTATAAATACACAGGCAACAGTTTGAATATAAGAAGTCAGTGTAAAACTGCTAAGAAGAGCAGAAAGAGTAGCTACAAACACACTGGTTGCTAGGTAAAACACTGGGACTGTGTTTAACCTTATACATTAATATTTCAACTGCTGTACAGCCAATGCAACTGTTGGTTTACCACATCCACTAAAAAGAGAAAAATAAAGCAGTAATAATAATGTACTTTTATTCCACAGAGATGTGTTTCGTCAAGGGCTGCCAGACGAATATGCCTTTGTGACCACATTTAAATTCAGGAAAACCTCGAGGCGTGAAGACTGGTACCTCTGGCAGATTTTTGACAAATATGGAATTCCACAGGTGAGTGAGTCAAATGTAAATAGTGACAAATGTACCTGTCTCTGCATGTGGCCCAACTTGGAGAATTACATCATCGAATGGGCTCACCTCGCTGACTTCTCTTTTTCATTCCAATATTTTATTTATTTTTGTACATTCATTACTTCCCCCTATGGAAAACAAGCTCCTTTATGTTTCAGTTCACATCCCTGTGCTTCTGACCTGTCAGGTGTCCATCCGTCTGGACGGTGAGAACAAGGCAGTGGAGTACAACGCTGTGGGCCTTACAAAAGATGCTGTGAGGGCTGTGTTCAAAAACCCTGAAGTCGACAACCTGTTTGACCGCAACTGGCACAAGATTGCCCTCAGTGTGGAGTCCAAGTCTGTGTCTCTGTACTTGGATTGCAAGCACATCCAGACGCTGCCGATAGAAGACAGAGAGGACATTGATATCCAGGGGAAGACAGTGATTGGGAAAAGGCTGTATGACAGTGTGCCAATTGATGTGAGTCTTTACCTCCATTTTGGCAACAGTGTGATTCATGTCAGTCAAGGTTATTTTTCTGCAGTTGACCTGTTGTTAATCTGTGTACATACAGTTTGACCTCCAGAGAATGATGATTTACTGCGATTCCAAGCATGCCGAGCTGGAAACCTGCTGTGATCTACCTAATGGGCCTGTAAGTATTACAGGCCAACAGGCCCAGAGTCTGCGTCTTTGCAGTGAAAGCGAAACGCGTCTTTCAGATGCTGCTGCTAAGCCGTGGAGGTTCCTGGTTGCATAGAAATATACATCTACCACAAGATGGGATGCTTTGTGTTTAAAGGAAAGGTTACATCCAAATAATTAAGTTTGCATGAGTGTGTGCCCCCCCAGCTCAGTTGTAGCTTGAACAGCTAAGCTACTTTGAATAATCAGTGTAGCTTTGTTACTTTGTAACTCTGTACAATACAGCTTTTTCAAACAGCTTTAGAGGAGCAGTTTGACACTCATACACATTTAAGATGAAGTGAAAAAAAATCCAGATATTTTCCACTTGCTCCTTTGAAATATGATGGAAACAGAAACAAGCAGTTACTTGCCAATGTGACTAATCAGACCTCCACACGGTGGTATTTATTAGCTGATTAATGGAGTTGACACATTACTTAAAATTGATTTTGTAATAATACACATTAGTGCCACAATCCTCAGAATAAAAACAGAAGTACAGTGGCTCTTTGCCTAACACAGATATACGCTATAACGCTAATGAACTGACCCAGGCACATCTACCACAGATTTAAAAAATGATTGTCTTTGAATGGGTGGCTGTAGCTCAGGAGGTAGAGCAGGTCACCTACTGATCGGAAGGTCGGTGGTTCAATCCCTGGCTCCTCTAGTCTGCATGTCAAGTATCCTTGGGCAAGATACTAACCCTAACTTGCTCTCCGATGCATCCATCGGAGTATGAATGTCGTTAGAAAGCACTAAGTGTAGATAAAGTGCTTGTGAGAATGGGTGTGATTGGGTGAATGAGGCATGTTGTATAGAGTGCTTTGAGTACTCCGTGAGAGTAGAAAAGCGCTATATAAGAATCAGTCCATTTACCATTTGAAATCTCACCAGCTTACAACTAGTTAATTTTGCTATCTAGGTAATTAAGACACAACTAAACAGCCTATAGGATCTAGCTGAGTACACATAAGTGAATTGTCATGCTAATGTTTAATTCTTGGACTCCACTAGATTAGCTTTGCATGAATCACAAAAGCTCAAAATAGTTCTTATTTATGTTGGTTGCTGGTGCAGCCCCTCAATTCATCCACTGTCTGAAGCTTTTTCTCATTCATTTTTTTTCCCACTTCCTTCTCATTGGTTAACCTTCGGAAACACAAGATTTAAACAGTGTGTGCTTGTGACTCTCTATGACATCATACAGAGCCACTTTTGAAATGAAATGTTTCAGAGTTGAGCATCCTGAAGCGTCAGTTTTTAGATCACAGGGATGCCTGCAAACCTTCAAATAGCACTAATATAAACCCAGGAGTGGCACTGATCATCATCAGCTCATCATAAAGGTATAGACCATATAGGTATCATTTCTTCTAAAGCAGGAGCTACTTTAAAAGTTAAAAGTGTGGGTCTGAATAGTTTTAGCCTTAATCAGAGATGCCTGTCTCTTCTATCACAGCATCATGATCCAGTTTTATCAAAATAAATTGCTTCATTTCAGTGCCCTAAGACGGTTGTGACAGAGGCTCCCCCTTACAAGATCCCTACGCCAACACCTACCAGTGCTGAGCAACAACGAGGCCCTCAAGTGAACTGCTCCTGCCCTGCTGGAGAAAAGGTAAAGCCCCGCTGATTTTACCACGCCTAATCCCTCTCTATTATTTCCACGGATGAGTGGGAATCCTTTCTTCAGTGGCTTTCAAAAGACGGCTGTGTTTTCATTTCTCACAGGGTCGCATGGGTGCACCCGGTGTTGCAGGTCCTAAGGGTGAAAAGGTCATCTACCACTGCCTTTCAGTTCTATAGTGTTTGTGATAAAGGATTACACTTTCATTATAGTTGTTCGGCTTTATTTTTATTGTGTGAACCTGCCTACTTTTTTCAGGGTGACACTGGCCCTAAGGGTGCTATCGGACCACCTGGACTCAAAGGAGAAAAAGGACAAAGTGTATGAAAACTTAAAAATGTCCACAGTCACATCTTTTTACTTTTAAGATAGCTTCAAACCTTTTGGAGTACAGTGAGGGAAATGATTACTATGCTGAATTTGTAAGATTGCTCACTTTCAAAGAAGGAAAGAGTCATGATTTTTATGTAAACACATTACATAAATGTTATAAAATGATTTCACTGAGTAAAAATAAGCATTTGATCTCTAACCAAAACATAATTTAGTATTTGGTGGAGAAGTGTTGTTGGCAAGCAAGCATTAAGATGTTTCCTGTAGTTGGTCTCCAGGTTTGCACACATCTCAGGAGGGATTTGAACCCATTTCTCTTTACAGAAACTCTCAAAATCATTTAGGTTTCTTGGATACCACTTTGCAACTCAAATGTCCCTCCACAAATTTATAAAATTGAGGTCCGGAGAAGGTCTAAGCCACTCCGTGACCTTAATGTGCTTCTTTCATGACCCATCTTCTGTATTCTGGCTGATGGAAGGAGGTTCTCATTCAAGATTCAAGTCTTCCTGTACAGTGCAGTGCAAAAGCATTATGTTGCCACTTGAGTGTTTGACATACTCAGCATTTCTCTTCCTTCAGTTGGATCGAGTTGTTGCCAAAGAGTTTGAGTTTAGTTTCGTCTGACCACAGCATTTTCTCCAGAACCTCCTTTTGAATCATTTAAATGTTACCAGTGACTGTTGTCCCAGCCACCGTCTGATCAATAACAAGCTCCTCATGTGTAGTTTTAGGCTGATCCACCACCTTTCTCATGATCATCCTCACCCCATCAGGTAAGATCTTACATAGAGCGTGACGGACAGCTCTGTGGTCTTGCCTGTGTTGGTGAAGAGGTTGGATTGGAAAAAACTGATTGCCACATGGGCACACAGACAAACTTTAGAGGATCAAATACTTATTTCAGCACAAAAATCCTTCATTTCTATGATCGGAGCAAATTTACAAATCCAATAATTATTTCCCCCACTGTAAATAAACTAGTCTTGGTCACGTCACATGCTATGCTTTCAAGCTTTCTTGCTTTTCTTTCAGCCTCGATAATAATTAATCCTTATTGGTTAATTATTTGCAGGGCAGTATAAACTCTGTCAAAGGTGGCAGAGGTGAGAAGGTAAGTAAACCTGTCCTTCACAACTCTGCATGAGCATCATCTTAACCCAGATACATGTTTGTCTGTGTATTGTGCATATTTTATATGCATGTAGACAAAATGTTCTAATCTGCTCCTTCAGATCTTTTTTATTCAAGTCTTTCTTGCTATCTCGCTTTTTGGCTTTGCCTTTTTTTCTATATGTTTTTTCCTGGGAGTGTCTAGGAACCTGCTCATACATCTCTTATTGTCAGAGTAACAGATGTATGAATTATAGGACAGGTTACCACAGAGGATATGTAGCAGGGAGCCAGTGCAGACGCCCACCCAGTCTGCACAAATCACAGCCTCTGTGCTGCCTTCCAGTGCCAGCCGGGAGTCCCACGATGTAATTTATTCCCTGAAACAAACTTCTCGGTATTCACCTCTCACACTGCACTGAAAGGGACACTTAAAAATGCCCTAGAGATCTAAAAGACGAGAAGTGTTATCCTGGTAGTTTTGAGAACACACCTGTAAATTCTTCTGGATAATACAGGTGCACTACAGGGGGGCAGTGCAGTCAGAGCGACAGCAAAAGTCATTTCATGATACATTTATTTGACTTTTCTACTTGTTATAGCTGAAAAAAGAAAAACTTGCAGGTTTGATAAAACGCGCATTAAATCGAACTTTAATGCGCCTTGCTGCTTTTTCTGTTTCTTACTGCGCAAGCATCTGTCTTCACTTTCTCCATGGGAAGGCTGCAATTTGCTGCTTTTCGAAACCTGATGCAAACACGTGACGTAAACTGACTTTAAGCTGCGGTTCAAAGTGGCTGAGCTGGTCATCGAGTCTCCCTGAGCACGTGGCGGGGGAGCGAAATCAAAACTGGTTTAATTGCTCCCTGTGCAGCACTCTTCTTATGGATCATGTCTTTTTGCCATGGGGTGCAGCAGAACAGGAGTCCCTTTTGCTGATCTAAAGGACGTGTGCTAATATGATATAAGCCTGAAATAATTAAAGGGCAACCTCCTGTGACTTGTAAAGTGGTTTATGAAGCAGAGGGAAGTCTTGCGGTGGGTGAGACCTCATGGTACCGTGTAATTTAACAGCCATTACTTTTTGCTCAGACGCGGGATTCCTTGGCACAGAAGATGACATCAGTGTACAAACCAAAAGTGTGATGCTCTGAGGACAATGGGAAGCCATTGTTCCTTGAGTCTTTGGTCGAATGTGCGACCAAACCATAGCAGGTCTTGGTGAAGCTGTAAGGATATTCTGGCTCCCGAACCTTTACTCAAAAGTGTTTTGTTTGTCTCGGTTTATGTGAGTCTTTGTGTTCTGTGTATAACTTTTAACTTTGTGTGTTACTGTGTGTGCAGTGATAATACATCTCCTGTTCTTTGTGTTTAATTGACTGTCCATCCATCGGGTACTAAACCATGTTCTGTGATACTGCTGGGTTGATTTTTTTTGACAGCACGTCACCGCCGCCTGTCCCGGCCCCCCTGCATGCCTTACTGTGACTGAACTATAGACGTTAACGCTTGTTTTGTATTCACAGGGTGATAGAGGCAGCATAGGGTTGACAGGTCCTCCTGGACAAAAAGGAGAGAAGGTGTGAACCTGGAGACCTGGAAATCTTTTGACTTTTATTTAGAGTTTTAAACGGCGCCAAACTGGTACTGATTGTGTGTTTTCAACCATCTCACAGGGAGTTGGTGGAATCCCAGGCATTGATGGTTTAACTGGAGACAAAGGCGACACAGTAAGAAGCAAACTTATACAGCTATGGTGTTACCTTTATTTTTATACCGTATATCAAAATTTACAGTATTAAATATATATGCATATTTAAAAAAATAAAAAGATGTTTAGAAAAAGGCATTTACTGATTTTCTTTCATGAAATAACAGGTGTTCTTAATGGTGTATTTATATTTTATTCATCATTTCCAAGTGTCCAAACAAAACAGTTTTTGTTTGGACACTAGATGAGTTCACATAGAATCCTCAAAAGTAGATGAGGATTCTATGTGACAGTTTTCTGTTTTATTTTGAAATAACGTCTTATTGGCATGTATTTATAACACTATTTGGTAAAACTGTAACAATTATAAATTTTTCAAAGAAATCGTCTAACTTTCTGACCTTTGTTTTCTATTCCTTTTCAAAACGCAGATGTTGTGACTGTGCAAATGTTGTTGTTTTTTTCATAATCAGGGTGAAGCAGGACTGGCTGGTGATCCAGGGCTACCAGGTCCAGCTGGACCGAGGGTGGGTGAATGTGGTTTTCCAGCTTTTAATCCATTCACGAGTGACTGCACATGCACATGCAGTTTTGAAAAGGTTTTAAATAAATTTCAGGCCATATAAAAAAGGAAAAAAAAACTTAAGCTAATCTGGTTTTGGCATCAATCTCAGAGAGGCACTTGTTCTGTTAAGTGAGTGTACATAAGTTTTTTTGAACAATTTCCTCTCAAGCTGGTATTGATTTTTTGCCAGTTTGGGTGACTTTCTCTTGGATGAAGCTGCAGCATCTGGTGAGGGAGTCAGGCAGATGGGAGTATGGGTGCGGGCTCAAGCTGGGCCACTGGCCTGTGACAGACTGCCCAAGACTGAAGCGAACGAGCATCACTGCACAGGATATACGAGATTATTAAAAAAACAGTGAACACCTCCTAGGACTGGCTCAGTTCATAAATAAACATTTTTACTGCTGCTTCATAGCTTTACGAACTTTGAGGCTGGACTATATATTTTGTTATTATCAGGCTGCTCTACAGTGTTGGGAATACGTTACTCAATGAGAGCAACGTATTGTGAATACTTTGGATTACTTAATATATTATCATGCTTTTTTACAACTACATGAATGTACTGTTGCTGTGTGATTTATTACTATTACTGAAGGTTACTCACCATGCCAATAGCAACTAGATTTTTAAATCTTAATATAAAATGAGTAACAGTAGGGTGGGCATTAGGTAAGGCTGCACTTTTTGCAGCGATCTCGTATAGAAAACTATTCAGCGCGTATATAAAACAGGTCCCTTTACTCTGAACCGTAGTAAAGGGACCTCTGGCTAATACGTCGGTTCCATGTCGGGCTCGTAGCTGAAAACTAGCTTTACTTTGTTGTCTGGGTCAACTTTGCTAGCAAGAGACAGAGAGAGGCTTTGAAAGACTGCTCCAACAGAACTTATTGTGTCGGAGGAAAACACGAACACGGTGTACAGTCGAGTCTTAATAACTTACAACAGCTGCGTCCATGAGGCTACATTCTTTAGGGCTATGCCTGTAACACTCTGCCTATTGCCTTCATATTAAATTATTTTTTGAATAATAATTTTTAAAAATATTTCTTCACATCATTATGCGGGCTGCAAGTAGAGGTGACATGGGCTGTGAAATTGAGACACGGGCATTAGAGCCTCTTAATGTGTGTTTTGTTTGGGTTTCCACCGCTGTCGAATTACCAAAAATAGAGCGCGTAATCCATTTATTTCAAGAAAGAAGCTGTATTCTGAATACCACCTTTTTAAACAGTAATTGTAACAGAATACAGTTACTCATATTTTGTATTTTACAGTACATGTATTCTGTTACTCCCCAACACTGCTGCTCTAAAAGTTCAGTGCACAACGTCCAGTTTATCCAAGATGTCACAGTGAGAGAAATCATACTAGTTTCTGTTCATTGAGTCCAGTATTAGATTTAAAGGTCTTTACTTACATACAAAGTTCTGAATGAGGGTCCCATAATAGCTCAAGGACCTCATAGTATCATATTATCCCAGCAGAGCACTTTGTCTGTGGGATTACGTGCAGTTTCCAGAGATCTCAAAAGTAAGCAGAGCTATCAGGCTCCTCTGTGGAACCAGCTTTCAGTTCAGGTGACAGACGCTCTGTCTTCTATTAAGATTTGGCTTCAAACCTTCCTTTCTGATAAAGCTTATCATTAGAGCTTTATCAAAAATGAAGGAAGAAGGTTTGACCCTGAACCATCTGTTCGTTATGGTAATATAGGCTCAGTTTGCCTGGGGACTCCAGTGTGCTGAGCACTTTATTATTTTTTATTGTTTGTTGTTTCTCAACAAGAAACTTGTGCCTGAGGTTGCTTCCATTTAAATGCACTTCTTCCTTCCCACTGTCACTAATTGCTTCCTCATAGGAGATCATCTGATCATTGAGGTTCTCTCTCTAATTTTGCGAAGGTCTTTTAATGTTTGATCATGTCACAACATCAACAAAGTTGCTCATTGTAGATTGGTAGCTTGTGGACAGAAGGTCATAAGTCAACATTTAAGGGTTTCTTGGGATAATTTTTATCACTGACAGAAGCTATTTTTTTATCTTTTGGAGTTTCAGCCGACCCCAGCGAGCCTCAGTATGCTCGAGTCAGAAATAGCGATGCTTTGGTGGAAGTCAGTAACTTTTATTAATACAAGTATTTGTTTTGTTTATTTCACAGGGTCTTCAAGGGGATGCTGGAATTCCTGGTGCACCAGGGCCAAAAGGTGTCACTGTAAGTATAATCCGAATTAACTTCCACCAAATGATGGTCTGATTTGATGGCACTTTATAGAAATTTATTTCTATAAAAATAATTATGTTGCTTTGGTTTGTTATAGGGTGACTCGGGTACAAAAGGTGAAACGGGAACACCGGGAACCAGGGTAAGTCACGTATTAAAACCACTTCGGCTTAGGCTTATGGAGAGGTTGCATTGTAGCCACATGCTACAACAAACACAGTTTCAGAAACGAAAAGATTTTACCTTTCACATCTTTCAAAGTGTATTAAATGCACTTTAATGACAATTAAAGTTTTCCATTTGGGTAAACTAAATTTGTGAAAATTCCATATAAAGAGGTAGACGTGAACCTGACCAGGTTACCGGCAACCTGATAGAGTTTAAACAGTTGCTTCACTCTTCACATATTCCTGCTTGGGGGCCTCCTGCTGCAGCCACTAATCGCTTGGCCACACAGTTCCGCTGCAGCAGATACGAACTACATCTTTAAAACAGTTGTTGCTGAAGGTCACAAGAGAGTTAGCTCATTTGCTTTCCCAGCATGTCCTGGGATTTGGGCCACGTTTCTAGGTTGAACCTGCGCAGAACACCAGCTCATACTGCAAATCCTGATAACGGGCTTAACTTTTCAGAAAGAGACTTTTCTTCTCAGAGGAACTGAGAACTGAGAGGCGTAATTGTGCAAACAGATGTGGTTTCCTTGATTTACTCTCCACACTTCCTGTCTGGAATTCTGTGGGGGCGTTACAGGATATAATGCACTTCATTCAGGCTCGCTGAAGCTTTGTTGATGTCTTAAGTTTTCTAGGAGCTGTTTGCCATCACACTGAATGTCATTTAGGCTTTTAATAATTCAGTGAAAGGTTATTTCCCTGAATCAACAGTTGTTTTCAACTATTTAATTCTGCTTCGTGTTGAGTTGTTTTTGTACTCAGTGTTTCTTGTTCAGAGGTCAGCTTCAACTTCAAGCTAAACGTCTTTAACGTGGTTCGAATAAAGAACTGTGCATCAAATCAGTCCACTGATCACTCTGCCGTATGTCATGGGGATGAGTAGCAGGTTCTAAGCACATATAGGCCCATTCAGACAAACTGATGCCCCTTTTAGAGCTGTCCATCAGCTGTTCAGTCAGACAGTAAGCAATTCCCTGTTGCTGAAAAGTGCTGGCAAAGTCCTTACCTCAGTGAAGCGATAAAGGGAATAGGTGGTTTGGAGGAGACACACAGGACTGATTTAAAGTTGTGCTTGCTGACTGAAAAAGCTGTTCTTTATTAAGCACGTCCGTACTAACCACGACTGTGGTTGGTCAGATTCAAACCAAAGCCACTATGTCGAGATATCTAGGAGGCCCGGAGGACATGTTAATAACAAGTCTTATACTTGGTGATGGTGGAGGAACCTGATGGTAGTGTAGACCTTTTATTGAAGGTCTTTCTTGATATTGTATATTGCAAGTGAAGAACTTTTTGTATAGGAAGTACTGGATGTAATTTATTATGCAAGTAAATTTGATATTATTAAGCAAAACACATTTTCATGTGTAAGTCAGCATTAACTTGTGTGAAACTGTCCCCAGTATTGTGGCATTTAGCTACAAGAGCTATTGTTCTTTTGTCCTATTATGATTTTATGCTATTATGTTTTTTGTTTCTTATTTCCTTCTTTATTCATTACTCGAAGGTTCTTTTATCTTGGGTTTTGAAGTTTGCCTACATTTTAAAAGAGAAAATGTAATTTTCCCATTTCAGGGTGAGCCAGGTCTTGATGGATTAACTGGAAAGCCTGGCTTTCCTGGGAAGGATGTAAGTGTTGATTTTTGATGGCGACATCAGTCGGTGACACATTTGGTCCGTCACCGTTTTTGTTGCTTATGTTTTTTTTTCTTTTATTGATTAGGGTTTGAGAGGTCTGACTGGAGTACCTGGGCCCAACGGGGTTAAAGGTGACAAGGTACGCCCACCCACTTACCTTTATTGTATTTGGAACACTGTTCACCTGATTACAAGTTGATGATACTGTTGTGTAATGTTCTTAAGTGCTGCTGATATGAGTTCTTTCAAAGACTTATCAAAAGCTTCCCAAGCTACCGTCTGCTCTCTCCAGACATTCCTCAGTCTCCTCTGTGCACCATCAAAGTCTGCCCCCTCATTTGTCTGAGAAACTAAAACGCAGTTCATTTGTCTGTCTGTAATTACCAACTTTGATGATTCCTCCAGTGGAACGCACATGCTTCTACCACACCCAGCTGCACACACACTAATGCACACACAAGCACAAAGAGCTGCCGTGGTTCTTTACCCACAAGTTTCACTTTCTTTTAGCCTGCAGTAAGCATCCGCACAGCTCATCTCATAAATTATGGTTGTCGCTGTGCCGTCATCATATCCCTTAAGGGACTTTGCCCTGAGAGCCTCTTGATTCTAATGATGGGTTTGTCCTTGTTGTGTGACCTATGTCACAGGGGGAGAGAGGTCTTCCCGGATTACCTGGGGATGCGGTAAGTGCCAAAAATACACCAAAGGTACATAAGAATTATACTCTTAAGGATTATAGGTTTGTGTCATGATGAAGATAGCAGGGTTACAGCAGCATGCGTTTAAACCTCACATGTTGCATTTTAACTATTTTTTAATGATTATTGCTATAGACAGAGCAGATCATCAAAGAGTGATCGTCGTGTTTTTAACTGAAGTGTATAAAAAGACAGGAAGCGAGATCACTGTGTCTGTTAGTGAAGTGCAGGACTTTAGCTGAAACTTGACAACACTTGTTATTATATCTAAAAATATAGATTATTTCAGTTGATGGGTTAAAAACAGTTTTAACATCTCTTAATGGGATGAAGAAAATGAGCTTAATAATGACTAATGATGGATATATTGTTTTCTTTGAGAAAAGAAATTACATACACTGTGCAAACACTTTTTCATCACAGTAACTATCAATGAATTTCACAAATCCAAGTGAGGATGTCATTATTTATTCAGTGCTTTAATTTCAGGTACAAACAGAAGGTTTACGGGGTGAGAAGGTGAGCAGTTGTTTAACAGTTTCACTGAAAGTAGATTGTTACTGCAGCATGAAGATCCAGGCACCAATATAAAAATATCCCTCACAAAATATGCTGTTTATGAATAATTTGGTGTATTTGGTCTCTGGAAAATGTAGCTTTGTGCATGAAAAGTAAGTGAAATATGGCATTTTATGAAAATTGGAATTATAAAACTAACCAATATTGATATCAGTAAATGGAAATAATGGATTGAAGAGAATATATTAATTTGCTTAATCAAATGCATGATAAACTACCCAACTAAATGTATAGAAAGGATCTCATGTCGGACTCGTGCCTTTATAAGTTTTAAAGTTTAAGCTTGTATTGAAAAGTTTGATGATTCATTTCACTAATGTTTCACTATTACTGTAATAAAACATGTTTGTTTGACCTGTTTCAGGGTGAGCCTGGACCACAAGGGCCTCCAGGTGCTGAAGGACATCCAGGGCCTCCTGTAAGGATCCTGATTTATTATTTCCTTCCGTCCACTTTCCTCCTGTTTAACTTTTGATAGTTGCTGTTGTTTGAAAACCCACAATCAGATGCAATGCTCAACAATTTATTAACATGCCAGTTTTGCGGTTTTAATTTTTGGTGATTTATTCCTCAGGGTCCTCCTGGTGAACAAGGTTTACCCGGTAACCCTGGAGAATTTGGCCAGAGGGTAAGAATCTCATTTTGTTGGGAGGGTGTCAGAATATCACCTTACTGTACCGGGGGAGGATCAGTTCACCTGATGATTGTTTTATCTTTGCATCATCTGACTTTCTGTTTCCAGCTCTAACCACAGGACACAGATAGAGCTGTGCCCCATGGTTAGATGTCATGTGAGGAGCAGCGTGTTTCTTTGTTCTTATTACATTGCCAAATTGTATTTTTGGTTTTATGTAACTCAGCAATTTTAAACTAAATTACAGTGGAACTCGGACACATTTTGTTTTTTCACCTTACTTTTGAATATGGCATTGACAGTTTTAGCAACTGAGTGAATACACGTACTTTAAACTCACAGGAAGTGTTTCAGCTTGAAAATGACATTCAGTTCAATTCATTTCAGTTCAAATCAAATTTTTTATGTAGCTCAAAATCACAACAAGTCGTGATGCATTGCTCAGGGGGGGCATCTGATTGTTGCTCTGTGTAGTTGTAGGGTCTTCACCGTGCCTTCAGGTGTCTGTTATGATTTGGTGCAAAATAAATAAAATTGAATTAAACTGAATCTGCTGCAACAGGTTGGGCGTGTGGGAGGGGAGACAACGACAAAAGGGGGGCAATGATGAGGCCTCAGAGGATTAACACCTTCAGGACACAGGCAATCTATCTAGGGTTTGGGTTTGGATCTAGCTAATTCAGGAAGAAACCTCCGGCAGAACCAGGCTCAGGGAGGGGCGGGGCCATCTGCCGCAACCAGTTGGGGTGAGAGAAGGAAGACAGGATAAAGACATGCTGTGGAATAGAGACAGAGATTAATAACATATGATTCAATGCAGAGAGGTCTATTAACACATAGTGAGTGAGAAAGGCGACTGAAGAAAAAACACTCAATGGGAATCCCCCAGCAGACTACACCTGTTGCAGCATAACTAAGGGAGGATTCAAGGTCATCTGACTAAATGCTTTCAGAGGTCTAAGTCATCATCAGTCACGATCCCAATCCTAGCTTTAAACTCAAACCCCAGCCGGATATTTTGGAGAAAACCAAAAAACGAATTTTTTGCAAAACGTACTGAGCAGAATAGCCTCCCTTTTCTTTGATTACTGCTTTGCACACTCTTGGCATTCTCTCGATGAGCTTCATGAGGTCATCACCTCAAATGGTTTTCCAACAGTCTTGAAGGAGTTCTCAGAGATGTTGAGCACTTGTTGGCCCTTTTGCCTTCATTCTGCCTCCATTTCATCCCAAACCATCTTGACTGGGTTTAGGTCAGGTGACTGTAGAGGCCAGGCCATCTGGCACAGCACTCCAGCACTCCCCTCCTTGCTCCAAATAGCCCTTACACAGCCTCAAGTGTGTATATGGCGTCATTGTCCTGTTGAAAAATAAATAATGGTCCGATTAAACGCAAACTGGATGGGATGCATGTCGCTGCAGCATGCTGTGGTAGCCATGCTGGGTCAGTGTGCCTTCAATTTTGTATAAATCCCAACAATGTCACCAGCAAAGCATCCCCACACCATCACACCTCCTCCTCCATGCTTCACGGTGGGAACCATGCATGTAGAGACCATCCGTTCACCTTATCTGCTTCACACAAAGACACGACGGGTGGAACCAGAGATCTCAAACTGGGACTCATCACACCAAAGCGCAGATTTCCATTGATGCAAACAAATCTCTTCTGCTTGTTGCTTTTAATTAATGGTTTCTTAGCAGCTATTTGAGCATAAAGGCCTGATTCACACAGTCTCCTCTGTACAGTTGATGTAGAGATGTGACTGCTACTGGACCTTTGTGTGGCATTTATCTGGGCTCGAATCTAATCTGAGCCTAATTCTGAGGCTGGTGACTCAGATGAATTTATCCCAAACAGCAGAGGTGACTCTTGGGCTTCCTCTCCTGGATCAGTCCTCATGTGAGCCAGTTTCATCATAGCGCTCCATGGTTTTTGCGACTGCACTTGGGGACACATTCAGCGTTTTATCAATTTTCCAGACAGACTGACCTTCAGTGCTTGAATTAATGATGGACTGTCGTTTCTCTTTACTTAGCTGATTGGTTCTTGACATAATATGGATTTTAACAGTTGTCAAATAGGGCTGTCAGCTGTGTACCAACCTGACACAACACAACTGATGGTCCCAGCCCCATTAAGAAGGCAAGAAATCCCACAAACGAACCCTTACAAGCCACACCTGTGAGGTGAAAACCGTTTCAGGTGACTGCATCATGAAGCTCATTGAGAGAAGGTCATGGGTTTGCAGCGCTGTCAACAAAACAAAGGGTGGCTACTTTGAGGAATCTAAAATATAAGACATATTTAGAGTTACTTAATTATGTTTATATATTGCTAGGAAGTAGTAAAAATAAAGACAAATCATTAAACTAGAAGGTGTGTCCAAACTTTGCACTTTACTATAAATCATATACAAATACACTGGTAGTGTACACATATATTCTGATAGAGTAAGGATAGGGTTAAGGTTATGAGCAATGATACATCATGACCAATACTGCATCATTATGATATTCAGTAACATTCACAAATAAACAAACTAACAAACATAAATCAGTAAAAAAATATTTTATGTGATTAATATTATCCTTACCACATTTTGAGAATTTCTTAAAAAGAAATCATTTGCAAAGATTTCATGAGAAAAACTGTAACTTATATTTTTTGGCTGTTTAGTCCCTAACCTATCGTGTTCCAGCTGGATTATTTTGATTTTATATGGAATCAAGAAAGATGCTGTTTATTCTTCATGCTAGTCAGAGCCTATGCTGTAGCTTTTATCAGTGCTCTCTAACAACTCGTCCCATGTGTCTCGTATATTTCTTCCTCTCTCTTTCTCAACACTGGTTCTATTACACAGCAGTTTGTAATTAAAACAGACACAGTAGTTCTACATAATTTGTTCCTCCAAAACATTAACAAAGACATTGACCTCCTCTCCCCTCCCTTCTCTACTGGGAGTAATGAACTTCTTATCAGCAGTATGTGACTTTGTCATTGCTCAGCTGGGTAACACAGTCAAGCCAAACCTTGTCAAAAGACAAACTCTCTACCTCCAAAATATTTATGCTTAAACAGCATTAATAAAACAGCCACACTGGGTTTATGTTTCAGAATATGTAGAAAACATCCCTCTATGTAGCCTTGTTTTTTTTATGATATCAGTGGAAGTCCTGCTGAAGTACTTTGCAGCTTCATGGGGTACTTTCCAAGAGAGTCATGCAGAAAAACAGACTGTGAGAAGTTTGACCTATTTTTTTTCTTCAGGTTTTGGATTGTTAAACCCACTCTGAAGATTCACAGGGAGACAGTCTGTGTGTGTGTGTGTGTGTGTGTGTGTGTGTGTGTGGAGGTGAGGGAGTTAAAGCTAGGCTCTGAGCTGTGATAATGGGTTGGCCTCGCCTCCACTATTGCCAGTGCTAATAGAGTTGGCCATATGGTTGAGTAGGTATAGATTGAGCTGCTTTCACCTCCACTGCTGAAAAGCAGTCATCAGTTGTCTGGTTTCAGTGCTGCTGAGTCCTGTTTCTTCACCTTTATCCTTATATGATCGCTGATTGAAGCCTGGAATGCTGACTGACTATCTTAAAGGACTGAAGAGGATTAACAAACAAACTTATTAAGAAAAATCTGGCAGCATGTAGTTTTATGTGAAAGCAAGAGAAACAACAGCAATCATCACAAAAGGCTTTTTAAAAAAAAAAAAAAAGATTAAAACAGTAAAGTTTTGTGAAAAATTATTCTACATAGTGAGAATAATGATATTTCATTAATAAATCATGAAGTAAATGTGTGATTTAAGTATAATTTGACCATAGCTTTAATGGGAAAATGTGAGTTGCCCCAAAACGAATGTTTGTCAGTTACACCATCGGTTTTCTTCCACTTATCATCATCAGGGTGTGTGGGGCCTGTTTTAGCTACGACAGGGCGATAGGCGTGGTACACCCTGGATGGTCACTAGTCTAACACATAAAGACAGAGAACTATTCACACTCACATTCACATCTATGAGCAATTTGGAATCACCAATTAACAGAACCACACTAACTGCATGTCTTTGTGCTGCGGGAGGACGCCAGAGTATCCGGAAAGACTCTGACCAGATGGTGGAGTCAAACTCAGGCACTTCTTGCAGTGAGGCCACTACGCCACCGTGCTGCCCTACACATAACAGCTAGAACCCATAACAATTTCACATCTTGGTTTTGTTAATACAAACATACCTTCTAGACAGCGCTGGGGTCATTACCTAGTAAAAGTAATGTATTACACATGTTACTTTTCTTAAAAGTAATGCTGTACGTTACTCATTTACTCCCAGAACAAGTAATTTGTTACAGTCCGTCTTGTTACTCCATAAAATAATCGTAAATAATTTTCTTTTATTGTTACATTCATTATTTCTTATTAAATGTAATGTCCATATCTCCTCTGTAGACCTATCCATCATTTTCTTATAAAGTGAAATCAGCTGACTGTATCCCAATGTTTGTTTAAATTGTATTTTTTTCTTTCTGTATGCCTGGCATGCCGATAACTGAAAATCCTGTAGAATGCAGCTAATGACGTAATTGTAACTGGAATGCAATTTCTGAATTTAGTACAGTAATGTGTTAAATAAATCAAATTGTTACATTGTTACATTTAACATGTTACTTTTTACACTTTTTTACACCCAACATGACTATGAGATTTTACCTATCTACAGCGATACGGCCCAAAGTAAAGTCAGTTCAATTCAATTTTATTTATACAGCGCTAAATGACAACATCAAGGTGCTTTATATTGTAAGGTAGACACTACAATAATACATACAGAGAAAAAACCCCTATGAGCAAGCACTTTGGCGACAGTGGGAAGGAAAAACTCCCTTTTAACAGGAAGAAACCTCCGGCAGAACCAGGCTCAGGGAGGGGCGGGGTCATCTGCCGCGACTGGTTGGGGAGAGAGAAGTGAAATGAAATGCTGTCTACTGGATTAGTGTTGCTCAACCTTCCCACATAAAAGCAGATGGATACACTAATGTTTAAGGAACAGCTTCTCAACTTGTAAAATGAGACCATCAGAGGAGCATAGGCAGAGACGACATCATTGTCATCAGCAGCTTACTGAAGTTTAACCAAAATCTCTGAGCTTTCTATTTTCCCTGTAATATTTACCAAGTTTATCATTTCTAGAAAGCATCACAAATGAAAGAGGCTCGACTAAAATATTCCCATTTTTATTTCCCAGTTTTATGGTCTGAAAGCTGTTTTCAAGATTGCTGTGTTTGAAGAATAGCTCAGAGTACTGCACTCTGAACTCCAAAGTTTCTAAACCCCTCAGTAGCAAATATAAGCTCACATTTCTCAGATGTTACTAAGACAATTGTGTGCTGATTATTTTATTATTGTTACCATTTGTTCATGTCATTGTTCTATTTATACTGTTATCTTATAGGGAAGGAAAGGTGAAGGTGGACTCCCAGGGGTGGATGGCCTTCCTGGACCTGCTGTAAGAACAATTTGGATTTTGCAGCATGCACGAGAGATGTGCAGACCGAATGTATTTACCCATGTGTAAATTCTAGTAAAAATACAGCATTATTATAAAAACAAAGCTACAAAAAGTTGTAATAGTATAAAAGATGAACGTAGCTACAGTGATGGTGTGTGAAGTCCCATTCTGAAGCCCTGAGATGGGTCTGACAATGAGCACATCCTGGAAAAATCTCCTATCTGACACTGACTGAATGACGGAAATGAATGAGCAAATGGACGACTATGTAAATATAAGTACACTTCTAAGCTTTTTTGTAACCACAGCTATCGCCCCCTGGTGGCCCTTTAAAAAGAAATTTTTAGACGTGGACCATCTTCTATACTGTCTGTGAATGCAATACATTTTTTAAACAAATATATATTACTTTACAAAAAATTACTAGAAATGAACTTCCAGATTCGTATTTTAATACAGCATTCATATGCTGTATTAAAATACGTGTAAATCTCCCCCATTCTAAATAATCCTGACAAAATGTTGCCTCATTTTGTACAATTTCAATTCCTACTCTATTTTCAACAATTGCAATAATGCAAATATGAAGTAGTGTCTATAAAAAAGTCTTGAGATTAGCATCATTTTGATTTGTTGGTGAGCCATCGCTCTCTGGTGGACAGGACTCGGTGCTGGATGAAATATGTCCATTGAGACTGCCGTACTAACCAAATCTTCTTTTTCAGCCACAGCTAGACATACAGTACATATTAACCCTACTTGTATTCATGGATGAGACCAGCCAGCATTACCTCGACCCTAACAGTTACATGTGAGCAGCATAGAGGCTCACAAAAAAGCAGCTTCCCACCAGGCTTTTCTTAAATGAGTCCCAAGTTTCTAGCTCATACAGTCTTTAAAAATAACATGGAAATCAAAAATCACAATATGTTGGGAAAAGCATCTTTTGTTTATGTTGCTTTGGAAAAACATAATACTCATTTTAAGTTGCCATAGCATCATCCTCTATGTAGCTCTGTTTACATTGATGTGTTGTTTATGAACATCTTATGTCAGTGCTTCCTGTAAGGCCCCGATGACCTCTCACGGAGAACTGAGGAGGAATAATTTGCTATTTAAATTATGTGGGCTGCTCAATATTTGTTGTGGTCCACAAAGCACAAAATTGCTGCAGTGCTCTCAAAGGTCTCTTCATTGTATGTTTTAATAGAGAGAAAATAAACAGGCTAAATTAAAGCCAACAGGTTATACCAATTAATTTCTCAAATTGCTCCCTGTAGCCAAACAGACATGTCCCCTGTGTTCAAGCACTAGCCAAGGTTGAATTGGTGGTAAACTGAGCTGCAATACTCCCCTCTAGTGGCTGCTTGGCGCTAATGATTTGAACTTTGCCTTCTGGAAAATTATATGATTAAAATTTAAAATGAATTCAAATTTAGAGATTTAGAGAAAAGAAAACAAGGTCTTGGCACATTGCCCGATCTATTTCATTAAACACCTAAATAACTGTGTATATGATCAAGTCAACTTTTTCCAGACGTTTTAAAAATTATTTTTCAGGGTCCTCAGGGTCCACCTGGACCACCAGGAAACCAAGGAAACACTGGACCTCCTGTAAGTGACTGACATTTAGAAAGGAAAGTCTTTATTTTTGCTCATAAGATTTAGCAGTGAAGGAAGATTTGCTTCAAAACATGATGAGATGCCTTTGTGTTTTTTCTCTCACCGGAAGGGTCTGCCAGGTGAAATTGGATTTCCAGGCAAACAGGGAGAGGCTGGAAAACCTGTGAGTTAACCTTTTGAGGGCTTAAATAAAAACTTCATGCTGGTACTTATAATGCCAAGTGTTTGTTGGTAGTTCCTCTGTGTGTGTGTCACCGAACGTCAGCATCTGGTGTCTGATTTTCAAAGGGTATTCCTGGTAAAGATGGCCTGGATGGTGTTCCTGGAAGTGACGGTGCCATGGTGAGTGAAACTTTTAGATTTGCCTACGATGAACAAACGTTAAAGGTGTGCTAATCAAAATGGTTACGGTTAGCTTATTGTTTGTTTCACAATTCCAAACGTTTCTATGTTTTGTTCCCTCTCACTCTGCAGATCAGCCTTGTTTCCAGCAGCAGATTAGACATTTACAGTTAGAAACTTTAGAAACTTGCTAACTGATAAAGCAAATAGCTAATGAGCAGTTTTTGGCATTCAAACTATTAAGTAAGGAAGTAAGTAAAACTTTATTTGTATATCACTTTGCCACAGTGGCAAAAGCTCTGTCTCCTTTGGTTCTCAGCCTTGTATGATGCATGACAAGTAGACCCTGATTACATGACCTAAGAGACCTGCTGGGGACATAGGGATGTAGAAGTTCAATGATGTAGGCAGGTGCTTGTCCATGAAGAGCTCTATAAGTCAGTACCAGAATCTTGAAATGGACTCTGAATTCAATGGGGAGCCAGTGCGGCTGTATGAGCAACAGTGTCACGTGTGATTACTTAGATGTTTCGGTCAGAAGTCTTGCTGCAGCGTTTTGAACAATCTGTAGACGCTCCAAAGAGTTTTTGTTTAAACATGTAAACAGTGAATTACAGCAGTCCAGTCGTGATGAAATGAAAGCATGAATGACAATCTCCAGTTCAGTGAGAGATACAATAGGGCTTAGTTTAGAAATGTTCCTTAAGTGATAAAAACAGGACCAAACCAGAGATTTGACGTGAACATCCAGAGTGAGAGCCAGGTCAAAAATGACCCCTAGGGTCCTGATAGACGATTTCACAAATGTTGCAAGGGGACCAAGAGCATTCATTATCTTAGGCACGTGTCTATCAGGGGCACATACAAGGACAGTCTTTCCTTCTTCAAGTTGGAGGAAGTTGTCAGCCATCCAAACGTTAATGGAATCTAAGCACTCATTCAAAATCTGTAGCTTAGAAACATCTTGGCTTAAAAGAAACTGGATATCGTCTGCGTAGACATGCTGAAGGGGAAGTAGATATGTTAAGAACAATAAAGAACAATAAACTCTGAGTCTATTTGTGAGGAATTTGTGAAAAAATAACAAATCTTGAGAGGTTTTATTTGGTAAATACTTGTGCCAACACAAAAAGCTTCAGAGAAATACCGATGTTGCTTTTTGTCCGCTAGAATTGAAAACTAGACAACTCTTTGCTAACATGTTAGTAATTTCATCTACGTAAGGCCAGACATGAATAATAGTCTTAATGTATGTTAGTCATATTTTTGTGGTGTTCTTCCACATAATCTCTGAAGAAAAAAAACCTTTACATGTATTCACTGTGACCCCTTAATGTTGGTGAGTCTCTAAGCTACAAGCTAGCAACAAGGAAGGGTTTTGGTTCTCAGGCTTTTACCATTTTACCATTTCTTTCAGGTAATTATGAACCAAGTTTGAGTGTCAGCATAACTAAACCACAGAATATACTGGAAAAAAATCTTGGAGCATATATTCTTAACTGATATAAGTAAAGATAATTTTCCATTTAGCCTTCAGGATATACGCTATATTGACAAAAATATTAGCCCACACCTCAGGTGTTTCCAGTCCCATTGGCACAGGTGTATAAAGTCAAGCCATGCATGCAGTAATGGAGTCTGCCTTTGCAAACATTTGTGAAAGAATATATGGTTCTAAGGAGCTTGTTGAATTTGAGTACGATGCTGTAAGACGAGCCCACCATCGCTCAGCTGTAAGTGGTATTGCAAAGTGGAAGCATTTAGGGTCCACAGCTGGGTTCACCGAGTGCAGAGGTGTACAGTCGTCAACACTTTAAAAAGTCATTAACAGTTTGCTGACTGAAGTCCAAGCTCAAAACCACCGGCATTAACAAAAGCACAAATATGTGCACTGAAAGCTTTGTGGCTGGGCTGCGATAGCTAAGCAGCTTTTGCAGGTGGTAACAGTCATACTGGCCTTTTGGACTTAAAAGTGACACAGCTAGTACCATGTGCACCATCTTTTGATGTCAGAATAGCTTTAATTCCTTGTGGCATATTTTGAAGAAGGCAGTGGATAGAAGGTAGATTTACACTTCCATGTTTTTATACCAAATTCTGACCCTACCATCCGAATGTCACGGCAGAAATTCAGACTCATTAGATCAGGTAACGTTTTCACAATCCTCTGTGATCTAGTTTGGTGAGCCTGTGTGAACTGTAGTTTCCTGTTCTTAGCTGACAGGACTGGTCTCCTGCTACTTTAATCCTTCTGCACCAAAGGTTTGACATGTTGTGCGTTCAGAGATTCTCTTCTCTGATACCTTAGTTGTAATAATTGGTTATTTGAATTACATTTACAGCACTTTTTGTACATCTTTTTGTAAATTATCCTACTCAACATGTCTTTGAATCTGAATGTGTTATTTTTAATAACTGTACAGCACTCTAAATTTGCCCCATACACTCTTATTTATTGTTTTTTATGTTATATTCTTTACGTTTGTGTGAATCTGTATGCTCCACCTGGCTATCACTTTGCTCCTGGAACACATTTTCCCAGTGAAGGACCATAAAGGTTATTTCCATTCTATTCCATTAACTCAAAGCAATCTGGCGATTCTGCTCTGACAACAAGAAGATATTTTAAACAAGACAATTTTTTTCTTTTTTAGATCATTCTTTGTAAACCATGCAGATGGTTATGTGGGAAAATCCCAGTAGATCAGCAGTGTGTGAAATACTCCGACCAGCCCATCTGGCACCAATAACCAGGCCACGTTCACAGTTGCTTGAATCACCTTTCTTCCCCATTCTGATGCTCAGTTTAAACTTCGGCAGGTTGTCTTGACTACATGGCTTAATGCAGTGAGGTGCTTCCAGGTTATTGGCTGGTTTGATATTTGCATTAACAAGCAGTTGAACGATGCTAACCAACCACACTCCATCCATAAATATATGGGTGTATTATTTAGCACATTCTGTTAATTAGCGCTAAGCTACAGGCTAATAAAATACTGTAATTTTTCTCACCACACCTGAAGCACAAGCTTCTTGGATGGGCTGTATCATGTCATTTGCCTGATAATTACATTACATTGCAAACTCTCCAACAGCAGAAACACAGTGGAACTGAATTAGCAAAGATGAGGCCAGGCAGATAGCTACAAGCTACAGCTACGTGTGTTGGGACACTTATCAATTAAAGAAGCCATATTCATAAATTTAGTTGAATCTTACGTCTTTGCTGTGTCCGCATGGATGAGAAAAGATAAAATGACAAAGCAAAACAAATCCAAAATCACAAAATCTCAGAAAACAAGTCTATTCTTCTCTTTTTACCGTTGCTGCAAATCTCAGGGCTTTGGTACATTTGATTGGGAGACTCTTCACATCGAGTGAGACTCTGTGCAGAGTTGTGTGTGTTGTGGCTGTTGGGCAACTTTGGAGGCGAGCTCCAGGCTGCTCATCCGAACTCTGCTTCCTCATAAAAGAAAAGTTGCACAGAAACCACAAGCAAACTTTAAAAAATATGTTTTGGTTGGTAAACAGTGGGCTCATTGGTGCCACGGGGCTGGTGATATGCCTGGAAAATGCTTTTGGCTGGGACGAGTTTTGCAAGTATGACATCTAAATTATAATCTTGTGTCTCTAAAGGGGCTCAGGGGCGAGCGTGGAGCAGATGGTTTTCCTGGCAAGCCTGGACCCAAGGTGACGTGATTAACCTTACCCAGAAATACACTGAGCTTGTGCTTGTTGTGTTATTTATTCAGAAAACCGCCATGTTAACAAGTGCGTTTTCTCTGCAGGGCGACGAAGGGCCTCCTGGACCAAGAGGACCTCCAGGGGAGAGAGTGAGCTCACAGTTGCCTTCGTTTTTGTTTATTTGGCATTTGGATTTTATGGGATACATTTTATTTTGGCATATTTTTTGAAATGTTTAATTTTTTTTCCAGGGGGAAGCTGGTGCTCCTGGACAGCTAGGTACTGCTGGAGCACGAGGTGACCGAGGCGTGCCGGTAAGCTTCTCAAAGCTTTCACAGTCATTCACAGCTATATCTCTGATTTACTTCTGCAAACAAGGGGCACTGTCCTTACCTCACTTTTGTACATTATGTAACCATTTCTATTAAAGTCAGCTCCAGTAAAATGAATGTCCCTAATTGGACTGGGTGACCTCCTGGGAACCCTTGGGGCCCGTTGGTTGTTCCCAGATGCCATTTTGAGACCGACTGACTTTCCAATTATAAAGTTCTTACTTCCCTGTATTAATATGCATTAATATGCCCTATGACAGCTGGGATAGGCTCCAGCGCCCCCCGCGACCCTGAAAAGGATAAGCGGAAGCGAATGGATGGATGGATGAATATCTGAGATCTGTTTTAAAAAATGAATATTTTGTTTCCCATAGGGAGAGAGAGGACAGACAGGACCAGTTGGGCCAAAAGGTGAAAAAGGCGACAAGGTAAAAAAAAAAAAATCTGGAACCACTTTTATATTTTGGACACCTTAATAAAGTGAAGGAATAGGAGGAACGCTGCTGCATTTGTCTCACTAATGGTCGTCCTGCAGTATTAGCTGTAATAAGGTAATTAGCATCCAGACTCTGAACATATTGTCTCCTGCCTCAGGGTGAAGTGGGAGCTATGGGACCGCCGGGCATTCCGGGAAATGTGAGTAATATTTCTGCTGTTTGTGTTCGTGTTAACTGTAATAGAGTGCAGATGTGGTGAGATGTCACCTGCTTTCTTCTTCACAGGTTGCAAACGTCATTCCTGAGCCTGGTGAACCTGTGAGTACGCTTCTTCTATTTCACAAACTCCAGAATCAAATCCGTGAAGAATGGCTGTTTTTTTGTTTCTTTCTTTCAATTTGCTTGATTTAAAAAAAATAAATAAACATGTTTACATATTATATACCACCGATCAGACAGAACATTCGACACCTGACAGGTGAGGCAGATAACACTGATTATCTTTTCATCGTGGCAGCTGTTAGTGGGTGGGATACATTAGGAACCAAGTGAACATTTTAGAAAAAGGAAAAATGGGCAAGTGTAAGGATTTGAGCGAGTGTGACGAGGGCCAGATTATAACGACTGTGTCAGAGCGTCTCCATAACTGCAGCTCTTGTGGGGTGTTCCTGGTCTGCAGTGGTCAGTGTCTATCAAATGTGGTTCAAGGAAGGAACAGTGGTGAAGCAGTGACAGGGCCATGGACTGTCCTGTTTGTTGCCACAAAGCAAAACTGGTTTAGGAATGGTTCCGGGAGCACAACAATGACTTTGAAGCATCGACTTGACCTTCAAATTCCCCAGAACTCAGTTCAGCCGAGCATCTGTTGGATGTCCTGGATAAATAAGGCTGATTCATGGAGACGCTACCTCACAACTTGCACAACTTAAAGTATTTGTTGGTGACATCTTGGTAACAAATACCTCATCACACCTTCAGCACATGTTCAGGGGTCTAGTAGAGTCCATGCCTCACCGAGGTCTGTTTTGGCAGAAAAAAGGGGGAAAGACACAACCTTAGGCAGGTGGTCATAATGCCTGATCAGTATAAACACTGTTCTTACTCTTCTCATCTTCTGCATTTTTGCCATTTATTTCATTGCTTGTTTTTACCTTAAGGGGAGACCTGGAGAGAAAGGAGAGAAAGGGGAACAAGGGAAACCAGGAGAGATGGTGAGTTTAGTTTTCACTTCCTCTTTTTACATAACCAAGCTTCAACCAGCAATACGCTCAGGATCCCACTAGGTGCCAGTAGAGATTTGACGTTGCTGCAGCGAGGATGTCCTGTTACAGTGAGAGAGCTCCCGAGACTTCCCTTAATTGGCTAAGTAAATTAAATATTTGACACTGTCATGCAGTGCCCTGAATCTCTGTTCTCTCTGCTTTGCTGATATATTGTATATTAGGTGCAGCAGAACAGAGTGCACTGGTATATTTAGCATTAAATAGGCAACATGAATTATGTGCTGGAATTAACAGACTCATATTCTTAAGGCAGCATATGACAGTAAGTCTTAAGTCTTCATCTAGGATCATCACTATTCTTCATTCGTTTTTAGAGTAGCCCTTTTAACGCTTTAAGAGAAATGTTTTAATATATTTTTAAATTGATGCATCTTCTCTGTAGGGTCCAAGAGGACTACCTGGTGAACAAGGTTTTAAGGGACCACCTGGACTACCGGTACAAAGCTTGTTATCTCCTCACTCGTTTTAAGCTACAGTCATTCCGACTGGAATATCTCTGATTAGCTGCTTTGCTTCCAGGGCCCAAAGGGTGAGACTGGACTCACTGGAGAGACTGGGCGTGTTGGAGACCCAGTAAGTAGTTCCATCTAACAGGATTCACTTTTTAACACCAAGCGCTACGTTTTCTGTACGATAGAGGATGACGATGACCTCTGTGTTTCTACCAGGGTCCACCTGGCGTAGCTGGCCTTCAGGGTCCCCGTGGACTACCAGGAAGTGTGGTTAGTCTTTTCTTTCTGATCATTTATGTCTGTTGCAAGTGCTTCCTATGACTTTATACTACACATTATTAAATTAAGCTAAGAATTATTTTTATGTTTTAGGGCATACCGGGAATTATTGGGCCTCCAGGTCCAGCTGGACAAAGAGGAGACAAGGTCAGTCACTTATGTTTAAAATCCATGAGTGTGTTTGGTGGGTGTGATTTGACAGGATCAGGACTTTGCTGAGACTGGTATTGGCAGAGAAACAGACTGCTGAGAAAAAGAGTGACCTTGTATGTCCTCCATCATTGTTTCAGTTTGTGAATTCATTTGAATCCTGCTGCAGCAGCTACATGTAGGAGTAGCAATTCAGAGCTCTTTGTACTCTCTCTGCAGTTTTAATATGAAGGACAAGGTGTATAATAATTATAAGACTGAGATTTAAAATAATAAATGATCATACATAGAATTGAATTTGACTACTTTCAGAATCCAGAGCAACAGAAAAAAAAAGTATCTGAGGCATCTGCTTTGCTGACTTGAGAGACAAAAGCAGAATCTTTTTATTCCATTATTTATTTTAGGGGGAACCTGGAAAACCAGGACAACAAGGTCTCGCAGGACCACATGGAGAGCCTGGTTTGCCTGGACCTCCTGGACTACCAGGGAAGGGGAAAGATGGACAAAATGTAAGGCACAGCTATGTTATTTACTGAATGTTTACCATAGTTCATCCTACAAATATAATGATATTTAAAGTCATTTAATACAATATCATATTATAGGACAGTGCCACAATTATGATTAGAATAGATCAACTTGTCTGGATTTCAGCCCTTCTGTATCACATTAAGATTTTTTTCATCTCCATCACCATGGCAGCTGTATCCATCTCTTATACTGTCAAAGGCTACACCATGGAGCCAGCTAACACAAGTTAGAAAGAGGACAAACAAAAACAAAAAACACCTAAAATTAGAGCACAGGCTCTTTGTAAGGGCTTTATTACATAGCATCCATAATATTTTTCCAATAATTCAAATGAAATGGTCAGAATGGCACAAACACAGACAAGAGGTGTAGCCGACTGCTACTGGCTACACCCACCCGAGGACAAAATTAGCTCTAAAGATGTGCATGACCGGCTTGTAAACAAGTTTTCAAGGCTGAAGTTGGTATTTGAATGTTGGAGGCTGACTCACTTTTGCAGCCAACCTCAAGTGGCCTTTAGAAGAACTGCAATTTTAAGGAATTTTGCATAGAATTTTTATTCATTTTTCCTATTTGTTATTCCTAAGCAGTTTACCTTCAGCTGCTTTAAAGTTTGGGAGAATTATCCTGGTGAACACTGCCAAACCATATTATTTTCTCTTTTTATTTGATTATTATTTGACACTTGGCAAATCTTATGAAGTCTATCTGCATTTTAACAACAGAAATGTATGCTTATCGAGGTTAGGATTACCTCTCCCGTGTGACTGTGCCTCAGAACAGTCTTTTGTATTTCCACATGTGTTCTGCTTGTAAACATCTCCTTGCCTGTTGAACCGCAGCGTAATATGAGCACTTGTATGAGGCAGAAAACAAGCCTGAGTAGGCACATTTTGTGCTGGAGCTCAACATGTGTCTTCATCATTTTTCACCGTGATCCAAACATGTGGCCGTCCTGCTGACGGGGCAGAGCAAACAGGAAGGACATTGTTAAGACATATAACATTAAAACAGCAGAGGGGCACAACGGATTTGCCTCACAGCAGTTTTCACTCCCCTTTTTTTTCTTTTTACTTCTTTTACAGCTGCCAGGTGCGGCCCTGAGGCCTCGATACAGTCACGTGCATGAAGAATAGGAGCTCTTTGTGGACCATAAATGATTTATTCAAAGATGTTTAATTGCAATATTTTGGTTAATAACCAATTTTATTTGTGGTATTACAGGGAGACCCGGGGCCACAGGGAATCCAAGGACCCCCAGGGCTGAAGGTAATGTCATTTCAGAAGTTTGTAAGAGTTTTCTAGGTCTCCTCAGCTGCTCCGGTTTATCATGCACAGGTGCTCCTTTCTTGATGTGGAAAAACGTTCTTTTTTTTTTAGTTGTTGTTGCCCGAATGAGGAAAAAAACAATTCATCTTTGTAGAAAGCAGCAAAAGCAATTCCCGTGTCCACTGCTCTGTGACCGTCGCTCTGATTATGACTGCCTCTTTGTTGTGAAGAGCTTGATGTGAAAGTTTCAGCACGCGTGAGGCTGGGAAGGGGCATTTGGTGGATTTATGGTGTCAAACTGCTCACCCTCATCACCGAGACGTTTTCTCTTCTGACTACAGAAATGTCTTAGATTGTATTTGTTTTATTCATTTTTTCCCCCAGTCACTCAGAAAAAAGTTGTATTTCTGGGTTTGGCAATCATTGCTGAATGCAGTGCGCCAGAACCTTAGCTAAACATACTGGCAGCTGGAGGGTGAAATAAATTTAGCTTTTTCTTTTCGTCCCAGGGTCAACCAGGGTCAAGAGGAGAACCTGGGTTACCAGGGGACAGGGGTCCTGCAGGAGAAGGCAAAGTAGGACAAATGGTACGTACACCACGCCACAGTGATCCTTTTGACCTTCAGATCACTGGTAACCCGTCTAAGTTAGTGTTGTTGGTTTTTTTTTTGGGTTTTTTTGTTTTTTTGCCTGTCCCATTTGGCTCTTTTGCCATCAGAATTATTGTCTAAAGGCAAAAAAAGATGCCCAAATGGATTTACTTTACCAAATTGACCATCCCAGCCTTGCCGTAATGGTCCATTTGATCAATCAATCAATCAATCAAAGCTTTATTCGTCACATGCAGGTTGCCCTGCAGTGAAATGGGACCCCCCCCGACCTTACACATATAGCACAAACATTACATGGGGATACAGGTCGGAGATTGGTAGAATCAGAGAAAAACATTGAAATGTACATTACAGTGGGGAAGTACAAGAGGAAAAAAGAGACCCCTACTCATGCTGTGCTTCCATGGTAGGACAGCATGAGAACAGGAAACAAAAAAACTCCTTTGCACAAAAAAGCACATAAATGTCCACAGCACAACATTGTGAAGACATGACAAGCCACAGGGGTGGGTGGGGGGTGAGGAGTAATCCGAAGAAACACAGCAGCCACCCTGCACAGCGCTATCATTCCAGCGCGGCACACAGACCCGCCGTGTTCCCTCGCCGGAAACAAGCATCGAAGGCGTTGGAAAGGGAGGGGGGATGAGTGAGTGCCTATCAGTGTAAGTGTATGTGTGTGCGTGTCCATAGTTCAGCGGAGACAGTGATTCACCTTTTATTGTTTATTTTATTTTCACTTACTGAATACGGGACAGACTTGACTGGGGGAAAGAAGGGGAGAAAGAAAGAGGGAAAGAGAAACAGCTGAGAAGAGGGACGGGGGAGAAGGGCAAAAGACAAAAACCAACAGAACGGGCAGAGAAAAAAAAATGCATATATCAATCACCTGGATCACCTGCTGAGAAAGAAAAAAGAAAACAAGCAGAAGAGAACAAGAGTAATAGAATAAACAGCATCACAATGATATATGGGAATATGACAGTAAATACTAAATATTAAACATTATTGTGCAGCACATAAGATCAACAGAACACAGTGTGCTTTGAGGTAGGAGCCAAAAAGGGTGTAGTTTGTGGGTGTGATCACCCGTGTGTACACCTGTGAGCATGGACGCGTTTGTTTTTTTTTTAAAAGGTTCCTTCATGTAATGATCTGCTAGAGGGTGTGGGGGGGCCACAGCCCCGTCCTCCAGGGCATGAAGCAGGTATGGAGGAGATCAAAACTCCAGACATCCAGAGGCCCCCAGAACACAAGAGACCAAGGAAGACCAACAGAGGGGCAGCCGCGCCACTGTCCCAGAAAGAGCTGAGGAGAGTCCCAGATGAGGGGTCACTCAGCAGCCGCGGAGCAGAAGCCAGGGGGAGTTGCAGTGACGCGCCCGTGAGCTCCACCGGCACCCAGCCGTGCCTGAGTGACCGAGCCCCAGGCCGAGAGGCCGGGGGCACCCCACCTCCGAAGTGGCCCGAGCGAGCCCCAGGCTCCAGGCCCCGATAAGCGGCCGCCAAGGAGTGAGCCGGTGTGTACCCGGACGCCCATCTCCGGACACAAAGAACCACCAATGCACCGATGTCTGAGGGCGTCTGCCACTGGTGGGGGGAGATAGGCTTCCAAACCTTGGAGGGCCTGAGGTGTCCCCAGAGAGGTGGCGCCTGATACCCAACCTGACATATAGACACAGACATACAGGCACACACAGACACAAACATCCATTCCCACCCTCATGCTCTCATATGCACTTACTCCACACTCAACCAACGTGGAGACAGACATAAAGAGACGCTGTACACACGATCACACTCCCAAAGCGTACTCTACAAACCGGGTCTAGGTACTCTTGCCCCTGGAGGGGGGAACTGCACCCAGACCCAGGTGGTGTTTCCCTTTTCCCTGCGGTGGGGGGAGGCAGACCGCCCCGACTCCACAGCAGCAGGAAGGCCCCACACTCCAGACCGCAGTTGGACGGCCAACTCCTCCTCCTAGTCCTAGCCCCCCCGCTCCAGCAGGCCGCAGAGAATGGGGGTGAGAGAAGACTCCAAACCTCCCTCCACCCGCTCATTGTAGTGTTGATGCATGTGTGTTTTAAGGTGCATTTAAAACCCAGGAGGGCATGGAGCTACCTGCCAGAGAGCAGCAGGTAAGCGCATGGTCCCTCCTGCTAGCCCTCAATGTCTACGTGTATTCAAAATTGAGAGGTGGGCAACGACGCCAGGGGTGGGGTGTACACCCTGATGGTACTTTGGACTCCGTGTATCGTGCCCACCCCCAAGATCCTATATGTATGTGTAATGAGAGTGTGAGTAATGTGAATGTCTAAGTTGTGGGATAAAATTGAGGCAGAGGCAGCCAGAAGGGGACAGAGGGGGGGGGGGGGGGGGGTAGCCTCCTCTGCACCCTGGTGACATACCCCTACTCCAAGGTCCTGCATGTGTGGGTGGTTGTGGTGGAGCGGGAAGAGGGAGGCAGCTGGAGATGGGGAGGGAAGGAAGGGAGGGGCAAGTGACCCCTCCCTGGGGCCAGCTCCCCCGCTGACCCCAGTAGGCACCCCCATACTCCGCGACCCACCAGGGAAAGGGGGCCCAGGCCCATCCAGACCGGGGCCCAGTGCAGCAGCGCCTCCCGGCCCCACAGAGCCTGGGACAGTCCACCCAACCCCACCACAGAGAAAACTGCACCCTCCCCACCATCCACTCATCTTCCAGACTACATAAGACAATAAACACCCAGGCTGAGATCTTCCTCCACCTCTCCTGTATCTCCCCCTCCTGCAGAGGGAGCTCCTGAGGAGAGGAAAGCTCCTGCAAGATGTGACAATCTTCCCCACCAGTTGAAGAGCCCCCCAGGTGGCTCGATGCGCCGGCGGCAGAGTGTTGTTAATGCCCATCGTATTTTTGTTTAATTTTTTTTCTCTGCTTGCAAGCACCAAAGATAAACTCTAATGCCAAAATATGTAACACTTTACTGGAAATGTAACATCTCATCGTCTAGATCCTGAAGATTTACAATGTTGCTTTAACGTTAGCCACAAATTTCACCATGACTCTTGTTTACAGGGACCTCCAGGACAAACTGGACCATCTGGACCTGTGGTGAATATTTACTGAAGCATTTTTTAAATAACTCCATGCTATTATTGTATCGTCTTTAACGTGCATTTCTGGGTTTAAGGGTTTGAGGGGTCCACCAGGTGTTGCTGGTCCTCAAGGCCCAGCAGGTCACAATGTAAGTCCAACACTGAAATATTTACTCATAAATAAGTTCATTTATGCTTCACTTGTCTTGACTTGTATAACTCTCTGCAGTGAACCACAGTTTTGGTGGATGCTGATGCATGCCTGTGATCTTCAGCTGATAGAAAATGTAATGTGTGGCTTTTTCTCCAAATGTAGGGTCTGCCAGGAAGGCCAGGAGAAAAGGGCTCACCAGGAGAGCCTGTAAGTACACACAGCGAGAGAACACCAGGCTACATCAGAGCTTCTGTTTCTCCAGCTGTTTGCTTAGTTTTAGTGCATGCATTAAATATAAAGCGGGATATGAGAACACTTTGTCCTGTCACTATCACTAGGATCATGTGAGTTATCAGAGCAATTTTTGTTGGTCGCAGCTTTTTTTCATGAAAAGGTTCTAAAAAGGCCTAAGCTTAGCAGCTAAATATGTTTCTCAGACTTTAACATGACACAAAATAGACATAAAATGAGAGCAATATTGGAGAGAGACTAAATTACTACTCAGATTGCTGTTTGAGCATGCTCGGGAGTTTGGAAAACTACATGCAGTGTATGGGGGTTTCAAAGTAAGTACAAAACATCAGGCCTGTTGCTCGTCGGTCTAAAACCTTGGTTTGCATCCAGCTCTTGTTTGATGGCCACACGCTGACTGCAGTGACTGATTGTGGGGGTGTCAGCGAGCTTCCTCTGAAGGTTTTTCAGGTGTAGCTGTACAGCAAGGATGAGGGAACTTAGTCATTGAGGAGGGGCTCAGAGTAGTTTGGGTGGTTTGGGCATCTTATGTGTCCTCTCTGCCTTGACGTCACCTCAGTATCTTACCAGAAGACCTGGAGGCCATGACCTGGGCTCCTCTGCTTAGACTGCCACCCCCACGACCTGGACCCAAATAACTGGCAGGAAACAGATGCACGGCTGAATGGATGTTGCTTTGCGTTAACATGTTCATCCTACCAACTTTATAAGGCTACATTTTATTCTTGTTAAAGATTAAAGTCAACCTTAGAGTGTCACTAATGTAAATGGTCAGCTTCTGGCTGCAGCTCGGGGAAATGGGAATAAAACTCTGGAATCTAGTTTTAAAGTTGAAGTTGGAAATCTTGAGAGTCCACTAGAACGCAGAATTCATTTTGGAGCAAGATGTTTATATTCTATATATATATGATACTTTTTTTGGACACAATTTTGGCTTGTGCACAGATCCCTTGATGTTACTTTGTTTCCATTAACTCACTTATTTTCTGTCTCCCAGGGAAAAGCCCCAGACTTTGACCCAAAGGTAAGAAGCCATTATTTGATATGATTTGATATGTGGATCATTTGATGACAGCGTGTCTGTGCCATCTTTAGGAGTTTTGCTCAGACTGCCCTGCAGGACCACCGGGACCACCTGGACTCCCAGGAATCCCAGGAGATAAAGGACAACAGGGACCTGCTGGGAAAAATGGAGAAGATGGATACCAAGTGGGTCAAAGTTATTAACATGTCATAATTAAAGTGAATGACCTCACTTCACTTCTCTTGCCTAAAGTCTATTATAATGTAAAAGCATGTATTTAAGCACATTTTATAAAGTGTGTGTTTGCTGCCCTGTGTGAGTCATGAGGTCAGAGCCTCGCCATCCGTCACCTGCTGTGACGGATGGCGAGGCTCTGTCTGCATCATTAGCTCGGCCTCCTCTGGGGGGTAGCGGTGAGCGATTAGCAACCAGCGACGGTGCTCGCCACTGTTGGCTCGGACAGAGACTGATGGTCTGCTGTGTCACTGCAGGGCCCGCCAGGACTAGCCGGACCTCCAGGGGCCCCCGGAGCCGATGGAGGAAAGGCATGTGTGCTCACTTACTGCCAAACTTATTAGCTGCTTCAATCAGTTTTTTTTTTTTTTTTTTTTACATCATTCAGACGTTAGGGAGATATTTTGAACTTTATTTTCTCAAGCCTAACGTTTTTCCAACCAAATGCTTTTCTCTTTTTGTCACCACAGGGTGTAAAAGGTGATCGAGGACCTGCTGGAAACCCCGGAGACAAAGGGGACAAGGTGTGTTTTTCCACTGTGACATTTCCAACCTTCCTCTCGCTGTGTTTGAAGAAACATCCAATGCAAAGTCTTCAGCTCGATTTTAATGACCATTATCTGTTTAATAGGGTCACCCGGGGCCTCCTGGTCATCCAGGTCCTCCTGGATTAATGGGTACACCTGTAAGTCGATGTTTCAGCCTTGTTTACAACATTGTCAGAATACGTGAAAAGTGAATATTGACCTCCACTGACATCGTCTCTTCCTCTTCAGGGTAACGATGGGTTGCCTGGGCCTGCGGGCCCCCCAGGACCCCCTGGAGAAAAGGTCGGTTAGCACCCTGTGTACTTTCTGCTCAGAGAGCCCATTACCCATGTGTCATTATTGTACAACCCGCTTCCCTCTAGCGTGTAGGTCACCGTCCTGTGCCGTAATAATGGCTATTAATCATTTCTTTTTTGTTGGTGACCCGTTTTTGTGTTTGTTTTCACCAGGGCAAAGAGGGTCTCAAAGGAATCCAGGGACCACCAGGGCTTCCTGGCTTGATAGTAAGAAAAATCATGAGAACGTAAAGCATCATGAATATGCAGTTCCTGCTGGATGCTGTGATTATTTTAGGCAACAATATAAAACCATAAGTGGGCCTTTGGGTCTTTGACGCTGCAGACCCTAAATAATTGTTTTCCTTTATCACAGGGGCAGCCTGGCAAAATGGGAAAAGATGGCAGACCAGGTGAACCAGGAGAACCTGTAAGTTGATGGAAATGACCCACAGAGCATAAAAAGTTTGAACACTAACTGGAAGATATTGTCTGTATTTATTTATACACACATACTCACTCAAGGTGTTTCCTTTCAGGGCAAACAAGGTGAAACTGGACCCCCAGGAAACTCAGGGCTCAGGGGACTCCCTGTAAGTAGCCAGCAGTAGATCTGATAGAAGAACCTGGTGATATGCAAATTGCTGTGACTGATTCGCTGCACCTTCTCTTTCTAACCAGGGCTTCAAAGGCCACAGAGGAGAACCTGGAGCTCCAGGAACTAAGGTTGGTTTGCTTTTAATGTATTTGAGCAGAGAGGTGCGCTGTTAAACAAGAATAATATGTTAGAGACATTACAGGAGAAAGAGAAGGAGTTATAGGTCAGTGTTAATGAATGGTCAGGTACAAAGACTGAAATCATAATGATTAAAACGCAGCCAATGACCAAAGGAAAACTTCAAAATACCAGTTTAAAGACATCTGGCTTTTGAGAGTAACACATAGAGACATGATGGATAATTCTGAAGACATTTTTCATTTTCTCTATACCTGTTTATTATCTTTTCCACTTAACTGAATAACTGACACATGAAACGTAAGGAAGTTGATAACCACCGTTGCAATACTGTCGCCTACTGAGGCTTTAACGTTTCTTTCAGCCAGTTACCACAAAGAAACGCTGGCTATCTTGAGCTTGCCTGGTAGTCTAACCCTCAGTTTAACTAAAACATAGCTATTTTTCCTTTTTCATGCAGTATCAGACTCCTAAAGCAAAGTAAAATAACCCACCGCATTACAGACTATATCAACTATTGTAATGCCACGACTAAATACAAATACCGAGAGATTCCAGCAACAAGACGGGACACAGTTTCTCCTTTTACTTCACAAGGCCGCACATAAACAGCTGACCTTAAAAATGCGAGCTAAAACCATTTTGAGATTCTGGCAGTGCAAAAAAGCAGAAAATCTGCACCAGTGCAGTTTTATTTATGTTTTGTGACAGCATTTTTTTTCCTGAAGAGGTGTGCAGTTTGCCAGACAGCGTGATGGGTCCTGAAACAACTACCCAAAATAATCTTGGTGTCTGTGCAGACTTGCTGCATTCATGTTACCCTCAAGAAAAACCAAGTAAAACATGCAAATATAATCAGTGACGGTGCGACAAAGGACAACAAATGTAGCCGCGAGTGTCGTCGTTGGTGGCTTTGAAAACTGCCGCACCGTCACTTTCTCAACTGCTCACAAATGCATGCAGTGTGAAACTGGCGAGGAGTGTTACTTAGTCTCTGGCTCAACAGCCTTACTCACAGCAGGGGTGCAGGGTATAGCACACAGCCACGTTCGCTGTTTAGCTCGCCGCACTGCAACGTCACCTCATATCTGACACCAGCCCAGAGGCTCACCTTTTTTTTTTTAAACACCTGTTTTAATAGAGACTCATCACACCTGCTGCTTTCTTCTGGATTCTGTCAAAGCCCCGTGACCAATAGCATGGCTCATTACAGACAAGTCTGAGTGAGTCACAGCGAGGCAGGCAGCCTCCTCGCCCTGCAGCCACTCTGCAGACAGCTTATTAGAGGAATTGTTGCCGTAGACACAAGACTTACCCTTCATTATCACCTCCATGTAAATTAAACTCAATCTTAAAATTGAAAGTAGATTTTACAAGTGCAGAATGTCTCAGCGTAGTCTGGAAGCATCATATAGATTCTTATAGGAAGCTCTCTGGTCTGCAGTGTTGTGTTATTCTTATAAGCAGCAAAGGTTACATTATGAGTCATCGTAATGTAACCTTCATATTCTCTCTTTGTTTAGTTGATGTTTTTTGTTATGTGGCACAGGGAGAAGATGGAAAGCCGGGATCACCTGGACGTGACGGTAAAGCTGGGAAAGAGGTACGTGGTGGGTTTTATCAAATTTCGCTTCCTTCCTTTCTACTTTAAGTGCTTAATGCATTTTTTAGAGAAGTAGGGGAGAGCGGGGTAAGTTGTCACACTCTTCACACTGACTAACTTTTACTGAGCACCATACATCACAACGTAATAAATGTTTCACCAAATGAAAGACGGAAGTCTCGGGCACATATGATGTATTGATTACATTTTCATATCTTATCTCATTACGGAGTTGTAGACTGTTGAAAGGAGAATGTGCACTTGTGACAATTTGCCCCATCGGCAGGTAAGTTGTCACACTAGATTATCTTAAAATATGAACACAAATACTTAATTATGATTATTGATTTTAATTGTTAAATTCAAACCAAAACTGGAAATTTGAACAATTATGCCAAGAGAATTTGGAAAAAAACAATTATTTCAATCCAATACACATTTTAATCAAAACATTAAGTAGAAAGAAAACTTTAGTTTGAACTTTAAACTCAAATGTTCTCTGGCTTGCACATAAATCCATCATAACTGAATGGAATGCTGCAAATAACTTGCTTTACTTAACATGTTTATCCTCTGAACAAAACAGATGCCTTATTTCTGATTAATCAGACTCAACTTCATAGTCACAATTCTGGCACACATAAATTGCCTGGCCTGAGGTGCAAGCATCATGGGCCCATTTGTTGCATTTTACGCATTGTACCCAGGTCTCTTTTGGACGACTGTTTGAAAATGGCTCCACACAGACAAGGCAGAAGCACTCTTCATCATCTGATGATGACTCTTGAATTATTTTTCTTCTTTTAGCTGCGTTGTTCTTCATAGGTCCAGATGTTTTCCCCCCTCGCGTCCCTCTCTTTTGAAACAGCTTTTTGCTAGATTCAGCCTTATTCTTTTCTTTTTCTAGTTGCTGCTTCACTGGCGTGTCGGTTAGAATTGCTGATTTGCGTCGTTTTCTTCCTTTGCTGGATGGTTTTCGGTGGCCAGCTTTTGGATATGGCTGGATGTCCTCTGGAGTTGGTAGTCCGCTGTCAGTAATTGCAGTGCGGTAATTTATGTCAAAATCCTTTGCTGTACTTGTGATTGATTTGTTCTGCATCTTTACCTGCCTGACTGCCTTTAACATAATGTCAGGTGGTGTTCTGCCACGCTCTGTCTTTCGTTGATAATTTCGAACCATCTTACTTTCTTCCTTCCTTCCTTAATTCCTGCCTCTCCTTCCTTTCTTCAAAAACCTTATTACAAATACAAATGAATTACAATATCACAATTTTTTGGAGCATTTATTTGTACTGGGGCAAGTTGTCACATGTGACGACTTGCCCCAAAGTTAATGAGACAACTTGCCCCAAACTGACATTTATGCTAATTTTGGCTAAATGTCAGGGTTAGCTCAACATAGCACATCAGCTGAAGTATCAAAAGACACGTTAATGTCTCCTCTATTTTGTGTAAAATAATAATCTGTAACATCTATACCTAACAAAGTTGTACTGAAGAAAATTTAAAGTGATTTATTTTTCCTTTTAGGTCAAAAAAATAAAAAAGATGTGCTCACCTCAGATTAGAGCAGTCTTGACCACATGTGAACAGGAGGTTGACTATAGAAGAAGAAGTCACACAAAGTGGCTATTTCATTTTTGAGATAGAGCCTCTAGTGTTGGAGTTATGAACAGTGTGACAACTTACCCGTGTGACAACTTACCCCGCTCTCCCCTACTCAGGCCAAGGTTTATCACACAGCTGCCCTAAACTAACAGTAGTGGGAATTAGCAACCAGTATGTGCAGTTTTTTAACTTTAACATTATCGTTTATGAGTTTTCTAGAAATTTTCAAATGTACTGTTTTACAAAAAAAACCCAAAATATTATTATTATTTGACGAAACTGCCAATAATTTGCCAATTAATTTACTTGCATTCCTAAACTGAACATTTTTTAGTGAATGAATGTTATGCTTGATTAATTTCTGAGTGCTGACTCAAACTCGGGTGTAAAGATGTAAATTCAGTTACTCTCCTAATAAATAACTGTCACACAGCTGTGTGGCAGGTCGTGTGGGACACAGTTGCAGAAATCAGAGACAAAGAATAAACTAAAAGACAGTTGTATTGCCGTCCTAAAGCTCAATAATTCACAAACTCAAACAAAGAAGAAGCTGCGAAAACGTGGAACTCGAGGAAGACGCTGCGAGAGGAGAGGACGTGACAAAGGGTAGTGGAGGACAGAGACAGTAAATACACAGGAAGGTAATTAAGAAAGTGGAGACAGCTGAACAAGAACAAATCAGGAATAACAAGACAGGGGAAGCAAAACTGAACACAACACACAAGCATGAAAAGGAAAACACAGTGATTCCAGAAAAATCAAAACCCAGAGATCATGACGATAACAATATAGCTCTTAGTTTTAAACACGTTTGACAGATTTCTTCTTGTTTTTATGACGCTCTCATTCATTTATTAAGCACTGTACATATATACAGAAAGGGGCACCACAAGGAAAAATGCAGCTTTTATTATATTCAGTTTTCAGCCCTTATGGCGCACTGAGGAACAGACAATACATTTAAAGGAAAGAAACGTACACATGAAAAAAACCCAAATAAACCCTGATAATGCCTCGACTGCAGCTCTCTGATATCCCCCCTGCTGTAAACATTTGTCACCCCCTTCAAAATCCTCCAGCACGTTCTGTCTCAGTCGCTGAGCTCTTGACTGTGATCATTAATGTTGTCTGGAAGCAGATGTATTGATTGAGGGAATGCAGATAATAAAAAAGTTTCTTCCTGGCACACCATCACCGGCATCTTTAATCATGTCTTTTATAACGACTGCGGCCAAGTCGTGGCAGTGCCGTTTTTATCTTTTGACACTGTGTGAGAGTTGTTTTGTTTTTTTTGGGTTTTTTTTTTCTCTCTTCGTCAAAGTGAAAACTCGCACATACACTCAGAAACTGCAGGATTGTTATGCCCCCATTTTTCTTGTGGCACGGTGTGCAGTAGCACTTCACAAAAACCTCTTTCACCAAGCTGATCCTCTGGCTGTGAGGCAATGAGACAGAATGTTCTCACAGCTCACGTCTCCTGAAGTAAGAATATATTTTTCACCTACAACAACAACAATTCCCATTTAACAGCCTCCTACAGGAGAGGCTGCGGTCCAGTAAGGCTATGCTACGTAAGGAGATCAAATTAGCCCTTTGCATGTTTCTTTCACTATTGAGCAACACAGTCGACTGAGTGCAGCTCAAACTGCCAGGTCACAAATGAATGACCTGATGCTACACGTGATGCTACTTGAATCTGGAAAGCATGCTCCAGTGTAAGAACTGGTGTTTACACCTGCGGTTCTTTGGCTACAACGTGGCGATGCAGCGTGGTTTTTCCCATCAAATGCAGGCTCTGCAGGCAGATGCTAAAAGAGGCTGAGGAAGCTTTTCACTAAATGAATTCTGAGCTTGCTTTATTATAAACCGCTCTGCATAAATCAGAGGCCTGTAACGGCCGACTTGTCCAACAGGCAAGAAAATGGCAACAATATTTCTGTGAGCAGTAGATATTGTGGTATCCACACTGTATTTCAGAATGTGATTAATCTCCACTCTCTGCTCAGATTCAGGCAAATGCTGCACAAAGTAATTTTACAAAGCTTCGTAATGTATTGAGCCGTACTGCTAAAGCAACACAAGAGTTTCTCAAAGTCAGTCATCTGATCTCAACCCAACAAAGCACGTTTTTCAGTTACTGAAGACCAAACTGAAGGCAAAAGACCCAGAAATGGGCAACAACTGAATGTGGCTGTAGTAAAGTCCTGGCAGAGCATCTCAAAAAACGAAATCCAGCGTTTGTTGATGTCCGTGTGTTATAGAGGAGCCAGTGACATCTTATAGAATGGACCTAAATCTCTGGCACTGTTCACCTTTGATTACTCACTTGCGCTGATATCAACTGCTTTAGCGACGTTGGGGACCAATCAGAGCTTTAAAAAAAAAAAAAAAAAAAAAAAAATTGGTATAAACAGCTGTAAATTGTAAATGTTAAACGGCTGAAGAAAATAAAATACATACAGTATATAATACGAGCAATAAAAGAAATAAGTATCTTCATCTTTCCGCCAGTACACATTTACTGTAGTGATGAAAAGATGCTGCTCACTCCAGAACGGAGGGTTTTGCACTGATGCTAATATTTAGCATCTGGCCCCCATTTTGGCCTAAAGATGCGATAAAATTCATTCAACCAGTTTGAATGCAGGGTACTAATGTTGTCTTCTTACAGGGTCTTCGGGGACCTCCAGGGCCAGAAGGACTTTTAGGCCCAAGAGGAGAGCCGGTGAGTCATTTTCAGTCACTGGCATGGCTGTCTGATGCAGAGAAGAGACAGCACGGTGTCACGCTGACAGATAGGGACATAAAGTGGCACTCAAGCTGTTTCTCTCACTGCCCTTCCTCATCAGTTTTTTTCCATTATATCTTTTTTTCTTCTTCTTGTTTTTTTAACTTGTATCCCAGGGCAAGCCGGGTGAACCGGGACCGTCAGGAAAATCAGGTCTCCCCGGAACACCGGTGAGTTTCCTCTTCCTGTTCTGCAAAATCTTTGCATTCAGTTTTACTGTTTTTTCACCTTTGATGTAAGAAGCACGTATCCCTAATTTAACTCTGTGACAAGCACCCAGAGAATGAATGAGCTGAAGCAGTATTTTCAGTGATAGCAGAACAGGCGTACATGAAACTGAAGGCAAGAGGAGACTTTTTGAAGAAATGAGCTGTCAGATTTTGATGGAACATCAATGTTGCTCTGACTGGGGAGGGAACATCACTTTCCCTTGAGTGAGGAAGGGAGTTGGCCGGGTTGCTGCTAGTTGAAGAAAAGAAACCCTCAAAGTCAAGTGAATCAGGTGATCGTCATTTTCTAGAAGACTCATCTAGTAATTGTGTTTTGACGCGCACCCACAGAGACACGCCTAAGCTGAGTCTCTGGTGACAAAAGATCTGAATTGTCTGGTGATGCAGAATGCAACCAAGGTTATTGGAAGGTTTTGCACAGAGTGCCTGATATCAGGGGAAAAACAACTCTGGCTCACAAGGTTTCCTTCAGGGATGATTTTACAGTGAAAATGTGAGTGTGTGAGGATTTGGAGAAAAGCCAGCAGTGACAAAGCTATCGGTTAAAGAATTGGTTCACATTTACATTTTGAGTCTGTCAGGAAACAATATTCAAATGAGCACTTGAACGCTAAACAGGTTTCATTTGCTGTAATTATCAGTCCTGTTCAAACTGGCCATTAAATGATCCCTTTCTAAACTGCTTTGAACATAATTGACTGTAATCAGAATCTACATTCAGAGTTCACTTGAAGCAGTTGTGAGGGTTAAGCATCTTACCAAGTGGATATCGGAGTTAAATGAATTCCCTTTGCATATTTTCCTGAACTGTGTTTCCAGGCTCAGTTGCAGAGACTCAGTCTAAGCTTGTCACAGAGTAGCTAAGTAACCTTTATTAGTTGTTTAAGCTTAAAACGTTCATTCTGATTAATCTTAAAAGTAGAGCCAGTGTCCGTCATTCCAACCATGTGCAGTGGTGCAGTACACAGTAAAATGAGATGACATCCCTACACGACCATGGTGCTACATATGACATATAACAGACAACCAACACAGGACTGCATAAAGTGCAATGTGCAAAAATTGCAACCCTTCCCCCTCCAAAAAAAACAACAACAAAAAAACAAAGGCAGTGCAACACTACATAGAAGACAACGATGTGGACCCAAGACAGTGCAATAGAAATGTGCAAAAAGAACCTTGGTGTATGTGTATGAGATTGTGCAGCTAAGTGCTCAGTAGTGACAGTTTGGGAGCTGGTTCTGTGAAAGGGAGACCCTTCAGCTTTCAGGCCTGTCCTCTGTGGAACGTGCTCCCAGTTTGGGAGCTGGTTTCACGGAAGAAGGGTCTGAAAGCTGAAGGCTCTCCATCCCATTCTGCTCTTAAATTCTCTAGGAACCAGAAGTAACGCAGGAGTCTGAGAGCAAAGTGCTCTATTATGGTGATATGGCACTATGAGGTCTTAAAGATAAGATGGAGCCTGATTATTCAGGGCCTTGTATGTGACGAGAAATTTTTAATTTTAATTTATCACGGAGCCAATGAAGAGAAGTGAGTATGGGAGAAACATGCTCTCTCTTTCTAGTCCCTGTCAGTACTCTCGCTGCAGCATTTTGCATCAACTGAAGGCTTTTCAGAGAGCTCTTAGGGTGAGCTGATAATAATGAATTACAATATTCCATTTTAGAAGTAATGAATACATGAACTAATTTTCCAGCATCACTCAGACAGGATATTTCTAATTTTAGAAATGTTGCACAAATGGAAGAAAGCAGTCCTGCATATTTGTTTGATATGTGCATCGAAGGACATATCCTGGCAAAAATGACCCCAAGATTCCTCACAGTGTTACTGGAGATAGATGTAGCCACCATGATGTCCCCCAGTAGTTTCTTGGTGATGGTTTTGTTGCCATAATATGAACAATACTTCTTGCTTTGTAAGAGAAGCCTTGTATGTAGAATCGGTCCCAGCATCTGCCCTTGTTGCTACAGTAACACTAGGAAGAGCAGATGTTGGAGACTGCACTACAACCAAAGTTAATGCAACAGTGTGCAAGTCACCTTCGATGTGGTTACTTAGAAGATGGCGACCAGCCTGCAACAACTCAGTTAGTTGCTGTGACCATTATTGTTAGTAAATCTTCACCAATCTGTCTGTGAGTGATTGCAGTCAATCCGAGTCAGAGCAAACCTCCGTGTGCCAAACCTATTCAAACTCCTTGTGACTGAAAGTCATTACGTAGAGGTTCAATGTGCAATGTGTTCCCAAAAGCGAAACCCAGCCACCAAATTTATGCACAAACACTAGCAAGCTAGTGTTAGCCGATAACCTCTGTTAACCTCTGTGCACTGAACCTCTGAACCTTATAGGCTGCAGACACACAGAGCCACTAATAGTCTGTGCAAAACACAATGAAAGTTCCTCAAAAGGCACCAACTACACAAAGATGTTTCAGAGTTCATTGAGTCAAATTAGCTGAAGTGAAGCCCAATGGACAACCATCAGCATCAGTCAGAGACACCATTCCTCTAATTCTAAGGCAGCTTTGTAAGTCATATTTCACATAGAAGTACTCTGCCCTTTTTTATACGTGGGTTTTAAATACACTTAGTAGGACCTGAGAGCCCAAACAGGAGAGAGCATGCTGAGCGTGGTCAGAGGTGAAACGCTGGTGTTAAATTACTCCTTAATATCAGGTGTAATAGTAAATCATCATGATTGCTATAAAACACCTCGCAGCAGTGACATTTTTAAATGCCGTATCATTAGTATGATAAACAAACCTTTATTTGAGGGTAAATAAATCCTGAAGCAAACTGTTTATTGTAAAGCAGTGTCACATTATTGGAAATGTCACAGCTAAACGTAGAGTTGGTAACGTCAGAGTACTGAGGAAAAGGCTGAAATATGCAGAGCGTTTGTTTAGTGATTCGTGCTGAAATCAAATCAGCTTATGTGTCGGTATCATGTGCAACGAGAATGTTAATAAGCTGTGGGAAGGAATAGCAGGACCTGTGCACCGACCTGTGGGCTGAAGGATGGTATCTTTGGAGGTGGACTAAATGTTGCTAACTGGAGGGCAGACGATATGCAGGAAGTTATCAGAGGAGTCGATGATATCAGTCAGCAGAGGAAGCAGATCAACAGGAGCAGCCCGGGGGAGGGAAGAGGGCAGCAACCAGAATGCAGAAAGGTTACAGAAGGAGATGGAGAGTGATTTCAGTGGATGGCGAAGGAGATGTTCAGAGGAAGAGTCAGATATCGACCAAAATGGTATCAGATGTCAGATTTACCACGCAAAGAAAAGGAAGGGGTGCAGTGAGGAGCAGAGGTGATAGAGAAGCACATCAAAGATTTAAAATACAGCATTTTTTAAAAGAAAGTGTCGATAAAATGGGCATTAATACGTTTCTCCACTCTGTGGATGCATTAAGCAGCTTGTCTTTGAGCCCACGCGCTGGTTAGAAAATATGAATTTTAATGTTTTCAAGCCACAATATTTATGAAAATTTCATCCAGAGCTCTGCTGCATGCTGAGCAGGAAATGCAGCTAAATCTGCAGTAATGATGCAGCCCTGCTCATCTACAGTGTGCCATGTGACAAACATGTCTCTGCTGTCCTACAGGGTCTCAGGGGAGACAAGGGCGAGCCGGGCAATCCAGGGTTACCAGGCTTCAGTGGACCTAAAGGCCCCTCGGTGACTGCAAGATTATTTATTTATATATTCATGTTTTGATGTAAAGATTAATCGCAGCTCGCAAATACGAGCAGCTGTGGGTAATAATAGCTTTTATTTTGATTTCCAGGGTCCGCCCGGTCCAATTGGCCCAGAAGGAAAACAGGTAAGACTTTCCAAAAGAGAACTGATGACGTATCATCTTTATATCCACACTAACATTTACTTGTCTGTGGTATTTTGTAGGGTGTGCCGGGCAGAGCTGGTGATCGCGGTATCAAAGGAGAGAAGGTGAGCAGCGCTAGGAGTGTAAACCAAATCAGTTTTGCTGACCACTTTCGACATACACACTTACACATTATAGCAGCGTGTGACAATTACTGATGTGCCACAGGATTTTGAGTCAACCAGACAAATATGCTAGAAATGAATTTATACGTTTCCCCCCAAAATCCTTTAAAGAAACTTAAAATAAAGAAATAAGGGGGAAACTAATGACTTTATTGTGCTGAGCACACTATAATCGCATAGAAAACATGCCTGTGTGTGGGTGTGTATGAACTGTGGGGCTGTAAATGCAGGGCAAACCCACACTGCCCACATGTGGACCATAGCATTTTTGCCTTTTTATGTCCACACTGTCGGCTTGCTGATAAACAGCCCTATTGGCTCACCTGTTGGCTAACCCATACAGACCCGGCCAACATTTTACTCCACCACAGTTTTCTATGGGCAGTCTACAGTGAGGTTGCCCATAGAAAAGCCACACAGGGCTCTGTAAGGGCAAATTTGCTTTAAATGCCACACTTTAAAACAAATCTGACACAGACAGCAAGAACATTGGAGTGTGTTAAAGTGTGTGATAAGAGGATGGAGGCGTGGTGTCTGCACCATTTTATTAAAACAATGCAGGTGTCATGATACGTAGGTCTACATGCTGTTAGATCAAAACCACCAATAACGTGTGAAATGGCATTTGAGCTCTTATGTGCAGATATGAATAGAAGTGTGTTTTATTATTTTGTCTTGCTTTTGATGTGCCTTGGACACAAAAATTGATTCAGTTTGTAACAGAAGATGGTTCTCAGTGAAGTGAGTGGTCAGAATCTAAAAGTAACAGCTACACTAAAAACAGCACCGATCGTGTGAGGAAGTGATCTTAACGAAGAGATCAGACAAATCTGAATTAGTTTTGGGTATTTTTGTTTTTTTTAAATATGCACACTTCATGTATAATGTCAACCATCTTAAAAAACACTAACTTTTGCCCAGCTGCCTTGCTGGTTACTTTGGGATCATGTTCTTCGAGGCTAAACATTTACAAACATGGTGACATCTGTTCCAGGGAGATCCAGGTACAAAGGGAGATAAAGGGCAGTCAGGAGAGCCAGGTATGCCGGGAAACCCTGGTCCCCCTGGCAGGAAGGGCCACACGGGGATGATGGGCATGTCAGGACCACAAGGAGAAATCGGAGCCCCAGGGCCACAAGGACCTTCAGGAAACCCTGGCCTTCCAGGGCCCAGGGTGAGTCATAAACCCAGCTGAAATAGACTCTGAAACAATATCGGCCCTACAGCAGTATGCACAGCACCATCAGATGATAATTTTTCATTAGCATCTCTGCTTCTCCAGGGAGAGTCAGTGTCACTGGAACAGATGAGGCGGCTCATCCAGGAGGAGCTGGCAAAACAGCTGGATGGTGAGGGGTTCTTCTGGTACCCTTTGAGATATTTGTTCATTTGGGTTCAATGAGAATAACCTTGCTAGATATATTACGCTAACCTTTCTTTCTGCTTCCAGCCAAATTAGCTTATCTCATGGCTCAGATGCAGCCAGCACATGTGAAAAGCACAGCGGGCCGCCCCGGACCTCCGGGCCCTCCGGGTAAAGATGGCAGCTCTGGACGCCCTGGGCCCCCTGGAGAACCTGGGATGCCCGGACAGAATGGAGGAGAAGGACCCAGGGGACCCATGGGCCCTAAGGGTAGGACAAGATTCAGAGAAATGTTTTTTGGTTTGGTTTGCTGCTATTGGTTTGCTTATGATCGTCGGCTCATTGTTGTTTAGTTGTTTCCAAAACAAACACCCAAAATAAACCCAAAAGTATTGTGGTTCTCAACATTGTGATGAATTCCATAACATCTTTAAAGTTAGCGACAGGCATACTTTTAAATTTCTAAATAAAGCGCTTCTATAATACTGAATTAGCATTAAAATGAGCATTTTAGCATATTAGCATTCCAAACACATCCCTGACTAAATTACTCTAAATGACGACACTAGCATGTTTTAGTATTTCCTGCCTGACTTATCAGACCACACACAAAATGTGTATCAACCAGCGACTTTATGTAAAAGATGGACGGAGCTTCCAGTTGTGAGTGCACAGTGTAAATTTTGTTAACACCTACTGTGCCGCATAGTGGTTGGCCATCTTGCGTTTCCTCTCAGTTTCTATTGCAGTTTGTGCATAAAACATTTTTGTGCATACTATATTTTAACACATTTTAATCATATCAAAACAACAAATCAGGAATACAAAAATGTGGCCAATATTTTGTGATATTTTACATTTTTATCCCCAAACGAACTCAAACACTGGAGTTTATCGAGTGAGCGTAGGCTGTTAGATCGCTGTTTACATCTCAATCCCAGGTTTAGAGTTTCCACAACTATTTACCTTGGAGGAGTTTGTCAAACCTTGTGAAATATGAGTCGATGAGTCAGTGAAGCTCACTTCTGTCCGATGACATGATGCTGAGGTGAGCTCTTGAGGTGTTGTAGAAAATGTCTGTCAAAGCACTGCTGCTTTTACTGAAGCTTTCTTCGAAGTGGATCTACAGTTGACAGACGCTTGGTGAATAAACTCTCACATGGTGTAAAAGTGTGAGTTAGCTGGCGTAATGTTAGCTTATAACCAGATTAGCATCAGTCTCGGACATTGTCTCCTGCCCCATGCATGAAGCTGTTGGAGAACTGGTGCTCGTTCAGTGACACACTGCTGCATCATGGGTGCACAAAGGAGCATTGCTGCCTTCCTCCCAGCAGCTGTTAGACTTTTTAACCATCATTGCTCCCAACAAAAGCAATACGATGTTTATATTCTAGTTGTTTATATCACTGCTGCTATTTGCACATTTTTTCTATTTTCTGTTTTTAATCATTTTTAAAATTAATATTTAATACTTAATTTAATTAATAATTAATTAAATTAATTAAACTTAATAACTGTACAGTTTTTGTCTCCAATGAGGGACAATAAAGGATATTTCTATTCTACTCTGTTGTATCCTGGCAGGTGTTTAGCCAGCTGGTGAGGTAGATGAAGGGGTGGTGGAGATATATAGTTTAAAACATCCATCCATCCATCCATCTTCATCCGCTTTGTCCGGGGCCGGGTCGCGGGGGCAGCAGCCTAAGCAAAGAGGCCCAGACCTCCCTCTCCCCAGCCAACTCCTCCAGCTTATCCGGGGGAATACCAAGGCGTTCCCAGGCCAGCCGAGAGATATAATCTCTCCAGCGTGTCCTGGGTCTGCCCCGGGGCCTCCTCCCGGTGGGACATGCCTGGAACACCTCACCCAGGAGGCGCCCAGGAGGCATCCTTGTCAGATGCCCGAACCACCTCAGCTGGCTCCTTTCGATGTGGAGCAGCAGCTGCTCTACTCTGAGCCCCTCCCGGATGGCCGAACTTCTCACCCTATCTCTAAGGGAGAGGCCAGCCACCCTTCGGAGGAAGCTCATTTCTGCCGCTTGTATCCGCGATCTCGTTCTTTCGGTCACTACCCACAGCTCGTGGCCATAGGTGAGGGTAGGGACGTAGATCGACCGGTAAATTGAGAGCTTCGCTTTTACACTCAGCTCCCTCTTCACCACGACGGACTGGTGCAGCGTCCGCATTACTGCAGCTGCAGCCCCAATCCGTCTGTCGATCTCCGGCTCCCTTCTCCCATCAGTCACGAACAAGACCCCGAGATACTTGAACTCCTCCACTTGGGGCAGGAACTCATCCCCGACCCGGAGTGGGCACTCCACCCTTTTCCGGCTGAGAACCATGGCCTCAGATTTGGAGGTGCTGATCCTCATTCCCGCTGCTTCACACTCGGCTGCGAACCGTTCCAGTGCGAGCTGGAGGCCCCCACCCGATGAAGCCAACAGAACCACATCATCTGCAAAAATCAGAGATGAGATTCTGAGGCCACCAAAGCGAAAGCCCTCCGCCACTTGGCTGCGCCTAGAAATCCTGTCCATAAAAATTATGAACAGAACCGGAGACAAAGGGCAGCCCTGGCGAAGCCCATCACCCACCGGAAACGAGTCCGACTTATTGCCGGCAATGCGAACCAAGCTCTTGCAACGGTTGTATAGGGATCGAATGGCCCGTAGCAATGGGCCAGACACCCCATATTCCCGCAACACCTCCCACAGGACACCCCGAGGGACACGGTCGAATGCCTTCTCCAAGTCCACAAAACACATGTAGACTGGTTGGGCAAACTCCATGCACCCTCAAGTATCCTGGAGAGGAGAAAGAGCTGGTCCAGTGTTCCGCGACCAGGACGAAAACCGCATTGTTCCTCCTAGTTTAAAACAGTTATTAGTAATATCTAGGTATTTAGAATGTCAGATAATAATTCCTTTGAGGTACACAGAGTTAGACCTGCTGTAACGTGGGTTGTATTCAGTGGTTGAGAGGAGGCTGCAGTCAAAAACTCCCGATGACACTGGTACTAGGAATTCCACAGTGCTTCTCCTTTAATAAACACACTCTTCACTAACCTTACAAGGCCCGGTTGAACGGCTGCAGTCTTGTCATACACGAAGCGAGCAGTGTTCATACAACCCGTAATATTACTTTGAGTTAGGGAGGTAAAGATATGAGGTCCATCTCAGTCTATACGTCCATGTGCAAGCACGTTTCTCCCACATCGTACAGAGGGCAGTGACACATACTAGTGACATCACTAAACATTAACTTGGGTTGTCTTAAAGAGACACAGTTGTGACTGTTACACTGTTTCTACATTCTTCTCAGTAGAGCTTCTTTCAGCGTGTCAGAGGAGAAAGAAGTCAAACTCCTGCATGGGGCTAAACTACGAGAAGATAACAGAACAAATGGGAATGAAATAAAAACTTAAAGTGAGAAATGGATGGATTATGTAGTGTGGGATTTTAAAAAAAAAATCCTTTTTTGTGCTTGTTAAGTCACTGATGAGGTCCAGAGAGATTTCATGTCAGAGACTGAGAGAGAGTGGAACAGCGGTGGTTGAGTTGAGACTTCGTCCTGTCTGCGTTTGTGCGCCTCACACCAGCTGCTCCTTTAAACTTTCATCTTAGGGCTCCCTGAGACAAAAGTTGTGCATGCCGTCTTCACAGCAGCTGTTTCAACATGACATTATCAGGTAACCACAGGTGTAACGCGAATTCTGACCCTGCTCCTTTTACACAAGCTAGTGTCGCTGTGGCCTTCATAGTGGCCTTCTTTCCTGCCTGTGACGGCGTAAACAGGACATAGTTAATCCGATCAATCCTGCCTGCGTTCACCCTGCTGTGACATGTCAAAATGTCTCCTGAGAAAGAGAAAAAAGAAAGAAGCTGACGGGTTTGTAGACGCTAAATGCCTGAATCACTGCGTGCATCCTGTTTAAAATTAATGGTATACAAGCCCGAGTGGATTTTTATCTACTGAGGTCATTGCAGTCATTCTAAAGCCGATGCAGTACTGTCATAAACTAGCAGACTGGCTGTAATACAGAGTCAGTATGCTGTTTGATCCTGTGGGAGCTGATCAGCTTTTTTCGTTCTTCAAAGCAGCTTTTTGTTTAGTTGTCAAACCAACATATCCATAAATTTAAACCTGGGAGCAGAGTTCTGTACGATGAAGCGAGTTCAGCATGCCCAGCGTATCGTTCCGTTAGCTGATTCACAATTACAATCAGGAAAAAGGTCGCACAAAACTGGTGATCAACTTGTAACGCAGCAGCAAAATCATCTGACCAATCGTGAATATGGAAAGTGTGCTGGAAACAGAGTAGCTGATGTTTACAAAGTAAGATAAACCTGTAATATTAGGTGGAAAAAGAGTTAAATACACATTACAGACTTGAAAGTAACACAGCTGCTGCAGACAAAGCAGTGGTGAGAGTGTAGGAGGAAAAGAGCTGGAGTAGTTTAGATTTGTAAGCACTATATAAATCTGTGAGGGCCTTAAATGTTTTGGACAGTAAGACTGGAGAAGAGCGACTGTATTAATAAAGTTCATCTTATTTGAAGCCAGGAAAGAAAGTTGGCAAAATGCACGTTTAATTAAACTAAAGGTAAATGTGCGTAAGACAGCTCTGGTGGGAGTTCAGTCTGAGAGCGAAGAAGAAATATCAGAAGAGAATTCAAACACAGGTTTAGACTTTGACTATATGTGACTAGGCAGAAAGCCGTGGTCACACAAATTAAAAATTTATATTCTCTTTTGGAAAACAATTCAATTCAATTTTATTTACACAGCACCAAATCACAACAACAGTTGTCTCAAGGTGCAGAGAGAAACCCCTCAATCATGTCAGAATCAGAGTCAGAATATGACCCCGCTGAGCAAGCACTTTGGCAACAGTGGGAAGGAAAAACTCCCTTTAAACAGGAAAAAACCTCCAGCAGAACCAGACTCAGGGAGGGGCGGGGCTATCTGCTGCCACCGGTTGGAGGTGTTTATGATCTTGTTTAATGAAGTTATTTAGTCTGTGCAATGTCTGGAAACTGTGATAAATGTCTGTTCTAGTTTGTCGTCCTTAAATGTTTCCAGTCGTAACTTGCAGAGTTTTAGTGGTTTATTCTGACAGCAGTCCCCTCCTCTTTGATTTGCTTCATTTTCACCCCTTTGATGATGCAGGCATAATGAGAACATGATGTTCACTGCAGCACCCTACCTGCTTCACACAGCAGCAGCCTCTGACCATATTTCACGCTGGTTTAGACATCTAACGGCTGAAACTGAACAAATATGTAAATGTATGAGAATCTGTGATGAATTGAGCTGCTTAATGCAGGAGAGAACCACATCCTCGCCTTAAAACTGATAAACGTTGTTCATTCTGTTTCTGTTCCTGTGTATGTGTCAGGTGAGAAAGGAGCAACGGGAGAGAAGGGAGACCCCGGGATTGGTGAAAGAGGAGAGCCAGGTCCTGCTGGACCCATAGGTAAGGATTTTACATACTCTGACTCTTAGAAGAGCTGGTCCAGTTCTAATAAGTTTCCTTAATGCTCTACTTCCGGTTCCAGGCCCAGCAGGTATGCCTGGTTACGGCAAAGACGGAAGCCCGGGACAAGCCGGAGCCCAAGGAGAGCCAGGAAACCCCGGCCCCCATGGTCAGCCTGGACCTCCGGGCCCTGCTGGCCAGTGCGACCCAACCCAGTGTGCCTACTATGCCAGCCTGGCACAACGGCCCCACAACAAAAATGTGAAGGGGACTTAAAGAAGAAGAGCCAAGCAGAGTTGGGAGACCAGCTGTATTTATGAACTTAATCAAGAATCAAGAACTTTTTTTTTTTGTTAACCTCAGTACAGACGGCTGAAGCCACAGGTGCTGCCGGTCAGATTCTATGTTTTGATTTTGGTACGACGCTCGGGATGGATGGGGATTAAGCAACGTGGGAGTTTCTTTCTGATCTAATATGGGATAAAGAGGGCAGCTAGTTTTTTTTCCTCACTTGCATGCTTCCTGTAAATATATAGGAAGATAACACGGATGGCACGGCCCGAACATCAGGAGTAAAGATCCTGCTATTCGATATTATATCATTTCATCAGTAATCATCTCAGTCAGGTGCTTCGCTGCTTGCCTCACACCGTTCTGCATCAGCCACCCTTCACAAGTTAGCATCAGGTAGCACGTGTCATTCACTGCTCACTGAGTCAGTGACTGACACAGTCGCAGTAATTACTCAGTGTCACTTTTCCGGCCATTGATTGGGAGAAAACGGTGGCAGACGGTGAGATGCAAACAGCAGCAGTGGGTTTTGTGTCGGTTCGAGTGATGAATCAATTGCATTTCATCCACAGCAGCATGTATGTTGTTATATCGCATTTGTTTTTGGTGACACACGGATGCAAAAACAAACGGAAAAATAAAATGTCTTTTAGAGAAATGCGCCTTTAAAATAGTGCAGTTTGTTTGGTTCATTTAGACAGGTAGGAAACACGATTTTATTCTGGGAATAAACTGAAGGCGGCAGGAATGGCCTCTTTGTCACAACCCACAAATTAGCATCTCTGCAATGTCATTTCATGCTTTGGTGAGATTTGAAGGATTTCATTCCAGAAGTCTTGTTTGTATTTGTGCATGTGACATTTAAGGGTGGATATCTAGGGGTTTTTTGTGTTTTTGTAAGGACTTCATTTAAGTTTGCTCTTTTGACCATGAATATATGCCATGTAATGATTTGTTCCAGAAGATGAGACAGCAAACAGTGTCGCTGTTAGATTTGTGCTTTCATGTTTAATGAAGCGGCTCCGGTCACTCTCTCTGAGCTACACATAGACCTGAACAGCAAACAGCTTTGAGGAGGTGGTGTAATTGCAGCCTTTGTTCACCTTTCTTGAAAAGCGGCCTATTTCACTCCGCTTTCCCTAAACCTGTCACTTCCTCTCTGTCTCTGTGATGCTTATTAAGTGCCTGTAGCTCTGGCCTGCTCTAAAACACACACTGTTCTTATTTGTACCCTGAAACCTGAAACTGGAGAGCCAATCTCTTGCATCTTGATGATCGGACTGTTGTGGTAACAGTTTGAACAATCCCTTTATCTTATGTCCCTCACGGACCAATTAGAGTTCCTCCCAACCTCAGACACCTTGGTTATCTAGAACCAATTAAAAATAATGTTCGTTTTAAAAGAACAAAGAAACTCCTTCAAATAAAGACGAATAAAAGCATCTGAATGTGAGCTTGACAGATCTTACAGTATGATCTAATGGCTGATTATACTTTGTCATTATCTCTGTCTCAGGTTACATAACACAAGATCATTTATGAAGAGAGTGAAGACAGAGCCGTTTTCATAAACAGTTGAGTTAAAGTTAGTCTGTCAGTTTTGGAAAATGGAAATACATCATTGTCATATTGCAAATAGAAAAATGTTTACTCCACAAGCAATCAAATATAGCTTCGCAAAATGTATCAGTGCCAGAGGGGCGTTCCTAGCCTTGAAAGCTAGCAAGCAGCCAGTGTAGCTAGCCACAGAGAGCGCACGTGTTAGACAAAGCTTCCGGTCTTTGTGGGGAAAACTTGCACGTTCTTGAAAACTACCTGGCAGATGATTGGATGAACCATCTAGCACAGGCCTGTAGATGCAAACTGTAGATTATAGCCATGGTGATGCCAAGTTTGCAAAGCCTTTGTATCACTTTTAGAAATATAGCAGTGTCTTCTCAGTAACAGGGTAGGCGATTCCTTACGGCACGCTCTGCTTTATCTTGGTTTCTTTCTATAATGCAAATTACAATATATATGTCATGTGTGCAGAAGGCTGTAAACCAGAGATTGAGACTGCACACTCATTATCAACATCTTAAAGGAGGTCATGAAGTGAGCAGTAAGGTCATTTTCCTCATAGACTTTCCTTACAACTGGACCTTTTTGCAGCCATACGCTGACAAAGAATCCATGTATAAGACACTTCCACACTGGCTTCACTTTCAGATGTGGAAGCAATGTTCATTTTGACTGGTGCGGCTACAAGCACAGAGTTTAAACCCTGGCATGATTGTGGATCCTTCAATCCAGAAGTCTGACATATTACCGTAGCTGTTGCATATGTCTGCAACATTAAACTAATTAAAAATTACGTATTTTGTTCATTAGTTCATGGTTCTGGCAGGATTAGATATTCAGCTAGCTTGAATTTATCTTGCATTAATACCCCAAAATGAGTCATTCATAACTGTAGACTAAATAGCTAACTTAGAAATGCTAAGCTAACCCTGTTCCTTATTTTTGTCTCAGCTTTTACTCCACCAGTGCCTTCAGAGCAGCTCTTATAGTTAAGAGTTTCGGTACATGACAGCAATTTCAAAAACATGCATTCTGTGTAGAATCAACATGGCTCTATGTGACCTGCACTTTCTACCATTTCCATATGTTCCCTATCCCATATTTGCCACTGAACGATTTGTAAATTGCAACAAACCACCTGTCTGGTGGTTTTGTAAATGGTCGTTACAGTTACATCAGCAGATGTTGCATCAGCGTTGGTGAGGGAGAGTATTTGTAATGCATAGAGGCTGTAACTTGTACTGTTATACTGCTAAATTAATCAGGATTTGATCAAATAGAATCATGTTGTAATGAATTAACTGCATTTTATCAACCCTTTCCCAAATTTTCCTGATAAATCGGTGCTAAGATATTTTAAAGTAGTAGCATATTGTAAGTATTCGAACCACACCTGTACTGTATAATAAAGACTGGAACAGATTCATTTTATAACTCGGACTTTTGCCTCGTCATTTGAAAAGCCAGTACTCGTGCTCTTTCACGTAATGCTGAAATACAAGCAGACCCATTCGGTTTCATTGAATGTTCATCTCTTTACAATGAAAATGTTTATGTTATTCATTCAAGAGCTCCAGCCCTGCTCTGTCACTAATGCATGATAATCAATTCCAAGACGGAGACATCCATCATGTTTTATGTCTAAACCTGATTATAGAAATCATGCTGCACTCTTCTCCTATACCAAGCTTCATGAACCTTGAGCATCCATTCACTTACAGTACACATCTATAAACACGATGTCTCCGAGCCACGATAACATCTGTTAGATGAAAGGGTTGTCCTTGGAATGGCTCCTATGCCGACTCCTTCCTAACCGCTTACATAAAAGTCATATTTGATCTGTGAGTGTATTTGTGTTGTGCAGACAGAGGTGAGGATGGTGTTGACTTTCCTTTGTAACCAGGCAACTGTGAAATGCCTTGCTGAATCAACATTATATCCATAATAACCCGGGGACTTTTTGTCTGGACAAAAAAGGCTGTGGAATTTCATGATGGCACACTTTCAAAACACAACACTTTATTGCAGCATTTGAACAAGATCATCGATTTGACAAAATGAGGGGAACAAATGTATGATCCTAAATTAAATAGCAGGTTGAAGATATAATCTCATGTCTGATGTTAGTATCAGGTTTTGGTTTTTTTTTTTGTAAAACCTAGCTTCACTATAAGATTGGATCATGATCGCTTCAATATGGGTCACATAATAGACTTTAATATTAGCTAAAAGAGCAGAATTGATATTGAATGACTGTGGTGGGTGACTTGTGTGCCCTGGACCTGCCATCAGTCAGAAGTTGCTCCGGGATGAGTAACAGCGGTTTTTGAATGTTGGGTTAGTTGACATCTGTCCAGTAATCTCCAATTGTGCCTCACTTCTGTTTCCCTGTCCGTCTCTTCGTTCCGTGGTTCAGATGGAGACTTCCAAAGATCACCGTGCTTTGACAAGTCCTGAAATGTGGTCACTGGCAGGATGAGATTTGGAGTGTTTCAGTGAGCTTGGGGTGTGTCATGGGTTTTTGTAGCCAATGGATTTCTTCCCACCAACCATATAAAGTGGAGGATGTCTGCCTATACAGGTTGATGGGTCACAAAAGCCAGGAGACCCTGGGAGCCCCCTTGGACCAACAGGTCCAGGGATACCAGGACTACCTGTCTCACCACGGTCTCCGTTTCTACCATCCTTTCCAATGCCGGGGGCGCCGGTTGCACCTGAGGAAACAAAAACATGTTAAGTATTATGTCAACTTAAAGTGAAAAATGGTATTTTGTAAAGAAACCATATCTGCAAAAGTCAGATATAGTGGCTTCTGCACCAGGAACAATACTTTTCATGTCACACATGCTACTCTTTGGCAGTTTATAAAGGCAATAGGTAAATAACCACTGCTATGCAGATGGCATCCAGGTATATTTATCTATGAAAGTAGACGACACAAATGATTTAGTTAAGTTACAGCCATGCCTTAAAGACATAAAGGTGTGGATGATGTGCAGTTTCGATATTTAGATAAAACTATGTTATACCTTCTTCTTTTTTTTAAACTTTTCTTTTGTTACATTTTATAATATTACACACTAATCTCATCACCACATATTACCACATAGAACAGTATAATGTAGAACCTTCCCCTTTCTTAACCCTAACCATCTGTTCATTTAATTCTAGGATTCCAGGAATAAAGTGGTCAATATCTGAATATGAATGACACAACACTAAGACAAGTCAAACTGCGGGTGCACATTAACAACCTACTAAAACAGCCACACACACGTGATCCATATGTGATCCATATCTCACAGAAATCATCCTTCATTCATTTTAAAGTATATTTCACATAACTTCTCTCAGATATCTAGCATGGACGGGGTGAACTGGGATCTTTCCAGTTTAAAAAATAAGATGATGGGCTAACAGGCAAGCAAAAGAAAAAAGAAGCATTATCGACATTTGTTACACCAGGTCGTGTTTTCAGGTTTTACACTAAATCAGCTGATCTGGCTCAGCTGGTATTTGAGACTCACTCGTTCTTTGATGCACACATTAAACAAGTCTCTAGTACGTTGTGTCTTTCACTGGCATAAATGTTGGTACAATTAGAAACATCCTGTCTTAGTATGACCCTAAACAATATACTTTTGCTACTTTGAGAGAGGCTGCCCCTCCCTGGATAAAAATACTAATAAAAAAAAACAGGAAAAGGTATAAGATTGTGTAAACAATTACTTTTAGTGGTGAAGGAACTACTCATCCCATAATCCATTGCAAATCCCAGTTTCCAGAGCAATGTCTTCTAACCTTCTTAAATGGTATCCTTTTCATTGTTGTGTATATATTGAATTATAACAGTGTAATTGTGTGTGTGGTAAAGTATGGCCTAGCTCTCAGTAAGTACAGCGCTCTGTAACTCGCTGTATTAACCGTTCTTGCAGTTTAGTCAACCTGAAATTTTCTGGTTTCCATAGTAACTGCTCCACCAAAAGGAGATGTTGCAGAGATGTCAGTTTTTGGGTAGAGTAGGACTTTTCAATTCAATTTCAATTTCACAAAAGTTGCTTCGAGGTGCTTTATTCTGTAAGGTAAAGACCTTACAATGGAACAACAATCAGAAACGCCCCATCAGCTTCCACTTGGAAAAACTTCCTTTTACAAGAACTAGGCTCAGCTGTTCTTTCCAGTGCCGGGGACGCCAAACTAGTAGGTAAAGGCTGGGATCTTTACATCTGAGGTTGGGCTTTGTAAGTAGTTTAATTATCACCACTTTAAAAGCCGGCGGTACAACCTGTGGCCTGTTAACAGATGAAAACATATTAAAGTTGCTGTACTTAATGGTACATCAGATGAAAGGCTGCGAATAACAGTAATGTTTTCTTTACTGCTTAAAATTTTATTTGTAAAGAAATGAATGAAGTCATTGCTACTTAAAGGAATAGTTAAAAGAATAGTTGGCCCAACAGAGCCCTGACTCTCTGCTGTTGTTACTGTTGTCCTTGATCAGTGATGAATAGCGAGCTATCGAAGCTTTATTGAGGGTCTTTTTTAAATAAAGTAACAAACTATTTTTTCTACGACATTTCACATTGCACTTTTAAAAAACAAGGTTGATGTCAATTAGATTTATGCGTCTACTATCAGTTCAAGTAATACAACAGCTTTGGACGGCTATAAAATAATGGCTAAATATCAAAATCCCTATGAAATCTTTACTTCCAGAGCCCCACAGCGGAGCTCTATAGTGGTCACTACACTGTGGTACTTTCTGTTGGTGATTTGTGGAGCATTTTAAATGGAATGATCTGACAAATAAATTGTCCTGCTGTGAGATAAAGCCTGTATTTGAGCAAGTTGAATGACTTTTATACAGTACAGTATATATATTTATATTTATATGTGAGGGCTATCTCTCTAACGTGCTACAAAAACTGCACTTTTAATGAGAATTAAAAATTAAAGTCAGTTTTTAGCTCAGTTTGACATTTTGAAGACCCCCTGTTTACTGTGACCAGCGCTCTGCTCTAATTACAACAAGAATCCTTACCTGGTGCACCTGGTGCGCCTTGGCTTCCTTTGATTCCCACACCATCCTCTCCCCTGTCTCCCTTGTCTCCCCTCTCCCCGGCATCACCTGCACAGGGACACGCACATTGATGCTGAGATGAAATGGAGAGGCACAGCTATAGGCACGTAATTAGGAAACTTAATGACTCCACTCTGATTCCGCCCTGTTTAGTGCATCATTGATTGTATAATGTTATGCATCAGTGACTCTCTTCCATCCTCAGAGCTCTCTGCATAACGTCTTTCAGCGTTTGCTTTGGCAAAGACAAAGGCATACTGCCAGAGCTGACAGCATTGTTTTCTCTAAAGGCTTCATTTAATTTTTTCCACTACAGCCACTCTAGGATTGGAAGGTCTCCAAGAAAATAGAGAAGAAGCAAAAGGCTATCACAGCCTCGCAGCTTATCTGTCATGGTGTGGGTGAAACGCATACATAATGAACAACCCACTTACAGCTGTAAGTAAAGGATGCTAAAAACCGAGGCTCAGTTTTTATTAAAGGTGAAAACATTTGAAATGCCATACTGACCTTTTTGTCCTGGTGCGCCTGGAAGTCCAAAGTAGCCTGGAGGCCCTTTGGGACCCATTGGGCCTGGAGCTCCTGCTGCTCCTGCAGCTCCAGCTGGTCCAGGGAGTCCAGGAAGACCTGCAGGTCCAGGAGTACCAGGGGCACCAATGGCTGCTGGCTTTTTTGAGAGTTCTTTCATAAATTCAGCTAATTGCTCTAAATGAATTACAACAAATAGGTTTTAATATTTAACTGCTCAACCCTTCATTGGGTTCAATGTGAGGTTTTATTAAGGTGAACAAACGGCACCTTCAACAACAGCTGAACACATTTCCCGAAGCTTCTCGTCACTCACTTTTGGCCCCTGTGAAATCACGAATACTATTACTGCAAAGTTACTGCAAAGGGTTGATGCAGCCAACAGTTGCATTTGCACTGTTTCTGTCAGTTTCATTCGTTAGAAATAATTGCTGAGATTATTCCAAACCAAACTGGTGGATCAGGTGCTGCCATCTCTAGAACCACTAGCATGTCTGCTATGTGGTTTAAGTGTATGCATTTCATATACTGGTTAAATGTGTCACTTACAGGTAGACCTCTCGGGCCTGGTGCTCCGGGAAGGCCCGACTCTCCTTCCAGCCCTCGAGCTCCCATTGGACCCGTCAAACCCTCGTGTCCTGGCTGGCCTGGTCTGCCATCGGCTCCTGTAACTCCTCTTTGGCCCTTCTCCCCACGCTAATGGTGAAAACGAATCATTATGAACCAAGGCTGTATGTGTCAGCAGTAGGATACTGCCCCTATCAGCTAAGATAGCTTGTGTGCCAGAACAATACACAACTCAGTGTTCGAATAGCTTCAATAACATTCTGTAAGCTTTTTATACCATATGCTAAGGTGGGAATTGATTGTAGTACCTATTCAAATGCTCTAAATTGTTTGTTTGTATATACAATCCAAGCTTGCAATGTTAGAAGTCATGAAACACTTTCCATGTAAAAAGCTCCTTAGGCAAGCTTTTATAGCAGACAACTGTTTATGCATACCTCTCCTTTGATTCCATGAACACCAGGAGGGCCCTGAGACACACACATAAAGATAAATCAACATCTCTCAAATCCAGCGACAGAAAATACATTTTTGTTGCATTTAATTAAGCATATGAGTCAAATACCTGTTCTCCCTTTATCCCAGGATCTCCTTGCATTCCTCTGTCCCCCTGTTTTACAACAGATTGAGCAAAAAAGTCAAATTACTGGACGAACCGTTAAGGTTCATTTGCAGATAAACTGGAAATTACAATATTACTCACCTGACTTCCTTTCGGTCCTACTGGTCCAACAGGTCCCTAAACAACACATTATGTTCTTCACTAAACTCTTATTATAAGATTTCTAAGCTTTGGTAAAGAATGAAATTTGTCTCACCAGATCACCTTTGTGCCCTGTATGGCCCTTCAGTCCTTTGGCGCCGGGGTTACCTTTAGCTCCTTTCTCACCCTGAAAATACAACAAACATATTTATGTCTGTGTGTTCAGAGCAACAGGGTTGAGACAGCTGAAGTAGCTTTGTTTTACCACCCCTAACACCTGCTCTGATTCACCTTTTTACATGATGTCATTTGTGAATTTTGCAGAAACTAACTCTTCATCATTAGCTGTTACAGACACATCTCCATTTAGGCTGCAGATAAAAATACTCTGCAGTAGAACAAAGAAGAAAGAAAACCATAAATCAACATCTGAACATTACCTGATGCTGCTGAAGTGAAACAGAGCAAAGTTACAGAGGTTTTATTAAAGACACAGCTGAGCATTTTGCAATTTTGCATAATTTAAAAAAGTAAAAAAAAAAAAAAACAGTGGCAGACAGCTCTGTACACAACGGTAGACTGGTGGGTAATAAGCAAGTGAATAATGCAGAAAACAGAGAGAGAGAGACGGAGAGCTCTGCATGAAGTGTGATTTTTATCGTGGTGGAAGCAAAACAGCAAAAGTAAGAGGGAATTCATGACGATGTTTATGTGAAGCGAAACGTGAAGCTAGTTTGGATCTTCTTCTGCTGCTGGTTCAGTCAATGTTGTTTGGAGAGAGATCAAACCTGCAGCTTCAGAATCGAGCGCAAAAAAGACAAACACAAAGAGCGGAGCCGCCGACGCATCAGAATCAGTGAGCTGTCGGCTTTCAGTCCCGACAGCATGTCCATGGTGAGAAAGCAGACGTCTCACTGATTCTGATGCGCCGGGTCCGCGCTTTGTTGTGTTTACGTCTTTGTGCAGAATCCGTGTACTGCTGTCATTTACTGTTTAAAGTTTTTGTTGGTTGTCGAAATTTTTGGAGGTTTAACCTGAGATTCTGGCGTTTCGGGCAAAATGAATTTATATTTAAAAATTGATTCAGGATTTTAATGAATCGATATCACGTTATCCAAGCTAGAATTGATTGCAATCGATAAATCGATAATCAAAACCCACCCCTAACGTTAATAGACCTCTCTGCACTGAATCATACTTGTTATTAATCTCAGTCTCTCTTCCACAGCATGTCAGCTTCCTTTTATCCTGTCTTCCTTGGCCCTGTCTGCAGGTGGTTCATGCTTGCTCTGTATGTATTATTGTAGGGTCTCCCTTACAATATAAAGCACCTTGGGGCGACTGTTGTTGTGATTTGGCGCTGTATAAATTGAATTGAATTGAACTTCCAGAGACGTCATCAAAGTTTCTGTTCCTCTGTAAAGCTGTAAAGGCGTGCCTGGGACAATAAGACAAAAAGACTCGCTTCTGGAACATAGAATTGAACGATGAGACAACACTGATGTCATCAGGCCAATCAAGCAGCTAAAACGGGTTTACTCCGCCTTAGTGATAGAGAGAGGAGCTCACACACATCGATGGAGTTCAGAGTAGAGCTACTGCGCCTTCACTTTGGTTGAAGCCAGCTAAAGTGGTTTAGACAAATAGTCAGGATGGCTCCTGTGTGTTTCTCTTTGAATGTTTTCTGGGAATGCCCAGCTGGGAGCAGATGGATGGATGGACAGGATCTCACCTGGATTCCTGGTGGACCTGCAGGCCCAACTGGTCCTTGTTTTCCTGTTTGACCCTGTACATCAAGAAGCAGTAAAACCTCAACTTCAGTTTGCACATGAATGTGCTGGTACTAACGTACCTGAAAAGTCTAAAAGTGTGACTTGTTTTTAATTTAAATATAAAAATCATGAAGCAATGGGGACAAAATGTCAACTTACAGTTGCTCCTTTATCTCCAGGTTTTCCATCTGCTCCATCTTTTCCAGGCCCACCCTATATGGGAAAAATATCCAAATGAATTTGAATGAGTGTGAATATCACTTGCAGAACCAAGATAACTGATGAAAAATATCTGTAAAATTAGAGGCTCATGGATAGAGTTCTGTGGGTAGCGTAATCTCACAGTTTTTCCAGGAAGTCCAGCTGGTCCGACAGGTCCCTCTGCACCAGTGCTGCCCTAAATCCACAGCAGGAATTGCACTGAATAAGTCAGCTCAAACCTCAAAGAGAGTGTTCTACTGAAGCTGTCAGCTGCAATAACATTAGGGATGTGCTATAAAGACATGCCTCATTAAATGGATGATTATTCCAATTACCTTTTCACCATGGGTTCCAGCTACTCCCGACTTCCCTGGCAGACCCTAGGAACAAAAACATGTCATGAAAACAAACTGAAAATGTTTGTGTCATTGCCTCACGTCTGTTTCTGTGAGAAGCAATAGATAACATTAACAGGAAATGGGATCAGGGAATTAGCATAGCAGTGAAGTAGCATAAAACGTTGCTTAACATTAACAGGAAATCAATTTGTAACACTTATAACTGTTTGAGAAACAATAGTAATAAAAATCTTTAGGTAAAAGCACACTGGAAATAAGTCACACAGCCTATAGTAAAAACACTGTCCTTTTATCTACTGTGCTGTTTGTGAATTCACATTTACCATTCAAGTCACATCTGTATCCTCTCATCTCACAGCCTTACAGGCAACAGTAGGTGTGCCCTTGCCCTTCCTGCAGGTTGTTTGACTTTAATGTTTTATTTAGCTGACCAGCTTTGTTGCTTCAGAGAGAAGCTCGTCCTCCTTTAATTTACCAGCGTCACTAGCTTCCCAATGAAACGCTAACACCTGGAAATCGTAACCACAGAGGATATAATTCAATTACAGGTTTAACAGAATGTACAAAAATTAAGTTTGACTTACTGGAATACCCACAATCCCCCTGACACCAACAGCTCCAGGAGTGCCGGGCTCTCCCTGTTGAGGAGATGCAAAGTGTGCACAGATTGTTGTATGCGGTATACAAGTTTACTTTTGTTTAATGTGTGTTCAACGATTTTTCCAAAGAAACCAACATGGCGCCAGCCAAAAGTCCAATGGACGCCATACTACACCCATGATGCATTCAGCAGAATAATTTGGTAAATTTTGGGGGGGGGACACCATATGTTGTAGACCAGCGGTCCCCACTTCATTCACAAATTCATGGTTTTTAGGGTTTTTAATCGTTATTTTTTTGTCAGACATTTCAAGCCTGATAAAAACAAACATTAATAGCAATATGCAATAATAATATTTGATGTGTTTCCTTCTTTCTTAATTAATTAACTGAATACTTGTATACTCTTAGATTTTTGGTTGAGTCAGCCTTTCTTGGCCACGTGTCACCATTAGCTTGTAGATTTGATGTATTTCTGTCTTGTATATTTTACAAACAGGCCCATCCAATTCAATCTTTCCATGTCTCCCAGACAATTATTGAGTTTTAGTTTAGTATGATGCACTTTTATTAGTAAAAAGATCACAGGGGATAACGGTTACCTTGGCGCCATCAACTCCAGGACTTCCATCTAAGCCATTATTTCCAGGCCCTCCCTGAAAAACACTATATATTAAGCAATGCTGTGCTAAAAATAAATGTCTCACCATTCATCCATTTTCTTCCACTTCTACTTTATATCTTCCAGCTTACTTACAGTATCTCCTTTTTCCCCTGGAGGACCCTGTGATCCCTGAGCTCCCATGGCTCCCTAAACAAGATCAAATCACATTTTTTTAAATGCTTTTCGAATTATGATTTGTTATATAAATCATCTTAGGTAGACAGCAGGACTCACATCTTCGCCTTTAGGCCCCGGCAAACCCGGACGTCCACGCATTCCCTCCACACCCTGAGAGAAAGTTAGTTACAGGTTAAAGTACATCCCTTTTTCGCTCTTAGAGCAAATGCCAGAAGATCAGAGGCCGTGGAGCTGATCAAACTAAGACTGCTTACAGGAGCTCCAGGAGGACCAGTGGGTCCTGGGACACCGTTGAAGCCAGGTGGGCCCTGAGAATGGAGAAGAGTTAGCTTTCATTTACATGTACAAAGGTCCAAATGTCTGTGTCATCTCTGTTAAACGTACTCTGTCTCCCTTCTCTCCTGCGGTTCCAGGGACTCCGATGGGTCCTCTTTGTCCCTATAAGGACAAAAGAGATTTTATTTTGTAGATATTTATCACTTTATATCTTTAGGGAGACATAATTTCATTAATATTAATACAGTGTAACCAAGGGAGAAGCTTCCCTACATCATCTCCCATGTGACCTGGTGGTCCTTGAGGACCCTGCTTTCCTGATTCCCCCTGTGGAAAACCGCAAGTGTAAACACATTAACATCACATTTTGTGAAGGTGGATTGTAGCATGTGTACAAATGGTTCTTGGTATCCTGTTGGTAGAGAAACATAGCTCATTGCTACAAGGTAACTACTGTATGTACTGTATGCTCTGTCTGGTTTTCACTCTGCTTGTACCTTCTCTCCAGGAACGCCGTCCTTTCCAGGCACACCATCCAGACCTTTGTGTCCCTAAAGGTAACAATCACATCATTAATCAATCTATCTATCTATCTATCTATCTATCTATCTATCTATCTATCTATCTATCTATCTATCTATCTATCTATCTATCTATCTATCTATCTATCTATCTATCTATCTATCTATCTATCTATCTATCTATCTATCTATCTATCTATCTATCTATCTATCTATCTATTTTTACAGCACGGTACAAAAGCTGTTGTGGGTTCTACAGAATGTTTCCAGATTATTTTCTGAATCATACGCAGCTGATCGCTGTCTGCAAAGCCACACCTTCACTAAAACAAATCACTGAACAGGAGTCCTTATTTTTGCTGTTGGTACCTTTTGGAGCAGTTTCAGTGCAATTATTTGACAAATAAAATGGTTTAAATAAAATCGTCTGCTTATCCATTAACTCTATGCTTCAACTTTGTTGTGTGGATTTCCATTATGTTATTAATGTGGCATGCAGCCCTAATTATAGCTATGTATATCTGTGCTTCGTTTGGTAAACACAGTTGATAATGTTAGCTGACAAATTAGCATGCCACTCGCTTATCAAAATATGGTGACATATGGCTCAGAAAAAATAACATTTGGCTAATGTCATGCTAAGATCAAAAAATCAGTGGGTGCTGGCACAATAGTGACATCCAGAGATCTGAATCCATCTTTTATATACAGTCTCTTTGAGTTACATGTGAGAAAGGACAACTCTGGATAATGTCCTGACCTGATCGTCAGAGTCTGAGTTTCTACAGTTCATTCTTGCTGACTTGCTGACACTTATCGATGCATTGATGTTAGTCATTCCATATTTATTGAGGATGATGAGATGTTGAGCTTCACAGCCTATTAAGTAAACTTTAAGTCTAAAGCTACGCCTTGCAGAATGATATTAGATGGAATAGAAATGAAGATTTTTTGCAGTCCCATGATAACCTAAACATTTAAAAAACCTCTCCCAGTCTGACAAGAATACTAATTTAAATGTCTGGTTTGGCTTTTAATTAGCTGAATCACTGAACATCCTTCATTAACATTCCTCACCTTCATCCCTGGTAGCCCAGGCAGCCCCTGGGGTCCAGCAGGGCAGGCAGCAGGACACTATAAACATACACAGCCAGTCAGATACTCAACAAGCGTGGCTGTTACCAGCCTCTTTTTAACATGACTCATTCTGGTCACAAATTCACTGTCACCACTCCAATTGCCATGCATCCAGGAAAAATTTGGCAGCATATAAGACAGAAAAACACTCACAGCTTCCCCACTTCCCTCATTGCTGGCACCGGGCGGTCCCTAAAACACAGCAGAGTGAGATCTAAAACAGCCACAGGGGGTTAGACGTTCACAGAAATCTATGTTCCAGATTTGAATGTGTGAAAAGAGACGGCTGCATGCGGGACCATCACATGCTCGTGATTTCATACAGAGATCTGAGCTCAGGACGAGATTTGTCCGCAAGGAAAGGGCTAGTTACAATGTGTGCTGTTAGCATCGCTAAGAACTAAGACTGGAAGTACCGGTGATCGAACCACCAACCTTGATTGGTAGACAACCCCATGTGCGCTGTTGTACCATGTATGTATATAACGTAGGAAATGTATGAAATAATAAAGTCTCACATGATAATAAAACCAGTGTTGGATCAGGTTCTTACCACACGCCCTGGTGGGCCAGGAGGGCCAGGAGGCCCTGGAACCCCAGGTCCTCCTCTAGGCCCAGGTGGACCCTGCAATAACACATTTAATCAAATCAAATCAAATCAATTTATTTATATAGCACTAAAAACCACAAAGTGCTTCACAGTAATATAAAACAGAAATACATAAAATACATTAATAATAAAACACACAGCACAAATCTAATTAAAAGCCAATCTAAATAAATGAGTCTTAAGCTGCTTTTTAAAAGAATAAATACAATCAAGGCAACGTAATGATGGAGCATTCCACAACCTGGGGGCCACCGCTCTAAAAGATCTATCACCTCTGGTTTTAAAATATGTTCGAGGGACTACCAACAGCCTTTGATTAGATGATCTCAGGCTTCGAGAGGGAGCGCGGGGTTCTAAAAGATCAGAAATGTAAGCAGGGGCATCACAATTCAAAGCTTTAAAAGTCAGTACCAAGATTTTAAAATGAATTCTGAAATGTACTGGAAGCCAGTGTAATGAACGTAACACTGGTGTAATGTGCTCTCTTTTTCGTGTCTTAGTTAAAAGCCTTGCAGCAGCATTCTGGACTAACTGGAGACAGTCAAGATTCCTTTTGCTCAAACAAAGAAAAAGACTGTTACAATAATCTAAGCGAGCCAACCATCTAACCATTTCTAACTCAGATTTAGACAGCAAAGTTCGCAGTTTGGAGATGTTTCTTAGCTGAAAAAGGCAATTCCTAATTAACTGGCGAGAGTTTTGTTCTAGGGACATGGCAGAATCAAAGATCACACCAAGGTACCTGAGGCTCAGGTGAACAGATGAGCCAAGAGAACCAAGATGCTGTTTGATTAGAGATATCTGGTTGTCGGGGGCAATAATTAATGTTTCTGACTTCTCAGAGTTCTACTGTAAGTAGTTGTCACCAAGCCACTGTTCAATGGAAGCTAAACATTTAATTAAAGAGGACAGTTTATGGACTTCCATCAGCTTAAAAGAACAATAGAGCTGAATATCATCAGCATAGAAGTGATAAGACACCTCAGGGAACTGCCTTACTAGAGTCCTAGAGTCCTAGAGGTAACATGTACAAAAGAAAAAGAATAGGACCCAGAACTGAACCCTGCGGTACCCCACATGTCAGATCTTTAGAATGTGACATAAACCGATTCGCAAAAACACTAAAAGATCTGTTGGAGAGGTGTGACTGAAACCACTTCAAAGCCAGACCGGACACACCGACTACGTCCCGGATCCTGTTAATCAGAATGGTATGGTCAATGGTGTCAAAGGCAGATGTCAAGTCCACCAAAACCATGACTGAGGATGCTCCGGAGTCAGCTGACATCATAATGTCACTAGAGACTTTAAGTAATGCGGTTTCTGTTGAGTGACTTTTACGGAAACCCGACTGAAATTTGTCATAAATTTCATGTTTTTCTAAAAAAGTGGTAAGTTGATCTGCAACTACTTTTTCCAGAATTTTCGATAATAATGGAAGCTTAGAGATAGGCCTATACTTCTTAAGCTGAGTAGGTCCTCTCTGATGTAGTGGCTGTTTTGGAACTGATAAGATGTCTTTTAAAAGTACTAAAAGGTTTTCAGTTAGTTCTTTATTCTTTTGATTTTTATTCTGGGTTTGTTTGTTTGCCTTTAAAAAGTAGTATTCTCTTTTTCTTGGTGTTATGTATTATTACATTTCCTGTTTGTATTTTTCTTGCTATTTGAAGTCATTCTTTGAGGTTATCTTTGGTTTTGGCTTCTGTGTTCCTTAGTTAACCCGTATTTGCTTTCCTGGTTATTGTGCCCTTGTGTTAAAGTCTCGTTTACATCCTTTTTTTGTGGGTTCTTTATGGTTGATTTTCAAGTCTGGTTATTTGAGTCTACTATTCTTAGTTTGGTCACTCTCACATTATCTTTTAGCTTGTTCCCTTTGTGTTTTTATTCACTTCCTCCTTCTGTCTCATCTTTGTCTTTCTACGCACACCTGTGTGCTCTTTCTATCCTACCACTGTGTCGAGGTAATCCTATCCCCCCTGCTGATTCGTGTTGCACTTCCTGTTTTATTTTGGCAAGGGGCGTTCTCTGAGTTTTGTGCTGCTTTTAACTTCCACCCATCTTATTATGTCTCTAGCTGTGTGTCCCATCTGTTACCTGTTATTATTGCCTCAGTCTCCGCTTGTTCATTGTTGTGTCATCCCTCATAGCTGCGTGACACCCTAACATTCATCCTGCTCTGAGTTTCCTTGATAATACGTGCTTCCTGTTCATTTCTATCTTTTTGGATTCCCTTGCTTGGTTCCTTGTGTGTTCCTGGAATTTTGCACTTATGAGCATTACCTGTTTACTCCTGCATCTTGTGTTTGGGTCCACAATAAACAGCTCGCACAGCCAACTTATGACAATATGAAGTTGAGACATTGCTGGAGCAGTAATGTCTCAAAATCATTTTACCTCCTACCTCCACAAAAACACATTTTCATACATGGCTGCCCCAAACAGCGTGGCATTGATGCACAAGCTTCAACAGTGTAGCTCCTGTCATAATTCTCACCAACATCATTGTTGCAATAAAGTACAACTATGGGTTGCAATAACATGCTTCCACAAGCAAGCTGTGGGAGCTCTTTTTATGGGACTTGACTTTATGTTGTACACCTATTCCACAAAAACATTCTGACCTCTGGTCCAATGTTCCCCTCATCTCCTGGGGTTCCTGGTTTTCCAGGAGGTCCCTGCCAGACATGAATAGAAACCAGATAATTCACCAGTAAGGCCATGTACATGTGAGAAACAAAACATCAACATCGGTAGCAAACACATACAGGAGGTCCTTCTCTTGCTGGACCCTGGAAAGGAGACACAGAAGAAGGAGCATTTATCACATCGTCGTCATTTAGTGTCATTTCCATATGCATATGTTGCTTTAAATGAGAATTCTTTCCACTTACAGCAGGACCTGGAGGTCCAGGAAAGCCAGGAAGTCCCTGTGATGAAAAGCAGAGAAAATCAGTACATTGTCAATTATTTCCTGTAAATCATTGATTTGAATCAAAGTAAATGTTGACTCACTCTCTCTCCTACAGGCCCTCTGGGACCCATTGGACCAGCTGAACCCTGCAGATAGTCAACATACAGTCAAATTAATGTGGCATCCTTACACACTACAACACAGAATGTTTGTAACAATTTTTAGCGAGCACATTTTTATCCTTAGCTTGAAACATATACATATATTTACACACACACGCACACACACACAAACAGGCAGCACTGGCAGGTATTAAAAAATGTGTGTCAGGTGCTGTTTCCTACAGCAGGTCCTGGAAGACCAGGCAGGCCTCTCTGTCCAGGAAGACCGATCTCCCCCTGCTCTCCTTTGCTGCCCTAGGAAACAGACACAACAAGAATAAAACTGTTTTATCTTCTTCCTGCATCTTCCTGCCCCGTTGCTTAGATACACAGAGGCAGAGCCAGTCAACATTTAATCAATGAAAGGTGGGCCGCACTCGACGATCAACCGCAAGATGAGCTTGTGTAAGGCTATGTCGGAAACAAAGGAGGCGTGACTGTGAATGACAAAGGCACTGCTTAACATGAGGCCTTTATCTGAACCAGGCTTGTGTCTGCTACTTAGCATGCCTTTATTCCTAAATTTCTCTTTTAGCATAAATGCTAATATTTTAGTAGAAAGCCTACTCTTCTTGGGAAACTTAATTGTTGTACACTTTTATTATAAAGTCACGAAGACATCTCAGTTATTATTGAATGAAAGAAAACAGGGCATCATAGTCAAGATTTCACTGCTATATTAAGTAGTTTATAGCAGCACATTAAGTGGCATTCACATCATATGAGAACTCCCACCCACGCTACCTACTGAGCACTCCCCCTTTTTTTTATTTTTGCCATTCGTTTAATGGAGGAAATTGATTTATTTGTGACAAAGCTACTTGTGATCAAATTAAACTGGTAGAAGAAAGATAAGTATACTGCAACACTAAGACTTCAATTTTATTCATATAACCCCAAATCACAACAGTAGCTGCCTCAAGGCGCTTCCTAGTGTCAGGTAAAGACCCTGCAATAATACAAAGAAAACCCCAAAAAGCAAATGACCCCCTGGGGGTGTCCAAATTCATAGACTGCATCCTCCTGAGGACCTGGCCTTCACGGTCTACGTGGGCCGGATCCTCCGAAGGTCGGGTAGGCCGGAAGTGAGCGGCTGCAAAATTGGACGGTCTAGCCTTTTGCGTCAGCAGCTGTCTCCCTCCTGCATCTTTCTATCTAAAATATAACAGGACACTGGCGTAAATTCTCGATCATTTCACACTTCTGTTTAATCAGTTTTCTGTTTGACATTTATTCAGCTGTGTTAAAACTATAACTTTAATCTCAGCCAAACCGATTTACTCACAAACAAATAAAACACTGAAAAAAGCCAAACAATAACATTTATAAGTTATCTAAGTGACTTATATATCATGTTTAACCTGAGTAGCAAAAGACCGCGGGAGTTTGAAAACGATGTGCCGGGAGTTTGGTGTTCTCGCCCCAGCTAGCTATCGAGCTGGTGGGTAACAGACGTCTCTGAAAACATCGGAGCACTTTTGCAAATATGTGATGTCTTGATAAACCAAGCAGATATTTGAAGTTTACACAGCTACATTCTCGCCTAAAAATATCTCAGACTCAGAAAGAGTAATAAGAGTAATATTAAAACTAAGTAGCTGATGCCATTGTTGGAAACTGGAATTGGCTGGGGCGCACTATGAATTCTGGGATATGGTGGAAGACGAAGGATACACCCGACCCATCCTTCAAATTTGGGGAAAAGGAGGACGCATTTGTCAGCTGCATTTGGACGAGTCTTCGAATTTGGACAGCCTTTGTCGCGTCGCTGTGACGTAATCGGTCTATAAATGCAGCGCCAGGAGGATGCAGCTCATGAATTTGGACACCCCTCCCCCTATGAGAACACGCTTGGCGACAGTGGGAATAAAAAAACTCTTAACAGGAAAAAACGTCTGTGAGAGGCAGCCATATGACGCAGCCTGTCATGGCCTGGGCCTAGGGACCCAGGCCTCATGTATTTCTGTATTTATGTCTATTTTTCCGTATGTAGTGTTTTGGTTGTTGTGTATCCTTTTTCCTCCGTCTCCCTGTGTGTGTTTATGTTCATTCATATTCCTGGATGTTTTGGGTTGCTGAGGGATTGCGACCCGGAAGTGTTCCCACGCTGGAAGCTGCCACACCTGCCGCTTCTCAGCCATCACCAACTGCAGCTGATGGCCTCGTTAAGAGCGCCCTATTTAAGAGTGTGGCTGAGCTCCAGTCAGCGCTGATCCTGGAGTCAAAACTCGTTTAATCCTGCTAACCTGAGTGCGTTTGTGTGTTACCGGGAATCGGAGAGCAGAGTACTTTTGGAGTCACGGTGTTGGGAACAGGAGTTTTTAGAGTTGCTACTTTTCACCTTTCATGGACATCTGCACTATGTTGGATTCAGGGAGAATCGCCACAGGGCCACAGTGCTGGGATTTGTATATAGCCATGTTGTTTTTCCACTCACTGTAAATAAATCCACTGTTCATTATAAGAGTCCTGTATTTTGGGTCCTCCTTTTCACTGCTACTCCACAGTCTGCCACCGCATTCTGTGACACTAACCTATTTAACCTCTTACTATCCAACAGATCTCTAGCATTTGGGTTTTGCTGTGTTTAGCCATATGCTAACCAACCACATCTTCAGAAGATTAGAAGTTAAAGTAGAAGCAGTAGATGCATTTTGGCCTGACAACTCTTCTTTCATAAGCTTTTTAATTTGGCTGTACCAAACAGGAAAAGCATTAAAAAAAACTTTATGTTAACCCAAGTTGACCCTTTTCCTGTTGAAGCCCTTGGATATTAAGTATTTATGAACACAGGCCCTTGTCAACAAAAAATAAGATGTAACAAGTGCCTTTAAGTTCGTAACTTACCAAGCTGCACTGTGCATGTTTTTCAAAAAACCAGAATTGACCTAGTAGCTGCTGATTACTACAGCATCACTGATGCTTTCCATTTGAAATCCAGACTTTTGTCTTAAAGAGATTTATACTGATATTCCGTTTACATTGTATTTGAATTAAAGTCCAATGTTTTGTTGACCTATTCATCCACACCAACCTCTTCTCTATGTCACATCCCATTGCTGTTGTTAAGAGATAATTCTAACCACTGTGTGCACTGTTAAAGTTAGTATATATGAACATTGGAATGGATTGTAATTAAGGAGCAACCTCCAGGGTGAAAAAAAGAAGCCATCAAGAAAGATCCAAAAACTGCAACTCCTCTAACAGCCACTTGAGGGTAGTTCCCACACTGAGTCCTGTAATTCAAGAGGTTAGAGGTCCTGATAAAGTATCAGGGTTTCAGACTGACTTTGGTCATGTTACACTTTCAGTGTAGGAAACTTTGCCAGAATAACTGTTAGCTGTCAGTGACCAGGTGGATGTTCTGAAGTTAATTTACCCAGATTATTTCAACACTCTCTCACTGGAGACACACTACAGAAGTAACAGGATTGGTCTACAAAGAAGTGTTATCATAGTAAGCAATGCCGAGTCATATTGTGTCAGACAAATCTGTTTTGAAACTGTGTAACTGAGCCGCGACGTGAATCATTTCCCTGGGGTATCATATGACAAACAAACACATTGAGAGGGAGAACGCAGCCTCGAGGTACGTCGTCAGTATATCATTTTGCGTTTAATACTCACAGGAGCGCCAGGACTGCCAGGAGGCCCTGGAAGACCCTGGAGAGATAAATAAAAGAAGTCAAATAAGAGAGAAAAATACTCACTCTGTGCTAATGGAAGTAGGAAATACTTACATCTCTTCCATCTCTGCCATTTTCTCCTGCTGGCCCTCGGGGGCCCTCTGGGCCAGGGGTACCTGGGGGGCCTGGGATTGATTTTTCAGGCTGACAGAAGAGACAAACAAACAATTAACATATTATCACAGAAAACTTGAGAAATGCTAGATAACTGAATTTAAACGTTCAATCTAAACACTTGTGTAGAAGAGAAGATAAAGTCTTTTTCAGCGTAAAGGCTTCTTCTTCACAGATTTAGTTATAATCTATGGAAATTATCTCTGTGCCACCTGGTTTTAAGTCACTTCTGGGCACATGATTTGATGTACAAATGTAAGAATGGTCAACCTATGCAATGCTAAAAACAAATAATATCACCACCATTTATTAGATATAGAACAAAGCATTAAGGCAATTAGGCAACTGAAGCACTGAAACAGATTATTGGTTTAAAATCACAAAGCAAAAAGAAAGTAGAGATGAAAAATAAATACCTCAGCATTGGCATACATCTGAAGAAGCAAGAGAAATCAGATAAAGGGAGAGTTAGTGAAAGTAGTCACACCACCCTCACCAAAAGTGTCAGCAAAAGCGCTCTGGTTCACAACAACGGCAGTGAGTGATGTCATGCTGTCATTTAAATACAAAGCCCCGTAAACAGTACCCACACTCCCCGTGTTAGCCTGAGAGCTAATAGAGTGCACCAGGGCAGGAAATGAATCTGTCCACAGGGTGTACAATCAGTCACATTTTGATGAAAGTGATTAAATTAAAAAAAAATAAAAACAATTCTCACTAATCCTAATTCATTGCACGGCAGAGTTCACAGAGCACGAAATGTGAGACTGCAGAGTGGCATTTTCATCGCAGGCAGCCATCTCATTAATCACAGTAGAAATGAAACATAATATTTAATTATAAATTAAATTATAAACAGAGAATAACTGGGACACATTGTTGAGGCAGAGAGTAATATTCCCGGGGTTGGAAAACTCCTTGTGCAGTTGAAAAAGTCAACTGCACAAGGAGTAACTATTCCTATACTTTAGTTTTATTTTTACGTATACGTTTTAATTATGCTTTTAAAAAACAAACAAAAAAAACCCCCCTCTTTCTTGCTACATCCTGTGCAGTTAATTGCTCATAGTAGTGTCTGACTGTATACATCAGATTTTCAGGAGAAAAAAATCACACTGATAATATAATAAAGGGCTCAAAGCCTCATGTATCAATTACGATGCACTTGGTGTAACAGGGTTAAAGTTACCCCTTTTCCGCTAATAAAACCGCATAAAGATGGCTGTTTGGTTTCTCCATTAAATACATACATTTGTTTTAAGGCTGTTTTTCACCTATTGAAGTTAACTCCCCTTTAAATATTGCAGTTAACTGTGGATATGCTTTGCTAACCAAGCAACAAAAAGGAAGGCCAATATGGCTGCAACCAATACCCTTACTTCAAAATGCTAAGTCCAGGCACCAGTGGGTGGTGTCACAGTTTATATATACAGTCTGTAGGTTTAAAGTAGCTCCTAAACAGCTCTTCCTCCAACAAATGTTTGTAGGACAACAGCTCAATGTTGACAATAAAAAATAAAGAGCTAAAGAGTAAAACTGCTTGGCGAGGTGTTTGTTACACTTCTGCAGCTCTGTCTCAGCATTTCTGCCGCTTCCCTTCAAAAATACTGGAAGCTCCATCAACCTGAGTAAAACCACAAACCACAACAGATGCTGAGCAGATCCTTGTCTCCGCTACTGTACCTCAGAGGGAGGCAGCTCATTGCAGCTTTCTCTCTGGGCTCTCTTTGGGTCGCAATGTATCAGCATCCACTGGAGCTCAAACTGTAAAAAAGACATGGTAACATGTGGAATTATTTTCATAAATGAAACTGAGAAAAGAAAGGGCTTTGAAATGCTTCTTCGTGGTGCTGTTACTTCTTTGTAGCTTGGAATCAATGCTGTCTATATGGGTTGTTGAGCTTGCTTTTCCACCAATGTGATTCTCTGCAGGGATTAAGTCCCCCCCCCCCCAATCCCCATCCTTTTTTCCTACTGGGACCCAGCTGAGCAGAATTGCCGTGACAGCAGCACTTTAGAATTATAGCAGAGCTCAGCACACACATAAACCTGAATGTGTTGTTCTCAAAGAGCACAATTTCCCTGATAATGCTCGTAAGGAGGGTGAAGATTATTAAATAGAGCAGGCAGTTCTCCATACTTGCTTACCACTACGGAGGCGTTGGGATCAGCATCCAGCCTGCCAATAAGAGTGTCTCCCTCTGTGTTGATGGAGCCTTTGCCTTTGATGGGTTTCTGATCAACAGGCTGGCAATCCACATACAGCGTGACCTGGTCGTGCTCTACGCCAATCATCACCTTATGCCACTTTGTGTTAAAGAGCACAGAAAGGCCGGGGAATGTGACTGTCTGCAGATTTCCATCGGGGCCTGTCAGGAAGTACTCCAGAGCCTGCTCGTCGCCATTCAGGCGTAATCCGGCCTGCTTGTAGCCATCTTCATCAACTATTTGCCAGATGTTCCACACCTTGCTCATGGTGTTCTTGATCATGCGGAAGGTCGTCATGAAGGAGTACTCATCTGGGAAGCCACGAGGAAAGTTGAGTCTGAGGGAGAAGTGAGGAGCAGGGGTTCAAATCTTCTGGTTTCTGCGAATCACACCAAAATGCACCGCCACTCACCCAGCCGGGTTAAAACACTCAAAATATTTCCGATGTCAGAGTTAATTTATGATCAGCACTTAGCAAAACTACCATCAAATCAAGTGCAAGACTTGGGTAAAAATAACTCAAAGCCCTGTCGTCATTGTCTTTGAGATTCAAATTAAAGGCACACACTTCAAAGAAACAAAGAGAGGTTTTAAATTCTGCTATTATATCAAAAATCAGATACTGTGAGGGAGGCTGTCTCAGTGCATAAATCAGTAGCTCAGTCACAATATGCTACCCTGGTTAGCATCCAGACTGGTGCTTTCTGTGTTTTTGACAAACCAACATCTCAGTGGGTGGTGCATTCATAGATGGGCACTACAGCCTTTTACCACCTAGTAAATAACTAAGGTGAGGTAATAAAAACCCAATAAAACAAATGAAGAGCTTTCTCTTCAGCTAAGTGCTGCGAGTATGTGCTGCCTTTGCCCTGCAGACGACAAGAGCAGGAGTGCAGCTGAAGCAAAGACTTCAAAGCACAGCTTGTGCGACTGGACTTGTGAGGTGGGGGGAAAAACAAGTATTTACATTTAGCATGACTGAACCAAGGGGCATAGATGCAGGGTGCCAGCAACTTACATAAGAGCTTCGAAGGAAAGCTGGCCTCCAGGAACAGATTAGCCAAAACAGACTGGAGCGGGCAAGCTGGGAAACAACAGGAGGCATCTCTGCTTACGTAACATTTTGTTCTAGGACAAGTTACTGGAAATTAACATGTAACATTTGCCAGGTTATTGGGCATCTGGGGTTAGGGTTAAGATCTTTAAACATAAGACTTCAAGTGGTTTTTAAATAAAACGGACTGATGAGCATGTGGCTAGAAGAAACCCCAGCTGTAATCTTGACCCGACACGTGTCTGCAGTGAGTCGGTCCATGTTAAGAGGCTATGTCACCGGGGAAATCTTGATCGTTTAGTTGCTGTAATGATCAGGTGCCCAGGTTTACTATATGTCCATTTTTGACAGGATCCTGGCCATCTGGACATGCAGCTGAACACTTTCTCTAACATCTACTTCAATTCTGCTGCCACAACACCTGCATTCATTTCAGATTTCAGCTCTTTATTGTATCATATTCTTTATTACCTTTTATACTCTTTACCCACTCCACTTTTTTGTATTTTCTATTTCTGTTATTACTGAATGCCTTCTTTACTGTTTGGGTTGTGACACTGACATATTTATTTTATGGAGCTAAGTTGTTTTTCATGTTTTGTCTGCTTTACCACAGTAAACCCAACCTTTGGCATAAATAAAGCATTTCTTCTCCCATAAATCTTCATCAAGAAAGGTGGAGGTTAAACTATTCCATGTGCCAAGTGCCTAACTGGTATTTCAGGTATGATGTGATATTAGCAGACAAACCCCTCGCAGGAGGTGGGGTTCACCCTGGACAGGTACTCAGTCTAACAAAGGGCCATAAACAGAGACACAAACAATGGCTTTGGGCTGTGGCAGGAAGCAGGAGTAGCGGGAGACAATGCAGAGAATATTGTCCATGCTAACAGACTCAAACCCAGGACTTGTGAGGCAACAGTGTAAACCACTGAACCACTCGGCCACCCTGCTGTAGGTCTGTTCCCGTTAAAAGTTATCTGTGGCTTCCCACTATTGCCAAGTGCTTACTTATATTGGATTGTCAGAGAACTGGTGTAGTGACTGCGACCCATTATGAAAGCCCCCGAGAGTGACTTCTTAGTCTCCCAGGTAGGATTCCACTTAGCCTTCAAATAATGCCCACTATAGTTGTGTTTTATTATTAAAAGGACTGACAGGAGTAATTACACTAGAAGCATTAAAACAAAACGTGACAGCCCACGGGAAATATTGAAGCCCTTCTCACGCTTCCCACCACACAAACAAACAGGCAAGTAACACAATCTGTGTGCCTATTACTGGAAATGATGGTTAACATGGTAACATTTGCAGATCATGGTTAAAAAATGATGTTTAAAAAAGTTGTCCTTTAAACATCCAGATTACTACAGCTAACCTTTAATTACAAACTAGCAAAGATCCTCACAGGAAGCCAGAACTGTTGTCAGTACATGCTATGGTACACTCATACCTAAACGTCTGAAGGTAAGTACAACTTAAAGTTATTAAAGTGGTGAATTATGTTTTTTTTTCTCTTATCCTGACAAAACAGCTTCAATCAGGGTCTTAGTTGCTATTTCTCTGCACTCACTCAAACACATCCAAAAATACTCTGACTCTTTGTGTTTCTAAGAGATGCCCAATACGTCCTGACATGTTTTTCCTCAAACAATTATACGCCGCTCGCCGAGCAGCAACATCTGTGCCAGACCTGTAATAATGCAACACCTGCATGAGGGCTGGTGCTGTTAGACATTTAAAAAAATCAGCTTCTTTAAAGATGCCCCTGCTTTACTTACATAGTTGGAATTTGGAAGTTGGCCTCTTTGTCGAGGCGGTAGGCCACCTGGAGGTTTGTGGAGCCATCCACTTTCCTCACACCTTTCAGGGGAATAACATCCAGCTGGAACTGAGTGATCAGATCAAACCCTACATGGGATAATGACACGATGGCAGGATTGAATGTGATGGAAGCAACACGTCTCAAAAACATTTAGATGAGCCAGTAAAAGGCTGGAAATATTAAAAAAGCAGCAAATATCACATATTGTGTATAAAACATGGGTTTACAACGGCGTCCCCCAACCCTCCGGCCACGGATCAGTACCGGCCCGTGAGTCATTTGGTACTGGGCCGCGAGAGTTGAGGCTCGGGTGTGAAATTTATGGTTTTCAGGGTTTTTATCGTTATTTTTTGTAATCGTTTTTATCGATAACTCGGTTTCCCTGGGTCTTTTCCCATGTGTTATGAATGGTTTTATTTTGTTGTATTTATCCACAACACCTTAAAGGCCAGTCTGTGAAAATATTGTTGGACATAAACTGCCCGTTACCCGTGTGAGAAACAGGCAGAGCAATTACATTCTCTTCCACTAGAGGGCAGTACAACTACCTGCTCTAATTAAACGGGTTTCCATCTGCCAGTAAAGCAGAAGAAGACGAAGAAGCAATTATGTAGTCATGCTGTGAGTAAAATGACGCAGCACGTAATAGCAATACATAAATATTGTCCGTGAAAATATTGTCGGACATAAACTGATCCGTGGCACAAAAAAGGTTGGGAACCGCTGGTTTGCGAGATTTGCAGATCTTTGCATACTGTTTCAATTTACATTTTGCATAATGTTCCAACATATTCAGAACAGAACTGGGTTTGCAGTATTAGTGCTGATCCCATTAGTGTGAAGAGAACAACAATAGCATTAGCATTAGCACTGCACATAACATGAGCACTAATGTAAGTTTAAACATTTCAATAACAATCATTTTGATTTTACTGTCTGTGATTCCACATCTACTCACACTAATAATATAATTGCTAGCGGTTTTGTGTCACACCATTCCTGTTACATTCATGCATAAAGTAGTGATCAGCACTTTTGTTGTATAGCTCGTTTGTAGAAACAGCTTTCATGTGCAGTGCAGCCTGTTTTGAAATGATCTTATGACAAGGCAGCGAATCAGTTGTCGCTTCAGCTTCTGTACATTTACTACATATGTTTGTTGTATTTACATTGACACAGTTTAACTTGGCAGGAGTTACAGGAGCTTGCATGGATAAAATATTAATGAGGTGCATTCACTGTATGGGGCAGGCTGATTTCCAATCCTTGCCAAATAGTCTTTCCATACATTTAAAGTGTAAACTCTTCCTTATGAACAGGATGTAAACAAAGACGCTTTTTACTTTATTGTAAATAACTTAAAACCACAGAGCAGCATGTGAGCAGATGTGTAGGAGTGAACAGAGCAGCAGTGCCAAGCGGTTACAAGCTGCTGAGTTTGTATTGTTCTACAGTTTTGTTAAACTCAAGTGGAACATTTTATTTGCCTCATTTGAAATCTTGAGGCATTAGGCAGCCCACCCTGTTCCTCCAATTAAACTCACCGCCTTCCTTTTCTCCTTTTGGGATTTTCTAGACTTGGATTTGTTGTTTTAAAGCTTCTGTTGTATATTTTCAAAGAGTGTCCCACTAAGTATTTTACCTGGAAGGTCATCTTGGCCACTTCTTATTGGCGGGCAGACAGAATCTCCATCCAGTCTGTTCAGGTCCAGTTCTGATGGGACAAAAAGAAAAGAAAAAATCCTGCCGCACTTGTTGTTTGCTTTAAATGTGGCAAGGCTAATATATAATACTGGCCACGTTCATTCATTTGTCATAGACAGCAACAAAGGAGAAGCAAGGTCTGGATTAACATCACAAGGTTCATTCTGTTCATCTGGATGTAGCTGAAAATGCTACATCCAGATAAACAGAATCAGCCTTTTGGGATTTACTTAGCTGGATGATTGAGCATTAAGACAGTTGCAGTTCAGACTAATCAAAGCAGTGTTTGAAATTTATAATACAGATCTCTCAGCGCCCTGTTCAGAATATTTCACCAAGGTCAGAAACTACAACAGGCAGAAAAAGCCACAAGTCATTAGGAACATTTTAGCGGGGTAATGTGGAAGCAATTTATCAAAATTACAACCTGCTAACATCCCACCACCATCCTGTTTCTGCTTTCATCATTAATATTACACATTTATTCTATAATTTTATGCTCATAATAAAATAATGGACAGGTTTTACATCACAACAGGTTTACAGTTGATAGAGTTTCTAGTGAAAAACACTTTCATCGTCACAGAAAATCTATTTGTGTGATGTGCCAGAGGAGGGCGCTATCCTGACTCCTCACAGTGCAGTTGTTCAGGAGGAAATCCTCGTGAATAACTCTGGGAAACGAAGATGGTGAGAGCCAGAGGGGCTCCCCAGTCAATGAGCTGACTCAGCTCATTGACAGCGAGCGGCGTGAACACAACACATCTGGAAGTCGTTCCCACATCCCCATTAAAACTGCTGAGAAATGAGATATTTACCACCACTAAATACTTATCTGACTGTGCATGTGGGCCTCAAGTTGTTAAAAGTTACTGCTTGCCGCAGCGTTACGCTCAGAAAGCCCGTCATTAGTGCAACGAGCTGGAGATGAACCACGTTTAAAATGCCACGTGCATCTGCATGTGTGCGCCTGGATAATGAGGCGAATTCCACAAAGCGGTGCACAATCTGCCCCAAACAAGAGCGGGGAGTGAGTCTGCCGCGATTATCAGAGTGCACGTTTAATCCGATGTACTGCCACCACACAGACCGGCACAATATGTCAATAATATACTATTTATGGCTTTTGATTTGTGACTTCTAATGATGAGTCTGACTTATCAAAGGTCAGCATTGGGGTGTTAACAGTAACCTTCTTTCTTTGTGTTTATAAGACAGAGTCACAGCAATGGTGTAATCCATGTAAGATATGGGACTCTGATTTGTGTTGTGTCAGGTGACTCCACACTGTGCTGCAATGTGACTTACGACCAAAAGCTGGAGTGAGGAGGAAGGACAGAAGAGCCACACAGATGGGGGAGTAAGCCGACATCAATAGATGGCACGGTTGCTTTCTGTTCAGGAATGATGGAGAAACATCAGTATCACACTCACAGGTCTCTTTGACTGAGTTTATAACACAACACATGAATAACATGTAGCAGGTGACCTCTGTGTTTTCTTTGCATTGCAGTTAAGATAAAGGAGAAAAAGAAAAATGCTGTATGTGATGTTGATGGTGCATGAAGTTGGAGAAATTGTTTGACAAGTACCTTTTAGATTTTGAATGGAACAAAGATTTTTGCGACATGATTTGAAGATCAACTATATTTAATTTGGAGAAATCCAAACCTCGGAGCCATAGATAAATCAGTCATCTCACTGCGTTACAGTAATTACAGTGATCTATGGTAAATTTAAAGGTACTACAGTCATTTCAGTTTTATTTCAATAAGGGGTTAAACCAGTGTTTTCCAGCCACTGTGCCGCAGCACATAGGTGTGCCATGAGAAATGATCAAGAGTACCGTGGGAGATTATCTGGTTTCACCTGATTGGTAATCTAAGCCAGCGGTCTCCAACCCCCGGGACGAGTCGTTTGGTACCAGGCCGCGAGAGTTGAGGCTCGGGTGTGAAATTTATGGTTTTCAGGGTTTTTATCGTTATTTTTTAAATGCTTTTATCATTAACTCCGTTTCCCTGGGTCTTTTTCTCTGTGTTATGATTAAATCTTCTTTTTTTGGCAACGGTACTGGTTTTATTTTGTTGTATTTACACCGGTCTGTGAAAATATTGTCAGACATAAACTGGTCAGTGGCACAAAAAAGGTTGGGGACCGCTGCTCTAAGCGACCCACGTGAGAAACAGGCAGAGCAATTACACTCTCTTCCATTAGAGGGCAGTACAACTACCTGCTCTAATTAAATGGGTTGCCAACTGCCAGTAAAACAGAAGAAGAGGAAGAAGCAATTACGTAATAGTCATGCTGTGAGTAGAACAACACAGCACATAATAGCAATAGATAAATAGTTAAATAGTTGAAAAGAAAAGTAATCAGTCTGACCTGGATCCTGGAGAAAATCCGACCCAGATGAAGGCCCTAGCATGAGTAGTGGTCAGAAGAAAGCAGCATATCAGGGACAAATCGAAACAATTACACTATGCCTGGTGCGCGGGAAAAAACTATCAACTATCAATATTTCCCAGCTCCAAAAGGCTGGGAAACAGTTGGTTAAGCTCCTTATATGTCAAATGTGTTACCGTGTAAGCTGAATGAAAAAGTTGTAAGCAGCTTCCAAGTTTGAAAATTGACATGAACATGGAGGGGCGTTAAAGCGGGATTAATTTTAATTGCCACCAGGGGGAGGTAGCTAGGTTTTTAAAAACACTTCCAGTCATACTAAAGTGTATGAGACAGTGTATGAGCCACTGACGTGACCTCTGCAAAGGCTGTGTGTTGTATGCAGATGTCTAGAATCGGTTTGTTCATAACTGTTTTTTATAAGCATAGTTTCATTGTTCTAATGAAATGTTCTAGTTTGACTACAGGCAAACTAGCTATTGGTGACATAAAGTGATAGATAACCTTTTTGTCATATATCAGACATATATTCTGTTAGTAAATGCATCACAAGGTTACCTCAAAAACTGTATGTCTAGAATGTCAACAAGCGGCCAGCAGTCAGCTTCACACTGGAACCATTTAGCAAATTCATTTAGAGAATTAATGATGTCAGAAAATAAGCAGCCTTACTATTTCCTCAAAACCATTACTACAAGTCAGGGGTAAGCTGATCTTTTCATCGCTATGCTCAGAGGGCATCATCATGTGTTATGCAGGCAAACAAACTGTATTTCAATGGCTCCATCCACTCGTGCTTAACTTAAATCAGATCATTTCTGCCCGGCTGTCTCCGAGGCAAATTCTAATCCTTCATATGGAGAGCTTTCTCAATGAGGGCATGAACTTATGTGCATATTTACTAATTACTTATACGAGCATCAATGAAATACTTCACCAAAACTTTCAGTTGAAGTATCTCTCTATTTACTTAAATATTGCCAAAGGTGGCTGATATAAATAATAAGGGATTGGATTTATATAGCGCTTTACAATACCACTATTCATTCACTCTCACATTCATACACTGGTGGAGTGTACAGTTGTAGCCACAGCTGCCCTGGGGCAGACTGACAGAAGCGAGGATGCCATATCGCGCCATCGGCCCCTCTGGCCAACACCAGTAGGCAAGTAGGGTAAAGTGTCTTGCCCAGGGACACAACAACCAGGACAGAGAGCCCAGGGATCGAACCGGCGACCTTCCGGTTACAGATGCGATTCCCAACCCCCTGAGCCACGGTCGCCAGTAGCAGTAGCTACACAGCTTTTTGAGGTTATCTTTCACAGCTGAAGTGTCTGAGCAGTGCTACATTTTGTTCACACTTGTATTATCACACTCGGCCGCTTTAGCTTCCTCTATGTGTCCTGCGTTATGAAAGCTTTCTACAGCTATTCTGAATCCGTCATCAACATGACTGATAGAGACAGTGAGGCCTCTCCTCTGAAGGCAAATGCTGCAGCTTGTCTAGCTGAGAAATGGATGAGGTTGGGGTGATGTTACTGAGGGCGTAACCCACCTCTAGAGTGTGAACTCTCCTGCTAATGTGTGTGTTTGCTTGAGGAATATGTACCAGTGTGTGTGTAGTGTCTGAAGAAATGACTAATGGCTAAGTCAGCAAGGCCTCTTCAGAGGTGTGGTCTCAAACACTATGCCCTTCACGTTAAAGGAGCATCTTCAGAGCCCCAGTGGGCTGTCTGTCTTAAGCACCAATCCATCACTGTTCTAGACTAGTGCAGCTATATGGGGCTCAAATGTATGATTTTATTCTTATTTTAAAGGGCCTGACATTTGCGGAAAATTTGCCAAGACTTGAGCAATCGTTCACCTTGCTTTCAATCTTTCAGCCTTTCCTAACTAAGTTAACCATGTCTAAATCTAGCAGTCAGAGTTCAGTTGTTGTAGTTACAACAGAAGCTAAAAAGGACAGGCTACTGGAAATATGTGCTGTTAATAGTAGGTTTCTTTAAAGTACCGTGATAAATATTGCATGACACACCAACATTTTCTATTGTGGCAGAAATATCTAATCAGTTTAAAGCAGCAGCTTTATCAGCTAAGTTTAAGGTTTCAATTCTACTTTTTAAAGTTTTAATCCTACTTAAGACACACAACAACTTTGTGCAGTGGATAGATGTGCGTTTACAGTGCAATGGATGAATTCAGACACACTCACATAAAGTGTACCTAGTTTGATCTTGCAACACTCAACAGTCTATCTTTCCGAAACTGGCTTCTTGTGAGTAAAAGAGTAGTATTGATTCTTCATCTTACTCTCAGCAAGAAAGCAAGTAAATTTATAGCCCTGCATGTCAGAGAATTCCTCTAAGACAGGTAAGTGTTTTCTTTGAAGCATGATTTGAGTTTTTCTTTGTTTTCCTTGGAGGATTTCTTCCTATAACTGTTCATCAAGCTTGTCTTCCATCTGACTATATTTAGCTTCTTCCTACAGTTCTGTAAACAACAACAGAAATATAAGAAAGAGAAAGCTTCGCTTCATAGAGATGTTGGGAATGAAAAACTCCCTTTTAATAATAAATCTTTTATGTGCTACTTTGTCACTGACGAAACTGATAAAAATTGATGAAAAAATATAAACGGGTTAGAAGTGAAATATATAAGAAAACCCTACCTCTACCATCAGAAGACAAGACAAAGCCTCTGTTATATTCCTAGAACAATCCTTTCATGTAATCATTCTTTCAGCTCAGTTAGGTAATGATGTGCCCTCTCCTTTAACTCCTGACTGAATTCCCGATTCATCGTCTTTTGGCTTTTGACATGGTTGTAAGTGACAGACTTTCCCTTTGCTGTTGTGCATGTTTCAGTACCCCTTAGGCACTCCCAAAATGCTGAGAGCAAGCCAGCTTGCCAACTCTTGACATAATTAATGCTCTCCCATTTGTGTTAATTACCCAAGAATGGATCGCTGTTGGCCATGAAGCAACTGGCCATGTGGTTCAGTCATATTCAAGTTGACTGTAGCAGGAAACGTGTGGACAAAAACTTTGAGGAGTACAGTATCTATGTGAAAATGTTCAGTGCTGTTGAAGCCGGTAGTATTATTCAGATAAGAACTCTTTTATCCTAACAGCCGGAAGGGAAACAGCGAAGACGTGTGCATAGATGTGGTTGGATTAAAAGACAAACGTCTAATTTCTTTAATTTATGCTCAGACGATTCTTATTACACCCATAAAGTTATGAGAAAGAGAAAATGGAGCCATTTCCTCCTACTAAATAAAGATTACAAATTTATTATTAGTTAGTGTGAAATGGCTCTGCATAAATTTGGAAATAATAAAAAAAAAATTATGAAGAGCCCTGACAGAAAGACAGATATTTGAGATACTTACCTCCTCAAACCGGAGACTTTGAGGGCCATGTTTCACACCCCCTCCGTGACGAGACACGCTCAGTCGAGATGCAGAAGCAGAAGGAGCCGCGGTCATGAAATTCCCTCCCTAGAAGTCGGTCCTACCTGCGCATGTTGAGGGATTAACCGGAGTGGCACAGGGGATGCTCAAGCATTTTTGGAGGGCACATAAAAAGTTTGTTCAGTGGGCTCCTATTGGCCAGGGGTTTTCTGGAGGTGGTGACTAAGTTTTATTACCATCACTTAAAAAGATGCAGAAACCCATATGGCCTTTATGTGAAACACCTCTGCCCGCTTCTCTTCTTTTATGGTGCCTCCTAATGACATGTGCTGCCTGCGTGTAATTCTCCTAATAATCATCGTCAAGATAGCAAAGGAGCAGCCGGAGAGTGATGAAATGTGGATTTCATAATCATGTTCACTCATCAGTTTACCTGGAGAAGGCATGTTAGCCTGTAGCGCTGAAGAAAGCCTTGTTATTACCTTGAAGGGCCTCAGGCAGACACACTGTTTATGTTTCCTGCCTGTTGTGCAGTTGATTCTTTGGTGTTAGGTTCTTAGATCTTCTGAAGTGAAAACCAAAGACTATGACGCGGTTTCTTGCAAGACAGCTTTCGTTAGCATGCACAGGTATGCTGACATGTCTCACAGGGCTATGTTGCCCAAAAATATGTCAGAGGAGGCAGGAACTGCTTGGCTCATAGGCACAGATCTCTCTGTGGAAAAAAGAAAACCCCTTTTAACCACAATTGCACAAAAAAATGCCTTGGCTTTGACAAAATTACATGCCGCAGTGTGTTTTTATTCATAAGGCTGTTTATTTTTTTTATATTTCCCTGGGGTATATAGGTCTATTGATCCTGGCAACTGCTGTCCCTTCTATATGATGTGATATTGTGAATCAATAGCCTCACAGTCTTCTGATACTCAGTTTACTACCAGAATTTGTTACTATATCATATTTCACGAATCGATTGTTTGTGTAGCCACACCAACGCACTCATCTCAGAGAGTTGTAAAGGAAACACGATACAGATATTGGCGCTCCTCAGAGATTCAGCAGAAAGATCATGTGTCCAGCCTGGATAATGAAGACCTCCTGCTCTCAATGAGACAACATGCACAGACGGCGCAAGGAGAGAGAAAGAGAAGGCATTTTGGGATGATCCAGCCATGAGACTCGCCACATGACCAGGCAACTTGTGATCTGGAGTCAGATGAGACCCTCTAGTTTTTTTTTAAACCATCGAGGAAATCTTTTTACACCCTGAGAAGTAACAAACATACACACAAGCTTCAAATGTGGCCTCATTTCACGTGAGCGAAAAGGCTACAGCATTGTTAGCTAACGAGCTAAAGAGTAAGATAACAGAGGAGGTTTCGCTAACTCCACACTGTAGCAAAAGTCCTTACAGAACATGCTATTGTTGTTTCTGGGGTGTAAAGTAGTGCAGTTTTAGAATAACTACTGGTGTCTCACACAATGTCTTTGGTAATGGTGTGTCCAAATTCATAGGCTGCATCCTCCTGAGGACCCGGTCTTCGCGGTCTACGTGGGCCGGGTCCTCCGAAGGCCCAGTGTTGCCTTCTTAGCGACTTTGTCGATATATTTAGCAAGTTTTCAGACCCCCTCAGCAACTTTTTTCTAAAAAGCGACTAGCGACAAATCTGGTGACTTTTTCTGGTGTTATGGGAGACTCATTTATGACGACTTTTTGACAGGAAAGCACGTATCGCTCTTACTCTCAACAAGCAGCAGGTGCTGCCATGGGCACCTCGCCCGTGCCAAAGCGCTCACGGGCGGAGGATAGTCCTCCCTCAGCTGCTGTCAGGGCAGCAGATGTTCACATCTATGCGTCCAAACTGCAAATGAATCGCGCATGAGCGAAGCCGCTGCTCCCGCACTGACTGTAGCGCAGTCAGTTCTTCTTTTGTTGTTATGTTGTTTTGTGGATCACAAGGGTTAAAACTACTTATAAACACACACACACACACACACACACACACACACACACACACACACACACACACACACACACACACACACACACACACAAAGTAACTCTATCAGAGTGCCTATTTCGGGACACTTTTGCCAGTCCAAACCTGGATAAAGGAGTAGGGTTGGAATTGTGACATTAAAAAAACAATAATTGTTAAAAGAAAGTTAATTTGTAGTTCTAAATAAATTCTAAATGCATTTAGGACGTTTTTAACTCACTATATGTCTCTTCCACAATGAGACATAAACCTACAACCGAGGTTACAATTACATTAGCATGACCAATTATGCAAATAATTATGCATTTAGCGAATTCTAGCGACTTTTAGGACAGCCAATAGCGGTTTTCCTTACTGAGGAGTTGGCAACACTGCGAAGGCTGGGTAGGCCGGAAGTGAGCAGCTGTGAAACTGAAGCTAAAGACTGAATGCACTTTTCATTTAGTGGTGGAATTTAGCCGCTGACTAGCATTAGAGAGCCAAAAAATGCTAAAATCATCTTTAATGAAAAACGCCAGTCCTAAAGTGAAACATTAGCTGTTGTAGCTGTTCCAACTATAAATACATTTAAACATATAGTTAAAAAAAAACTATATGTGAAATGAAAACAAAATGATAAATACTGTATGCTTAGCTTTTCTATACTGGAAGTCTACATGAATGTAGTACTGTGGAAAGAACACATTTCTTTGTTTTGTCAAGTTTGTGAAATTCAGATGTGATAAACACATTTGGTGGATTATAGTTTTTGTTATTGGCAGTTTCACTCAATTTTTTTTTTGTTTTGTTTGCATTTGGACTTCTTTTAACAGAACGGTATTTGGTTTTATTTAACAACTTTACTGTTCAGAAAGCAGCAGGAAAATTTTGCTTAGGACCATCAAACAGTTGTAGTTTTTTGCTTTTTAGCAAATATGACTAATATCCAAGTGTGTGTAACTTTACTTTAGGTATAAAAGGTCATCAGTGTTAAGACTCACACAATTTTCAACTTCATTAGTGATAGGGATTAAAAACAAATGCCTACATAAATCTATCAAATCCAACTTGATAGTAGAATTAAACAAATATCGCATTTAATCGCAATAATAAGCAATGCAAGCTTGATATTGGACTCTCAGAAAATTGGTGCCCTTGCTGTATAACCTCGGGAAATTCAGCCAGGTTTTTTTTTTCTTTCCCCAGACTATATAGTCATCTGGGCTCTGGCAACTGCCTGAAAAACTGAAAAAAAGAAAATCAATAGTGCTCCCCTTTTAATCAAGAGTGCTTGGAGCTTATGGCAGAATGCCACAAGAGAAAAGCAGCAATTGACTTTGGGTTTTTAAGCAGAAGGTGAAGCTTAGAACACAGGAGAACTGTTATCCAGCACTCACTTGGTGAATCAGAGACACAGAAGAACCAAACAAATTGTTAGAGGAAACTAATGCTCTGCTGCTGACAGCAGTTAAACACACAGTTGCCATATCCAGCAGATTATGGGCATTTTTATTCATTTGTTACATAATCCTCCCCTCCCCCTTATCTGACAAGTGATTAGTCAGTGAAGAGTTGTTTAACCAGGACAGATGGCTTTTTAATTGTACCTGATTGCCAAGAACAAGCTAGACAGTGGCTACTGTGTGAATTTATTGTTGTCTTCAAGAAGAAAACCTAGATCAGGAATCCAGATTGTTGTCTTACATGATCAAAACAATCAAACAGATGAGGTCGTCCACCTAATGATTCAATATGTTTTATTCTAGGGGGAAGAAATTGCTTACTGTATCATTTTGTTTGGAGTCATAGCATTTTTCAGCCATTTGTTTTGATTTTACTGCTTCTAACTTTACTGCTATGCTTCAATCTCCTCAGCAAAATCTCCATCAGGAGCTGTTTTTAGAAAAACCCACTGTTCTGCTAACCATTATCAGGTAGGCTATGTTTAGAACTAGTTGGTTGAACACAGTGGAGGATTTAGCCAATAAACTTACAAATACACAGCTGAAGTGTTGGTAGTGGGTAAAATACAGACAGGAGAATGCATCGGTTTTAGGGCCAAAAACCTGTGTGGAGCCAGAAAAATCTCACAGGAAAACAAAATAGCATTGAAAACCAAAACAGGTAAGGAAATCCTGGACAGTTTAAACGATGAACAGCACTTTTGGGTTGCAAACACAAAGCTAACATGGAAGTGCAGATCTTGTTCAATGACCATTAGGGAGCGACTCCACTGGTTCCAAAAAGACTTCTGGTTGTAATAAACATCTGTTGGAGAAATCCTTGCTCCCATGCTCTGTGGCCTCCATGAAGACTTTCCTGATAAGTTTATGGGTTAAATAGCTAGTTTTAGCTCATTACCATGGACTGGATCTACCACGGATGCATAATGGATAAGGCTAAGTAACGGATTCTAGTTGGAATAGAATAGAATAGAATGCCTTTATTGTCACTATACAGTTGTACAATGAGATACAGAGCATCTCCCACTCAGTGTAAACATGCTGGGGAAGGGGGGGGGGGGGGGGGGGGGGGTACAGTTCTGCAGCGCTATGTACATATGGACAGTATTAACATAGGGAAAAACATATATATATATAAAATGTACAATATACAAGATGTAAGTAATATGTAATAAATAGTGTTATGTATATACAGTTGAGCTGTTGCACATAGAATTGGTATTGCACAGTGGTGGTCCATAGAGGAAGTGGGAAGTGGGGGGCTGTGTTATCTGTGCATGTGTGAGTTCAGGGTGGTTATCGCTTTGGGGAAGAAACTGTTTTTGAGTCTGTGGGGTTTTGTGTTGATGCACCTGTAGCGCTTCCCTGAGGGAAGCAGGCTGAACATGTTGAAACCAGGGTGGGAGCTGTCCTTGATAATGTTTGCTGCTCTGGTGAGGCAGCGGGAGGAATAAATGTCCATCAGGGAGGGGAGAGGGCAGCCGATGATCTTTTGTGCTGTCTCGACCACACTCTGAAGCCTCACTCTATCTGCTTTGGTGCAGCTGCCGTACCATACCGTGATGCAGTAGGTTAGCAGGCTCTCAATGGACGAGCGGTAGAAGGTCAGCAGCAGGTTGGAGTTCAGCTTGTACTTCCTGAGGACTCTCAGGAAGTGCAGCCGCTGTTGGGCCTTCTTGATGACCGCTGAGATGTTTCCTGTCCAGGAGATGTCAGCAGAGATGAGTACACCAAGGAAACGGAAAGTGTGGACCCTCTCCACACACTCCCCGTTGATGTAGAGGGGGGCCAAGTCGGTGCTGTGTCTCCTGAAGTCAACAACAAAAGTTTGTAGTTTGTAGTTGCACAACAAAATGAATATGGAACAGATCAGGACTGGAAACCATTTGGATGCAGTCATTTCCCAGTTCATTCGGCCCAGATCAGATACAGATCCGTTCATGTACAAGCTCATATGACCTGGATCCATTTTATATATTTTTATTTTTATAATTTAAATTTAAAAATGTAATTTTTTTATGACTTTGTAAATTATTATCCAGGATATGCTTATTGGCTAATGACTTGTCAGTCAGATCCATCCTTTGCTTTTCACATCCAATTCCAAACACCACACTGTTATATAATGTATGATAATGGCTCACATAATAAAACATATAAATAAAGAATTTCTTGCCTCTGTTTGAATAGGAATGTTGATTTGTTAACATTATTATGGTAATACACATGTTGTTAAAGATATGATGGATAAAATAAACTTCCATCCACCCCAATCTCAATTCTATTCAAACTTTGTTCCCATATAGCAAACTCATTTTAAGAAATGCTAATTTGTATGTGCATCATAGAGGATAATTATGGGTTATAATCAAACCGCTTCCCAAAGAAACCTATGGTCACCTATCAAACAGCTCTTTTCTCTAAGCAATCACGCATTTCATTTTTAGTCATTATTATTTTTCCTTCCACTAAGCCCAATAGTGTGTCCAAATCACGTGACGTCCGCCTGCTTATTATTGCAATAACACTTTGTTTGCATAACAGTCACCCTTTTGTTCCTTATCATGGTAATTTCCGAGTGCACGGTTCACTACAGCTTTTAGGGGGCCGGCTCTGACGTCAGCCCGCCCTGCCGGACGGACACCAGCAGCACTACGCTGACTGGGTGCTGCTGACTATTAATATTCACCTTGTGAAACTATCCACAGTCAGTATATGCGGTCAGCGTTGTGCACAAAGACACGGCCACTCAGCGATACTTTTCCCAAACTGAAATCCCCTTCAGGGGAGGGAGAGAGAGAGAGAGAGAGACGGGGAGCGAGAGGGGACTGCAGAACACACAGGGTCTGGATGAATAACCATGGCAACAGCAGCAGCAGCAGGAGAAGCGATGATATAAACATTTACATCCGCGCATCCGTCCGCAAACAGCAATTCACTCCAGTAGAGGCTTGGACCAGAAACCCTCTGCGGATATCACTCCACATCAGCGCTAAGGTGAGGCTGTTTCATTCCTCATGTGACACCTTCCTCCTCTGCCTTTTGCTGGCTGGTTTGTTGTCTTCGGAACACGAGAGGATAGAGGGAAGCTCAGCTGTCATACATTACAACAGAGAAAGCTGCTTTCTGTAGTACACTGCTGCTCGGCGCCAGAGCTGCAAGGCTGACGGATTTGCTTAAAACACGGAGGCTAACGGGTTAAATTCATAGTCCATATGCGTTTCCTCTGTATGGCAGCTGAGGGTCTCTGTCTGACCTATTGCATATATGTGGTCACCACTGAGGAAACAAAACATTTAAGCCCACTCTACAGTGATAAGCTGAAGAAGCAATGGGGAAAATACATGTAGCTTTCAAAATAAAAGCATTGATAATTGTCTTTAAGCAAGCCACATACTACAGTGTGGTTTAATTTTGATAACTGGCAACTGTGTTTGGTGCAGCACTGGATTTCTTTTGATAACAAAGGATTTTTGTCAAAGCTGTCCCCCTGTAGGCTCAAATAGTGTAATACAAACACAGCAGAGACTGAAACTCGTGTGCAAAAATGCTAAAACAGACATAACTGATGACATAAGGGCAAATAGTCTTCATTTAATAATGCTGCTCATGTACTAATGTGACAAATTCAGGGACTGGTGTAGCTGACTGATCTCAAAATGTCATTATAGAACATAACGCCGAGGTTAGAGTACTTTGAAACCAGTTAATCCAACACCGAGCATTCCATTTTAATGCCCATCTTCACACTTTTAACTAGTTTTTTCTTTGGACAACGTGACCAGCACTCGGTTTCCATACAAGTGAACAGTGCTTCAGAGTTGTGAATACAAATAGTACGTCTGTTTACGGATTGCATGCAGCCCTCCAAACGCCAGCAGAAAAGCCTTTTGATCTTCAGAGAATCTAATTTGGCGATTGCAGCGATGCCAGTCACATCCTCTCAAAGTCATATTCTGATTCATTTAACTCCATAACTCGGCCCACTCCTCTCTCTTGTTCTCTTTCGTTTTTATCCTTTTTTTTTTTTGCAGGGATTTGGCGTAATATTGTAATTTAACAACAGAGAGCATAATACAGCATCATGGAGGGGTTTTAGCAAATGCTAGATTATGCCATCACATGATTGCTGGGCTGGCTCAGTGGATTTCTGTAAAGTGCCACTCCAGATAACCAATTTGCAGATAGCTTTCTCTCGAAATTAGAGATGGTGAAAATGATGGATTTGCTACAGCAACTGTGATTTGATACCCTTGCTTATAAGAAGGTGCTGTAACATATTTGGTGACAGCTTTTTGTTGTTGTGTGCTGGAGAGGGATGTGGATGTTAATCAGTGGAATAATGTCTGAGATTAATTTCCGGTTCTTTGAGCTATGTGCACATACAGCAGCTCATGGCAAACAATGGCTCTCTGTCTTACAGTGACATTTATGCCTGCTAAGCCTGCAAAAATGTGCTTATTTCACACGCAGACACTGTGAACGTGTTGCTTTTTCATCCGTTCTCAAATTGACACTGGAGATGTCATCGGTGGTCCCAGCTGAGCTGACGCCAACAGGAGCTGCAGCAAAGGAAAGAGGGCAGCTTAAGGACAACAAAGAGTTTTTAGGTTTTCCTTAAGGTGGTAGAATTAGCCAAGTTGCAAACTCTAGACCTCCAAGAATGCCAGAGTGTGTGGTGTGTTTGTGGCCTGCATTAAATAATAATAAGACAGCAGATGGGTGTTTTGCAACGATTAGTGTTTAATGATTTGCTTCTAGTAAGAAAGAGATAATTCACAAAATTGCACAAGCAGAAAATTCCAAGTGTAGTTTGGCTACAGGTTATGTAGAGATGTCTGGGAGCTGTGCTCGAACACAGTTAATTCAACAGTGTATTAAGGACATTGTATGAATGCAGGAATGTGTTTTTTACTTGTTATGTTAGTTGACATTGACCTGTTAATCATTCAGGCATAAAAGAGGCCTCCTAACTCAAAGGGTAAGCCAGGGTTGTGTCTACACATAACACACCTCTTAGCAAAGAACCAAATGTAAATTGTACCTTTAGGCACTTTGTCACTTTGTCACAGCATGTTGCAAAAACTCAACATCTGTTCAATTTCTTTTGTCGAATCTACAAAACAAACAGACAAAAAAACCTGTTTAGTATTTGTGCACCAGCACACCGATTCCCAAACATGTATTATCTAAAAATTGGGCTTATAGCAGCATCGTGTGCAATGGGTTTATAAAAAAATTGAGGAAATTGAACAAATGGAAGAAAAAAGAAAGCTGTGAGTTCTATTTTCTGCAAAGAGTTATGCAAATCGAGCAGTTAATAAAATAAAACTCTGTTGTTGTATTATTTTCGGGTCTTTACCTTACAATATAAAGCGCCTTAAGGTGACTGTTGTTGGGATTTGGCGCTATATTAATAATACTGAACTGCATTGGAATTTTCTCTCATCCTTAAATGCCAGCATTTCAAGTTCAGTCCCACAGGCATCTACATTCAACTTATTCACTAATTTATTAATGCTGACGTAAAGGTACAGAGAATGCTTTAAAACAGGGGCGTCAAACTCAAATACACAGTGGGCCAAAATTCAAAACTGGAACAAAGTCGCGGGCTAACATTAATATTTATTGAAAAATCTTCCTCCAGATATAAGAATGAATCTTTTGTTATGGACTCAAACAAGTTTTGCTGAAAAACTGAATATGGAACAAGCAAAGCTTAATACTAAACAATATATATATTACCTGTATAATACCAGTAGGCCAGCTCTAATAGTAATTTGGTATGGCTTCGCCAAATTTGGCCCGCGGGCCAGAGTTTGACACCTATGCTTTAAAAGGTCCGATGCTGCAGTTTAGCTGGTGGGGCGTTTCATCAACCAAGATCATTGTTGTCATCGTCATGAAAAGAAACACAGTGTGTCTCTCTTAGATGACTGACAGCTGTATGCCTCTGGAGCTGTCAGCGTGGGTGCTTTGGTGTGTGCCTCGCTGATTTGATTAACGTATTGATGAATTTTCAACACAGGCTGATAATCAGTGCATGCGTCTGGGTGCTCTTGTCATGTACTGTAGGCTGCTGATTGTTTCACTGGGAAATAAAAACATATTACAGTAAGTCCCCGGCCTGTGAGCTTCCATTTTATCAAGTACACAGTGTTCATTCGACTTACTGCCTACCTAACACATTGTCGGAGAAGTGAGCTGCTCCTTCTTATTATGTATGTTGGAGACAGCCGATAACAGATAAGTATAACGGTGGCCTGCACAACAGTTCAGTGAATTAAGGAAGCGACAAAGCAGCTTTAGCTATATCTTAAGCAGCGCAAAAAGAAACATATTTCAGCATCTCACCGTCTCCCATCGAATGACCTATAACTGTTCTTACAAGCAGCATGCCGAGTCAGCACAAAGAGAAAGCGTCTCTGTCGTTACTTGTCTCCTTAGGCCATTTGCGGCAGTGGGCAGCTGATGTACTACATTAGTGAAGGATACTGTGTGTCTCAGGACTGTACTCATTTGCTTTTATGGTCTTCAGCTTTAATGTGGGCACTGGATTTTACTTTCTTTCTCCACTGTTGGCAGGAATCTTCTAATCCATCTTATCAGCATTAGAAGAGAGCGTTTTTCTGCCAACTGTCAGGACACCTTAGATTCACCCTATTTGGTCAAATAAAGTGTTAAGAGAGGACACTGGGAATTAATTTCTCTGCTCAGATGAAGGGACAAGTCAGACTTTTTTCTCTAACATTTCTTTCTTTTTTAAAAGCTGTAACATCTTCTTAAAAGAATCTTGAAAAAATTCTGAAATAAAAGAAGCCTTTTTGTCCCAGCCCAGACACATTTATGCAAATGGTACAATAACTGACTCAGAAACTCACCATTAGATGCTCATTGGATAACGGCTTACTAGCTTTTCCCCAATGAGGATATTCCAGATAATCTTTCTTCCTTACTCGTAGAATGACCATCATTTTCAGGGAAATGTTTATTAAGGTGACACCTAAAGTGACCTGAAGGCGGGTGATTTCATGTAGCCTTCTATACCACCAGAAGTCTTTTTGCTTAGAGGAAGATTGCTCCCGGCTAAGCTAGCTTGGCACCTCCAAGTTAGCTTGGCCTGGACGCTCTTATACCGTCTGTGCTTTTGTCTGACTCATGCATATAGTTTAGCTGTTAATGAAATACTATGTGTGTAGTCAAGGACTCCTTTTACATAATCCTCAATTTAAAACAAATTAGATAAAAATAGAAAAAACAGTTGATATACCTGTAGTTTAGCTATTAGCACATCGTGTAAGTATTTTAAAGTGCATTCGTTTTAAAACAAGTGTCTTGAAGCTTTAAAAAAATGTGCCCCAAAGGCCCCTTTTTTAAACTAACTCAACCATTCACACCTATGGGCCATACTGAATCACCAATTAGCCTAACTGCAAACACACCCATCACCTTCTTGCTGTGAGGCAACAGTGCTAACCTCACGCTATATCGATATAAATACACTGAATACTAAGACAGGGACAGTTGTATTTTTTTCCCCCATTTTCCTTATTGCAAATTCAAATGATATACGCTCTGAGTGTCTGAGCTCTGATGAAATGAAACGTCACTGTGTACGTCTTACTTTATAGTAATATTGCTTTTATAGTTTTTACAGTGCTTACAGGAAGACTCACCCAATACCACACACATGGTGGTGTTATATTTCAAAGCGTTTAATTATGGGTTTCTTAATATGCTTGACTGTAAACACAGTCAGTGTTTGAGCACCTTTCGATTGATGGCAGCTCAAACTTGCCGTGTTTCAGCTCTCATAGCACTTTATAGCCTGTGTACTACGAGGTTGGTATCTAATGTTTGTAGTAAATTGGATGGTTCATGTTCTGAGCTTTAATTACAAGTGACAGGTAGTACTTTTAATATGGTATGAATGAACAGAGAGTCAGCAAGTCTAGTATGTACAGTACTGATCAGAAGTTATTTTGGACACATGGGTTTATAATTGTGATTTATTTAAGCAGGACTCAATGACTTGAAGCATACCTATTAGATCCTACCAATAAGAGATCCCAATAGATACCTAAGTCAAGAGACAATGGAAATTCAATATTAGTTTATATAACTGTATAATAGTAAGGCTTCTGGAGAAAGATAATGGGTTTCTGTGTTGTGTATCCAAAGGATGGATTCAAAAAAATTGTGCTACAGTAAACAAAACTGTGATAGATAATCACCCTTTCTTTTGAATAAATGGGCACCACAGCGATACACTACGTTAAACTATAAGTATTAAATGTTATTGTTATGTCAAACATAATAAGGAGACTCTTCTTCTTTGTGTTTTAAAATATTGGGCATACAAAAGTGATGTTTAAAAATGAAAAACATCTGTGTTATAAAAGTTATTATTATTCAAATGTACTATAAAGGTAATGTGACAATGCTACTGCTGCCAATAAACTGATGTTTTCTACAATAGAACCTGGCTCACAGCTTTTCTTTTTAAGGTAGATAGAAGACAGAGAACATACAGCTGCACGCATTCATTTTTTACTGTGACATAATTCAATCACAGGGGTGGTTGTCATATGTGCAACATTAACCTGACCACTGGTAATGAGAACTATATTCAGACCAGGGTCTCTATCTTTGTCTGCTATCCACACTGCAGTGGACTGAATGAGTCATGCAGTATCACTTCCATGGGAGCTAGTTTTAGAAATGTCATCATTTGTCTTACCTCTCAGTGTGGATTTGGTGTTATTTTGGCTCATTGGTCTTATACATCATATTGATTGGTTTTCTTTTTTGACAGGTGATGAGTGGGATCATATCATGTCTGAAGTACAGGGAACAGTGGAGTTTTCTCTAGAGTTGCACAAGTTTCACAATGTGGATCTCTTTCAAAGGGGGTAAGAATTTTTCTTATATATATTTAATAGTATTTAAAAAGTGCACATATCCTGAATCATTTAATTTACTGGAAAATTTCTATTTCTATTTCTGCTGCTAGTTAAATACTCTGCTGGTTAAATGCAACCATTGTTAGCTAATATCAAAATCTCTGTTTCATCATAGAACAATAACAATGCTATTTTTTGACACAGAGCTTGTGTACGCAACTAATTAAAATTAGTTCAAACATTAGTTCAATTTGTTAGCACAATCTAAAGCTTTTGATGTGGATAAAGTCCAAAAGCTATATCAAAACTGGCGCTAACTAGCTAGAGTGTTGTAGCTGCTAATTCTGCTATTGCTAGCCGATGCACAGGCCTAAGAAGAAATGTTTGCAGTAAAGTGTTGCAAAATGTCACATGCAGAGCACTGACAGTGCTGTTTGGAACAGTGTTCAAGAGAGGCAAATGAAAATGAAGCAGTGAGGCCCCCAGCAGACTGCCTGTAATGCAAAGTCGTCTTCCTATTATTATATAATGTAGTATTATTAATGAAAAAGACAGATGTTACATCCAGTGCTTTACAAATAGGGAGTTTAAAAGGTTTTGTTAATGATAGAGGTAGTTCTTCTTTCTTGTTGCAGTTTTTATGATATTCCCAGACTAAAAAAGGGCCCTGTGTAGCCTGCTCTGTCTGCAGATTAAAACATGTCATTTGGCTCAGTGAAACACCAGCTTTATCAAAATGATTTTCCCTCTCCAAATGTGATGGGCTAAAGCTTTATCACGATAATCCCTTCAGTTGAGTGCACTAATATGTTTGTTTTTACTCGATGCCACGTTGCTCTGTGATATCAGAAGAGATCCGTTGTGAGCACGAAACAAAATCTGACCCCAGTGTAAAGATAAAGCCCTATGGAAAGAGAATAGTTTAGTTACCAACATCTACACATCTTCCCACACTGAAATGTGCTTTCTTAAGTCAATACTAATCCCTGTGCTAGACTAGTGGGCCACACAGCTGTCCACTGATTGCATTAGGAATACTGATTAAATCTGCATTTGATTTGCAAAGGATAAAATGGCGATAAGCAGCATTTACATTTTATACTGTAATAGGAAAAGTACGTTTTAAAAACACAGGTGCATTTTCTTATTCAGTATTCTGTCCTTTCTGCAATTTAGCCTTTTAATAAAAACAATTCAGCTTGTTGAAAACTATTCATGGAACACTGCTATTTATACATCTCTGCCATAGCACATGAGTAAGAAGTGATCACTAAATTGACCTATTTTCTTTCCAAAAAAACACCTTTTTGATTTTCTTTATTGTGACATCTTCTCTATCGAGCGCTGTCATTAACACACTGATGACATAATCAAGTTCACAGCCATGCTTTGGTCTCAGCTTGCTAATGATGTGAAGGTTTTACCCAAATCTGCTTTGGGTCACAATGATTCAATGTAAATGATACATTTTTAACACAAAAAGACTGTTTATCATTTCAAATGAACCCTATTTGAGATATTTTCCAATACTTTTACCTAATTAATAACCCTCTGTCAATAATTCTTTAATAGTATAAGAATATTTGTGCAATCGATGGGCGACTTTGTGTAGCTTTAATGTTATTTTCTCATTAAGTTAATGGAAAGCACGTTAGAATCTGAAAACAAAGACTCTAATCAGTTTCAATAAACAGGATTACTGCAATACGTTGGTTTAAACAAGAGCTGCAAAGTTAGCCAAATTAGCCAAAGCTTTCTGTATTAGGCTCCAGGTGAATTTCACAATGCCAAAACTGCACATACCTTAAATCAGTTTCCCTGGATCTTCTTGTTAATAAAAAAATGTAGTTACAAAGATCTGTAACTGCATTTTTCAGTTGCTGAAATTTCAGCAAGTCAAACTATAAGTGGCAAATATCTTAAATGAGTTTATCACATTAATATAAATACATGGTACAATGCACAGTTATGCTCCAGAAATGGTTTGGCTAACACATACATTACCTCCAAACCATTTATTTAATTGTTTTAATCGTTAATTGTCCTAGCAACGTCTGCTCCAAGTGTTTAACTACAAAACAAGTGGGCCTGGTGAACACAGTAAAATGAACAGACAATTTTATGCAATTTTTAAGTACCATTTTCTTGTCACTTCCACTATACTAACATGCAAACTGAATGTTAATTAGCCAGATATTAGCGTGGGCAGCATGATGGCGTGGTGTTTAGCACTGTTGCCTCATAGAAGAAGGGCCTGAGTTTGATTCCACCAAGTGTCCAGGGCCTTTCTGTGTGGAGTTTGTATGGATGGTTAGGAAGAGGCTAGAAAATATGATATTTAACATCTTTTGAATTTAAGTGGCTTTAGTTGAAGAATAGTTTTACAAACAACTGCAAAGTTAAATGAAAGATGGGCTTAAGAACATTTCTGTCAAGAAAATATTTTGTGGGAATGGGAATTGAAAGCCAATACTAAGGATATAAAAAACTAAAACCTTTATTAAGGTCAAAGAGCACCAACGAGACAAAAATACAGACAAAGTACAAGGAATGCATGTCTGAAACAATAAAACAGGAAATAACTAAACAGGGAAACACCTCACACAGAGACAGGACTTGACACAGGAGAGAAAGCCAAGGGTCTTATGGAGAAACTGTTATCAAAGCTAGAAACTAAAAGGAAACTAAGGGCACAGAATATATACCTATAAAGTTATAAGTATAGGTATATACTATATATATACCTATAATAATAATAATAATAATACATTTTATTTGAGGGCGCCTTTCAGAAACCCAAGGTCACCTTACAAAAAACACAATTAATAAAAGGAACAATAGTCATAAAATACATAAAATAAGTTAAAATTACAAAACAGAGCGTGACAACAGATAAAATCAGCATTAAAGCGAATAAGCCAGTTTAAACAGATGTGTTTTGAGCTGTGTCTTAAATACGGAGAGGGAGTCAATATTTCTTAGTGCAGGAGGAAGAGAGTTCCAGAGCCGAGGAGCAGAGCGACTGAAAGCTCTGTTCCCCATAGTGATAAGGTGTGAGGACGGAACAGTAAGATGAATAGCAGATGATGATCTGAGAGTGCGGGAAACAGTGGTGATATGGAGCAGGTCACACAAATATGAAGGAGCAGATTTATGGATACACTTGTATGCAAGAAGTAAGATTTTAAAATTTATCCTGGCTTCTATGGGCAACCAGTGAAGCTGCTGAAGAACTGGGGTAATATGAGCACTTAACGGAGTGCAAGTTATGACCCGAGCTGCAGAATTTTGAAGAAGTTGGAGTTTATGAAGGGACCTTTTAGGGAGACCAAATAGGAGGGAATTACAGTAATCAATACGGGATGTAATAAGACTATGGACAAGGATGGCAGCAGCATGGGGAGTAAGGAAGGGACGGAGTCGGTGAATATTACGTAAATGGAAGTAAGCAGACCGTGTTATGTAATTAATGTGAGACTGGAATGAAAGAGTATTATCAAGTATGACACCCAAACTCTTAACCTGAGGGGAGGGAAGGGTGGGAGAATTTTCAACGTTAATGGAAAAGCTGTGGGATTTGGTTAAGATAGATGGTGTACCAACAAGTAAAACTTCAGTTTTATTACTGTTAAGTTTGAGGAAATTGGAGGAGAACCAGGATCTAATCTCAATAAGACAGTCTGAGAGGGAGGTAGGTGGGAGGGATGAATTGGGTTTAGAAGAAAGGTAGAGCTGGGTGTCATCGGCATAACAGTGAAAATTTATATTATATTTTCGGAATATATAACCAAGAGGAAGCATATAAATAATGAATAAAAGAGGCCCCAATACTGAACCCTGGGGCACACCAGCAGAAACAGGATAGAGAGCTGAAGAATGGGATTTAAGTTGGATAAACTGAGTGCGGTCTGAGAGATAGGAGGTAAACCAGGTAAGTGGGGTATGACTAATACCAATGGAAGCTAACCGGTTCAGGAGAATATTGTGAGAAATGGTATCAAACGCTGCACTAAGATCAAGAAGGATGAGAATGGTATAGGTATATATATACTATATATACCTATACATAGTATATATATACCTATACTATGACTGAGACAGAGAAACTCTTGAATCAAAAGAAACAAACCCTGAGAAACAATTCAACTGTAATACCAATAAAGTGGATCTAAAGCACTGGATAAATAATACTAAGGAAATGGATAAAGATAAAAAATAAAAATAAAACCAATAAACATACAAAGAGTACAAACAGAGACAGTAAATCGAAAGTAATTTAAAATAAACATACAAAAAATTGTTAAAACCTAAAGTTGTGTTGATACCTTTCACCTACTCACAGACTGCAGAGGGTGAAGTTAAGCAGTGCTGCTTCGTTAAGCGTGACTGTTCTGTTTTTATCCACCACCTCAGGTTCTACCAGATACGAGCAGGGCTGAAGGTCTCACCTCGAGTGCCCCACAGGGTCATAGCAACAACACAAGACAATGCAGGTAAGACAGACGATGTTTACTTCCTCACACTCTGAGAAACACACACATCAACTTTACCACTTGTTCTGGTGTGTGGAGGAACTCTTAATTTGCTGTGTTGTGTTCAGTAATCTGTTTGTGTAGTTTTGTTAAATAGATGGTGGAGCACATGTCTGAATACTTTAGTTTGACACTGGGTACTAGACCATGGTTATTGTTTTTTTGCCTCATGTTTGGCCATTTTACTGGTGCTTTTTCATGGTCAATTTCCGTCACATTTTAATTCCTTCATTGTCCCTTTCTGGCCATTTAGTGTCTCTCAGCAGTTAGTTGGCATCACCCTTTAGTCGTTGTGCTTTCATATATAGTGTTGTTCTCTGTGTGTCGTTTGTGACTACAAAGGTTGTTCTGTGTTGCTTCACCATTGTTCTCTTTTTGAATATTTTTACAACCATGTTTGGCTGTTTTGTGGTCATTTCTGATCGATCTTTTCATACAGTTTTGGATCTTTTTAAACTTGTTTGAATGACTTTCTAACAGTTAAAGGTAAATTGCATTGAGAAACAGCACACAGACTCCAAATTTACCTGCATTAATAAATTACCAGACATGATAAAATTAGACCAAATAAACCTTTGAGTTAACACACTTTGTTTTTTGAAAAAGATTGAATATTGAATATAGTTAATATTTCATGAAAAATATTAGCTAAATAAGATTCTGTACACTGCAGTCATTTCTACGTGGCCTGGCTGTGAACACCTGTAGTATTGTAGTACCAGAGTCTTTTAAGCTGATCAATTGAAACTCTTCAAATAAACAAAGAGTTTAAGTGAAGGTTTAGAACGCATCATAGCAAAAAACAGCACTAGTGAAGGTTACTAATGATCTCAGTAATGGTCTCAGATTTGAGTCAATTTGTAAAAAACACTTTACTTCAGCATCTGTATGATAGATTCTAATTTGTCCCGGTAAACAAAGAGTTTTCCTCGCACACAAAATAAGTCATAAAAATCTATCTCAGCCCCGCCCGCCGGGCAATCATATAGCCCGATGGGCGGGGCTGAGATAGATTTCGGTCGCCCGACCCGAGATATCGCTAGCCCCGGGCTAGAGATTTTGCGAGCCCTGCCCAGTGGTGACTAGTGAAACATGTAGCATTAGATTACATTTCAGTAACATGCAAGTAAGAAAAAGTAGATGTCACCCTTCAAATCAAGTCACTTAGATGTTTCTTGGTTTCACAATTCTTCTAAGATTTTCAAATCAGACATGTATAAATTGGATACAAAGGACAAGATTTGAACCTTGCAGGGATATAAGAGGTTAATCAAATCTCTAAACTAGTCTTCATTCATCTGCACATCTGTCTATGAGTGATCCTGAAAGAATAATTGATGCAGTTGTTCTAAACTTCTAAGCTGGAACATTCAAATTCTTCGTCCTCAAAGCACTCTGAAAAGCCTCTAAGTGACCCCAAATGCTGCAGCATGAATGATAGAAGGGACTAGAAGGAAAGCTAATATTTCTCACATACCTCTTTATTTGCTCCTGTTAAATCCAGAATTGAGCTTAAATGTATTCTTCTAGCATATAATTCAAGTTTCCAAAAGTAGAATGGGAGGTCCCTGTGAAGCTAGCTCCCAGTTTGGGTTCAGAAGACAGACGCCTTCTCTACTTTTATGATTAGGTCTCCAATTTTCCTGTTTAAAGCTTACTGTTGAGGCTGGTTCTGGAAATCCTGAACCATTAAGCTGCTGTAGGCTTCGTATGATGCATCGACTACTGTCACTCACGTACTTTGACTCCCCTTGCATTTATATGCTGCTATTGCATGCCCTCCTTTTTCTCTTCTTTTGCCCCTTACTCTCTAGTCAGCTGAAGACCCCTGAGCCTGCCTGATGTCTCTTCCTATTAAAAGCAGTTTTTCTCCCTACCATTAGGGACTGTCTCAACATGTGGTCCTCTATCTTTACCTAAGAATTTAAACCACCTTAAATTGGCACCATATTAAAAAATTGAATATAAAATTTTGATGTCTATATTTAAAAAAGTATCAATTAAAGATGTGACTGTTTTCTTAACGTAGAGCTGTCAACAGATGACAGATGATAATTTTAATAATAGTAATAATACTAATAATAATAATAATAATAATAATAATAATAATAATAATAATAATGACAATAGGAAAATAAAACAACCAACAATTTGACTGCTGAGTACTCAGATTTGTCTCCAAATGCACTGTAATTTCTCACTGCTATTGTGGATAAAAGACAGAAATTTACAAAAGGTTACAGTAAACAGTAAGTAGTCCCACCACTGTGCCAGCTATCCAGGATCTGTAGAGAGTGAGAGCGCTGTCTGGGAATTTTATGGCCCTGTCTTACCGATGTGATTTAGGATTTAAAAACTGAGTGATTCATCCTGCAGAATATCTGGCATCTAAAATAGCTTTGAAACATTTCAAACAATAACTCTTAAACGTTTAATAAAATTTTATTGGATTTCCAGTTATTGAGGGAAAGTCTTTAGTCTTGGCTGAAAAGGGCAAAGCCGGCTTAAAGCTGCACTGTGCTGCATAATAGAAAAACTCATCTTATGGAGAATGTCCATGTATTGAAAAAGCTCTTTAAATTTCTAAAATACATTTGTTTCCTACTTAATTAGAAAAAAAAGTGTAAACAATCACCAAAAAATACACTGTAGTGAAAGTTTTGTGAACATTGAATGCTTCATTCCTATACAAATATACAATTACTTTCAGGTTCCTCAAAGATCATGAAATATTCTTCTTCTGTTGCGTCCATATTTGTATTCATAGGTTGTGACTGAAGGCTTCCAAACCTACCTAACTGTCAAAATGTGGATCTGTGGCGTTGCAGAAAGCTGTTTCACTGCCAATCCTGATTCTCAATATTGGCTATTTTTAGCCTATCATGACTGGAGCAGTGTGTGTATGTGTGACAGTGCAGCCTACTGTTTTCACTAGGATGTTTTAGATTGTGAGGGCATTTTGGTCTTTTGGAGCAGGATATTAGTCTCAGGCATGTAGCTGTTGTCAGTGTTCTCACTGCTATAGAGGACAGCACCACCAGCAACACCAAACCGTCCATGCGTGCGTGATTGTAAAGATGATGTGTGAGTGTTTTCACCTAAAACACAGTGACAGGAGGCATGGGGTTTTTGATTAAGAAGAATTTCTTGCTCCCTCATTACTGCTGGTTCCAAGTAGCCACTATAATGTCAAGTTGAATAGAAATGAAGAATAGCGGTTTGTCTATTTTTAGGGCTGCTGAATCCTGGAGGATCAGCTTTTTTACATGTTGTAAAGAAAGAGGTAGATCATTTTCCAGACAGGGGAGGCTTCAGTTTTGTTACTTTAGCTCAGATTAGCTGACACAAATATATTTAATAATGTAACTCATTTTTAGAGGTGCCTAATGGTGCTTACTATTCAGTATTTTCACCTAAAAGCTGCTTAAGTATTGACAGTTTGTGTCTTGACAGAATGCTACCTGTTTACACAACTGTAGGCCCACACATTATCCCAAACTACAGGTGACTGTAGATGCTTGAGCTCATGATTTGTTTTAAACATGTAACTTTCCTCAAATTCACAAATTGCGTTTTTTATAAAATACTTCTTCATATACAGTAAGGAAAACTCCAGCATGCTAAGCTAGTCTAGTCTAAGCTAGTCTAAGGTCGCGCCATAGCATTTCAGTCAGGCTGATGTCTAGACTTTCACATTTGTGTTTGGTTTCATTATCTTGTTTCATAACCTAATTCGGGCCAAGCTTTAGTTGTCAGACAGATGGCGTCTCGTTGACTCTAGAATACTTTGATATATGCTCATGTTTGTGAGTTCATGGTTGACTCAAGGTTTCCAGATCCCGTGGCTGCAAAACAAGTTAAAATAATTATCCCTCCACCATCATGCTTGACAGCTGGCATGGGCTGTTTTGTTGATATACTGTGTTTAATGCAGCTTTGCAAAACCTAAGCCATTTAGTCCTGTTTTGTTTTTTAGAGAGAAGAGACTTTCTCTGGGCAATATTCTTTTATATAAGCAATATTTTATATATTTGTACTATCATGAGCTTTAACGTCTGACACTAACTGAGCTCTGTGGAGTCTGGAATGCAGCTCTTAGGTTTTTTGCAGTTTCTCTGAGAATTTTATGGTCTGATCTTGGGGTGTATTTGCTGGGTCATCTGCTCCGTGAACAATTTTTCCATTGTGTTAATGCTCACCTGAACGCTACAGAGCAGCAAACGGCCAAAACCTTTGCTTTAATAGTTGGCGTGACACTTTCTGATGATCAAATAATCAAATACATTTGATTAGCACTTGATATAGATTGGTATAGTGCATTTTTGATGCACTAATATCTAAGCTGCTGACTACACTGCAATGTTTCACCAGCCATTAGCATATGTAGACAGCAAGAAACACTGCAGCTACGTATATTACAGTGAAGATCTTGCATGCATATTGTAATTGGAAGGCTGCGGCCCTCCCCTCTCCTCTGCAGCTCTTTCCACAAGGTCATGCACTGAGCCTGCATACCTCACAGACTGAATCATAAACATAAAGCTGCCATTCTGGCCACAGATAGAACAATTACATTCATCATACAATTCCCTTACTGTGTCCTCTTTGAAAGCGTGTGCTTGACATTTCAATTGTCTGTGCCCTTCAGAAAAAAAATGAATTACTTGTGAAGGATCGTGCCACACACTCAGCTGAAGGATTTAATGACTGTGATTCATGCGCAGTAAGATTAGGATTTTCAAGTCAGAATGTTAACTGGGAGAACTGGAGTGTTGTTTACGGTGCACCGGCTAAGATGCCCTTTCTTATTAATATCATGAGGAGCAAATCTGTGTGGCGAGTTCTGTGTGCTTTACTGATAGGCAGAACACGAACACACACACACACACACACACACACACACACACACACACACACACACACACACACACACACACACACACACACACACACACACACACACACAGCAGATGCAGAGCAGAGGCTGTAAGCTGATTATTTCCAGCACAGAAGCACTGTGGCTAAAGCTGAAGGGCGTTTCAGCAGGTTTTAATGTGCAGGATGTGTTAACAGTCCAGTACCTGTGAGAAGCACAGTACACCAGAAGAGTGTCAGAACCGAGTGATTTCTGATGGCATGTGAATATGTAGTTAGTTTGATGATGCTAGGTAATTTTGTGTCAGGTAGGTTTAGCTTCTTACAAATTTCTGGACGACTAGTCCAGAAAAAAGACAAAGAAACTGGTCAAAACTGGGAGTAAAAAACCAAGATGTTTATGGCACGGTGGAACAGTGGTCAACACTGCTGCTTACAGCTACCAGATTCTGTCAATGAACATGTGGGTCAGCTTGAGCCTTCCTGTTGACATGTTTTGAACTGCCTGTGTGAGTTTTAAAGGCTCCTTCAGTTAATTGGCTTAATTCTAACTCCCTGGGAGGGGCTGGCAACATGTGCCACCCTCTCATCGATATTGATTCAATCAAAAATATTATCATTTTACTTTCAAATAAGAACACTTTCATTTTGAGATGTTGTCGGCCTGAGTAAAAAAAATACCTTGGGATTGATGATGCTTAATATTTCCTTAAGAATAGGCATCCATCCATTCACTACAGCCTATCCTTTTCAGGGTCGCGGGGGCGGGCGCTGGAGCCTATCCCAGCTATCATAGGGTGAGAGGCGGGGTACACCCTGGACAGGTCGCCAGTCTGTCGCAGGGCTAACATATAGACATAGACAATATTTACATTTAAAATAAGTAATCAGAAGTGTTATTATAGTAGATTATGATATTACTATTTTTTATCAATTAGCGTTAGATACCAGCAAAATTACAGTTTAATATATTTATATTGTAAGTCTTAAATTATATATATAATGTATATTATATATATAATATATGGTGTGTGAGTGTGTTCTACCGAATGTGTAAGAAAATGCAACTTTTAAAATTTTTTATATACTATATTTAAAGGTCTTTTCTTCTACAGCCTCATGTGACTGCCATGACAAATAGCTTACAGCCAATTTAGTGCCAGTTCTGTATAAACAAACTATAAACAATACAGTGTTACACCGATTATCAGTTTCCATCTTAACTGATCTTCAGTCTTATGAAAGAAGGGTTCATAATATTGTTATATTGCATTTTACGGGTGGTTTAGTGTTTTTTCCACCTCAAGTGTGCACAGCACTGCTAGATGTGTCAAAGCTGTTATTTCAGTTAAGCTGCGTTCTTATCAAGGCCTTATCACTGAAAGTCCCTCGACACGTATTGTAACATTTAATCAAGTCTGTAGAACAAACAGGCATTGAAAGGGAAGTATAATATCTGTGAGCGTGTGAGAGTAGCCACTGCAGCAGGTGCAGTTTGTTGATTTAGTGATTCTGGCCACATGAAGGGAGAAATCCAGCGTTTGTGAAGCACGGAGGCTCCCGAGGGAAACGATGAGTCCTTCACAGGTCAAATAGACACAGAGGATAATTTATGTTAATGACAGCACACGGTGTCGAGTTTCTAATCTGCTTATGTGTCTTGAAACAGGAGCTTGAAACCTACACAAAAACAAAATAAAAACAAGAACATCAAAGTCACATTCATGCAACTGTAAGGAGACCGTGCTAACACCGCGCAACAACTCCTACCCCAGAAAGTACATCCCCAGAGGGATTACGCTGTCTGTGCCACACATCCACCAAGCCTTTGACAGCACTCGTGCTTCCACACATCCGTCACCCTGGCTGGGGCTGCTTGATGCTGCAAGTAGTGACAGCATTATCGGGAGGAGGCCTGCAGAGAGAGGGAGAGTAAGACCGAGACAGAAAAGAGCACAACCTCAGCAGGGGATTTCAAAGACCTCTCACGGCTCACAGCTGGACAGCAGCTCTGCAGTGCTGCCAGGGAAAAATGCGCTAGTAGCACACAGTAAACAGCCACCGCGTCGCACACCAAAGTGCTGCGACGTGGACGATGATGGCAGTTGAAACAATGGGCTGCCTCTGAGATCGTGTGAGTTTTGGGGGCAAATGTGTGACCTAAGTTTTGCACATAAAATCCAATTTATTAGTTTTTCCTTGTGCTTGAAAACATATGTGAATTTAAAGGTACTACTGGCTCTGCATTCCCACACCAAGAAGTTTAAAGGACTTTAAAGTTTATCAGTTGAACTTGATGTGAGCAACATCGATAGACCTAAATATGAAAAACAGCCCACAGCTGTTCGCTTTGCCTTGCTTTAGTTAAACAAGCCTAGAGACAAGCGGTAACTTTGCTAAGAAAAACTCCAGAGTAGTTTCTGGAGGTTGTTGGCTGGCCCTGGGCGAAATTGACTGCTGCACCAACAGCCTCACTGTGATTGCTTTGGTTGCTAACAGACTGCCACGATTGCCCATAGTTTGCATGGGAAACATGTGCCATTTGTCCATGGATTAATGAAATGGGGAATGTTCACCTTTCAAAGTAAATGTTGTTCCTTACTGCTGAAACCAACAGCTTTTACACTGACACTGAACATTCTCTGTTTCCTGTTTGCATCACAATTTTTCAGGTGTTTCGAGGTAGCTGCAAATAAAAGCTGACAGATCACCCAATGTTGCAGTCAACCCGAGTCAGTCTGCCCTCACCTGTGACTCTGGTTCTATTCTACAATATGTATTCTGATATAACAGAGCGTTGCCAGGTACATGTGGGATTTTGCAATTAAATTGCCATCATGCAGCAACTACTTCGCTATTTGTGGAAGAACTTCTGAATTGAACTGATCAATACAACTGCAGGAAGGTTTTTTCTCTAGCATCCGCAGCCAGTGTGAATACAGGTTTAGAGGGAACCTACTCATAGATTTTTTTTTTGTTAACAGTGTGCGCTGACCTGCTTTCTGAACCAGCCTAAGTGGTCACATGAAGAACTGCAGTTTTTTATGTTTCCATTTTGCTGCTTGATTTCTTTTTTTTCAGCGTTCTTGGCCCAAAACTCATTTACAGATTTTATCACTTGGTTCTAGAGCTAAACGTAGATGCTTGCCTCTGAGTGCCTGTAAATATGTGCAAATGTCCTCACAAACCTGTTGATGCTGTGCAAAGATAAAGTGATGTTTTGTTTGTTTGTAGTCATGACAGAGAGCTCTGAGAAAGCTCCTGTTATCAGTTAAACATTGGTGTTTAATGCTTGTTTTAGTCTATCGGATCTATGTCTTATCATATGTGGATACTAATTGCACTTGCTGTCACTGTGCTATGCTTTTGCGTCCCACATTAGGAGAGTGCAGCTTCAGCTCTGCGGGGGTTTACGACGGCACCGTGTTCAGCCGGATATTTCAGATCCTGTACAGAAATGAGGAGATTGCGGTGAATGACTGTATGATCTTCAAAGTCCACCTGCTATTGGACGGAGAACGGGTGAGTCATGCCGGTGACATTTTCTGCACACACACAGACAAATATCCAGTTTGAAAGGGGGGGGGGGTGGATTGATTGCCATTTGCTCGCTTTTTTATTTATTCCATAGCAACTTGTAGCTTTACAGCATATTAAATGGCCCGTAATTAATGGATTTCATCATTCTCTGTTCCCTTCTGCACTTGTTGTTTTTATCATCTGACACAAACAATACTCCTTGTTCAGAACACACACATTCGTTCCACTTAATCACAGCAGATATTTTACACAACAGGGAATAAAAGATAAAAAACTACAGTGCTATATATTTTGCAGTCTGAACACCTGCAAAATATATAGTCTATCTGTCTATAGCAGTATAGATTTAAAGCAGGGGTGTTGGAGCCGTTCTATTTCTTTGGCCAAAGACAGCTCAATTTGCAAAGATGTACTTTCTGGAAACATTGACTTGTAAGGTTTGTCTAACAGAGCTTAAGATGTCTAAAGCATCATTGACTGTAGAATGAAAATAGGGCAGCAACCTCCTTGCGATTAGGAACAATCGATGGGCGCCCAGTGGTTGCATTAAATTGTTTTGCTGTTGGGAACCAATTGCAAGTAATTGTCAGTGCGCAACACCCTCACCTGACGATTGCACAGGCCACCTGGCAGGAGGCAACCTATCTCCAAACAGTTGCAGTCCGACTCAGACTAACTGCGGTCCCGCTCATCCAGATGAAGGCGAAGGTTTGCAAATAAAGCAGACGGATTGCCGATATGTTGCTTTCAATCGGACTCAGTCTTGTCAGTGACACGTAGGTAGGGACTCGACTCAACTTATATAAACTGTTTGCATTCTGATTATAGATTCCTGTTGAAAAGCAAGATTGCCGGGCAGCTATAGCAAATTGAAATTAAAGTGTCGTCATGCAGCAGAGGAATTTCTGAATTTCTACTTCAGATCTATGAACTGTGGCTGAAATGGAAGTAGTTGTGTATGAAGACAGCAACAGATTTGTGATTTTTGCAGACTGATCACAGTTACAGCTGCCATATTCTTAGAAGTTTGCACTGATGTTCTTGGTAAACATTTCATGTGATGGCTATAACAGGGATAAAAATGCATTTAAATAAACAAAGCTTATAAGTTAATGTAGCTCTAATCTTTGAAACTACTGGTCAGTCTGATGGCTCGCCCTTTGGTGCCGTTAGCTAATTTTCTGAGGCTACCAGTGTAGCCCGGATACTTGGATAGACGTTAAAGGAAATCCAGTTCAGAACTTCCTCTTAAATGTTTATGAACCCAGAAAATGTAATAAAGCTTATTGAAAGCTAAGTTGACCTCAGACACAGCAACTGTTTTTGCGATTGCATTGGTCATATTAAATTAACTATTAAATGGCTGCTAATTGGTTAGCTACATGCATGAACTGTTCCAGAAAGAGTTAGTGGTAAGTAACAGATTTTTTTAAATGGGCACTGATTTTATTTTGGAGTAGGTCTGAAGTGGAACTTTTCAACTTTTTGACAGCTGGCTTTCATTTTCAGGCCTAGAACTTGTCTCCAATACTTTCTTTAAGGGTCTGTGGGCACACTATAGTTTTTTTTGTTAACGGAGGCATTAGCGGTTTTTAAATGTGATGAAATGATTGACAGGAGTTTGGTTCCCTGAAAGATAACAAAAGCTATTCAGTGGAAAAGGTTAATTGCCTTTTTCAAAGGAATTCTGTGCTAATCATAATAACCACTCAACCAGTGTGAGGGTCACTGAGCTCGTAGACTCGTTCCGTGAAATTAATGTTATGTAACTGAAAGACTGTGCCTGTGCACCCAGACCGGCCATATTTAGTTCAGCTGATCAGGTGTGTAAACCTACCTGACAGTTATTGATGTTCTGTTTTACTGTGGGCGTGACCCTGAGAATCCACTTTGCCCGTTTTTGCCTGTGGGAGCCACCGGAGCTCAAATTGATCAGCAGTGACAGCGGTGACACGGGCTTGATGCTGGGACGTGGGAGTGTTAAGATGGCCTCATTTGAAGCTAATCATGCATTTGATAGCCGTAGCTCACACACTGACAGTACTCTAAACCGTCGCTCAGCTGCTCCCTAACATGTGGTGTATACGCCTAGTTTACTGTGGAAGGATTCCTGCTTCTGCCAGAATGTGGATTTTCTGTCTCACATGACAACTAATTTTAGAAATTTTCATTAAACGTAGGTGTTGCTGTGGAGGTGTGGAGACAGAAGAGCTTAAAGGCATATCAGATTTCATCTGTAAGCTCTCCCGAAGGCTCCCCGCTCATTAACCTTCCGGAGGTTATCTGCTGTTCACAGCTACAGATAGCGCAGACGAAAATAGCCTCTCATTTCCCCTGTGCACACCCGATGTATTCTTAATCAATCACACCATCAATATCAGATGGATTTATACGTTTACTGTAAGCGCTACAAAAGTGGAACTACTTCTATTAAAATTTAACAGCGCTGCACACCAATCCTCAGAAGAGTCTGTTGCATCCATTTTCGGCCCCGGCTTTGTAGTTTCCTAATATCGTTTTCTTTTTCTTTTTTCACTTTGTTGTTCAGATTTATGCCTTTATTTTCTACCGCACTTTGAACATGAAAGTAATTGATTTTTTCAGCCCACATGAAAGACATAAATGCCGGAATACAGAGAACATAAACAGTTAATCAAAAAGAACACTAAAGTGGCTAAATCAGAATTGCAAACAAGGTTGGTTACATTAGCTTCTGTGCCAAATAGCAGCAAATCCATCATGTTCTTGTTGGTACCGTGTGATGGCCGTTCCCCTTCATTAATTCCGAATTTCTCCATTCACGTGAGTGACAGTAAATAAATGAGAGTCAGATCCTTCTCCACAGAGCACAAGTGGCTGCCGGATGGTTTGATGAGTGCAAAGATAATGTGAAAGCTGAGGCTACAGCTGTCACATCCACCTCTGGGAGATTTTTGAACATGTTAAATGAACCCTGTCATCTAGAAATGGCATTTATAAAAAAAACATGTTTTTGTGAAATATCAGAATCTACATACGTTGACTTTTACCAGCCTACCTGTGCTGCTTAAATCTGGATATGAACACTAGTCTAGTCTTCTGTGTGAAACACCCAACGGCCTCTTGCACTGATTTGTTGCACTTCCGTTCTGAAGTCTCAGTTTTGCATTCGCCATTGTGTCAGGATGGAAGCTGTTGGGTGTTATCAGCAGTGTTGGTCAAGTTACTTAAAAAAAGTAATTAGTTGCTGATTACTTCTCCAAGAAAGTAATCCCATTACTTTACTGATATTTATTTTCAGAAGTAAATAGTTACTTTATTACTTAGTTACATGATACACAACCCAAATACATACTAAAGCAATAGACCTTTCAGCCCAATTCTATTTTTTCTGCATAATCCATCATATAAAATTGAATCAAGTGAAAAACTTGTTTTATTAGTTTTAATCTTTTAGCTTTATGCACATTGCATTAAGCAAAAATGTAATTATATGAAACAGTCTTTGACTTGAACTTTGTTTAATAATTAAACCTATTTTTTTGCATATTCCAGCATATAACATAAAATAATGTTTTAGCGGCACTAAGTCCTGTCGCTCTTATATCTATGGTCACCTGGAGGTTTGCCCCGTGCTGCAGCGGTCATGTCAGTGGGAGGATCTCTGTGAATTTCACACTCCCGTGGCAGCGTGCTAGGTGCTTGCTCAGATTTGAAGTTAAATTTTTTGCTGTAGAAAGAAGTTTTCTTCCCACGCTGAGTGTACAGCAGATGCTAATGTTTTTGTCACTTTTTACGGAATCAAGCTCAAAGTAACGTCAGTACGTCCATACTTTAAACGCTGCACAGTCGTACTCTCTCCCGCTCTCCATATTATCCATTATTGATCTACACACGTCTGTTGCTGCCACGGACGTCGCACGCTTTTACGTAATTGTCATGAGACACTCTCACAAACAAAATCATGGTCTACTAACACAGTAACGCAGTGTGCTTACAGGAAAGTGACAGTAATCTAATTAGGTTTTTTTTTCAATAGTAGTGCCTTACTTTACTCATTGCTTGAAAAAAGTAATCGGATTACGGTAACGCGTTACTGCCCATCTCTGGTTATCAGCTATTGCTAACTAGCTTGATTAGCAAGGTGCAGTTACAATTCTATGTGATATCAATGCTACATTTGGTTAGCAAATAAACAGGTGGAAGTAAATAAGTATAATCCAACACCGATTAAAATACACTAATGCAAAGGTACAGAGACCAAAACTCTCACAGACTCATGGGCCACTTGATGCCATGTCCAAAGCGAGTTAACCCACGTTCATTTTTATTTTACACCATAAAAAAGCATGTTTAGAAACCTGGTAAAAAGGGATCTGGCTTCTATGGAAAGTTTCCCCACCATAATAACTGTGTGGACGGACAGATTTGTGTACATCTGGACACTGTAGTTAGGGGCGTGGTCACCTTGGCAGACAGGGACCAGTTGAGGTAGCTGAACTTGACCTGTCTACATGAGTTTTTTTGGTTTGTTCTGTGATACAAAGATTATGATTATGATTATTTTGTGCCCAAGGTCTTTCAATATTTATGCATCAACAATCCTTATCGTTCCCATTTGCAGGTGGAGGAGGCCTTGAGTGAGGTGGATTTTCAGTTGAAGCTGGATCTTCATTTCACTGACAATGAGCAGCAGTAAGTTTCTGAACCACTTTGAAAATATGTGTTTGGTGTGTATTTGAGATGTGAAGTGAGCGACTTTCCCATTTGGCTGCTAGACATCACTTTAAGCACCTGATCACAAATATACGGCATACGATCCATGACTGCAGGGGTTTGTATGTTTGCTTGGGACAAAAGGAAGAAGAAGAAATATTTAGATTGTATCATCATTGTTGATATTGGATTATGAGTGAGCAGCTTTACCAGTTATTTAAAACTGGTACTTGCTAAAGGCAGTTGCCCTGATATTTCCCACTCACTTAACAAAGAGATGCTCCTTTTAATGTGAAGTTTTAGGCGCTACAGGGTCACACTTTTACTATCAGCAATAAAACCACTTCTTTAGTTAATCTGCACTCTGTGGCACAGATACAAAGATTATCAGATTTTAATTTTTTATGTATTATTTAATTCTCATTTTCAGTGCTGAAAAAAGCAGGCATTGAAATTCTGCTTAGTTTTAACAGTCTACTCATAACATAAATAACAGTTATGATTCGTCATATTAAAAACTTTAACTGTAAATATTTTCATTAGTGTTTCCTGATTAATTTAATATACCAACGGAGAACAGTGTAGCATTATCTAATTAAAACATCTGAGTACTTCCATCAATGATGTTGTTTAGTTATTCTGTCCTTTGCTACATGAGCCATTCTAATGGAACAGCTGCAAACATTATGGACGATGGCAAAAAAGGACGATTTTCACTTAAAGAGTTGGGTTTTGTTTTTACTCCCTCAGGTTGGCTGATATAGCGACTGTCCCCTTGATCAGTAGTCGGACCCTCAGCCTCCATTTCCACCCGCGAAGAGGCCTCCACCACCACGTCCCTGTCATGTTCGACTATTTCCACCTGTCAGTCATTTCTGTCTCCATCCACGCTTCACTGGTTGCCTTACATCAGCCCCTGCTCAGGTAAAGTCTGGAAAGCTTGCAACTGTTTCGCATCCTGCAGACCCCGAATCTTCACATTACACAAATTTGTATCTGATTTGGTATGATCTCAGGAACCCAGCTATTCTTTTCACTGCACAATCTGCTAATCCGTTATCCAAACCTTGCTTGGATTCATTTTTGTTTCTTTATAAATAAGCCATTCATTTTGTAATCTATGGCTTTGAATGCTGTTTGGAGATGTGTTCAAGAAAAAAGGTCAACCATCTGCAATGAGCAGGTTTTAATTTTTTAAGTGAAAAATTTAACTGAAATGAAACCCATACAATCAAGCAGGCGAGAACGTGAGCTTGAACTGCTGGCACATCTTATAATATGATATATAATGTATCTCTTGGCGAGCTGAATGAATAATTTTCCAAACACTCATCTGATGAATTCAGCCGTCAGTGTCATAGTCGATGTTCCAACATGCATTACATAGATTACTGCAGCACTTGACTGATTGCAGCAGAACTGCTCTTATTTCTCAGTTCATGTCTTCCTTCAGAGTCACAAACACTAAATACAACACAAACATTATTCATGCTTTGCCCCTGCTGTGTCATCCCTGCCCTCTCTCCAGCTTTGCCCGTACAGGAAAGGGCTCCTGGCTTGGGAAGGGCTCGCCAGAGAGCACGAACGACCCGTCCGCCATGTCTGTAGAGAACCTCGTGTTCGGCGCTGGCTACTGCAAACCTGTCATCTCTGAGGTGTGTTAACCTTTAGCGGTTCAGCTGCTTTCAAATAGAAAGTCACACAAAGTCAAAGCCTATTTTGTCTCACAAAGCTGAAAACAAATGTCTCCCTTTGAGCTGGTTGTTCTCTTCTTTTTGTGAGCAAGCAGCTAAATGCCAAGCGATGACGTAAACAGAAAGGTTTAGGACAGAGGCCGACAGATTTAGCCGGGATTTGCTTGGGCATGTCATCCAGAAGCAACGGGATTTTGAGCTGGGAAGGGAGTCGTCCTGATTTGGATTACAGATTCCAGACCTTGTCTGTCCTTCGGAATCAGTCATTTGTTGGCACTATGCAGAATCCTGTAGGTTTTAAGACCAGAGGCCAACGTGGTGATTATCACTGTGCAGCGCTGTGGTGTTTCATACTATTTGTTGAAGCCGCTTGCCCAGGCTTGTAGGCTTCCAGGCTTAGCATCTGGAATTGATAGGAACTCCCACTGGAAATGATGGTGCTGTCTCTCATGCTTCTGGCTTATTTATAGCGCACTTAATTCACAATGAAATAAATAATAATCTATCATAATTACTAATCATGATCATATATGGCCTATAGCAAATTTATTTTATTGCCTTTTATTCACCTAGGCGTATATTAGTAAAAAGCTGTATTCAATAGTAGCAGGTGATAAAAGACACACATGACTCATGTTCATTATTGTGACTCAACAACTTCTTTCTTTAGTTTTGTAATTAGCCTTGATCCTGTGAGTGTGTAGCTAGCTGTCAGTCAATAGGAGAGAATGCAGCACTTTGGTTAACAAGTCCTACAGCTCACAGATAAAAGTGAGAAATCTGCAGGCGTACGGAGACACAACCAGTATGCAGCAGGCGTGTCAAACGTATGGGAAGCGGGCCCGAAAAGGCCTCATCAAAGGGTCCAGTGTGAAAAGATATCATTAAAAATCAGAGTGGTGATTCCAGCAATTTCTTTTTTCCAAAAGACTCATAAAAAGGTTTTGTGCATTTGTCGATCCACTGTGTGGGTGCATTTGAGACACAGTGCCACTTATTTACCATCATTTCTCCTGTAAATGGAAGATTCATGTATAAAGTTACATGCACTTCTTAAAACTAGAAGAAAATGTTTTATATTTCAATATGTTACAATGCAGTGAATGCTGTGAAAGCACGGGTGAATGATAGTTTTAATCTCACATAGATTCCTGTCTAGACTAGTTTGCATAGTTTACAGATAAGGAGCCACACAGTATCTCTTTGCACTATCAAGCAACTAGCCTGTCCTCGTGACTCTTTGGACTCGGAGCAAACAGTACTGAGCAGACAAAAGGAAACAAAAAGTGTCACCTTTTTCAAGTCTTCCAAGAATTGCAGAACCCAATGCAGCGGTGTACTCCCAACACAACTCAAATCTATGATAGTTTCACTGCTGCTGTTTTCAGGTATCACCGCATATCCAAAAATTATATTTTGGGGCTGTTGCTCCTTACCGAGTTTAGCTTTCTTGTGTATATTTGGTAATTACACCAACATAAGGTACAAAGAGTTTTTCCTCAGGTTTTATAACATGCATCTCTCAGGTCTCCGTGAACGTCACGGTCTGCACAGTAAATCCTAATGAGCTCCCAGGCCCCCACGCCACCTTGCCTCTCCTCCTCCCGGTTTTTACTCCCACCCCTGGCTGGGCGCTTTAATAAGCTCAGCGTTTAGCCAAGCGGGGGGGTTCCGTTTGATCACAGTAATGAGTTGTGCTTGCAAGCGCCACGTACCACATAGCTGCAGGTGAAAGCTGCGCACAACGCTGCAGACTCTTTCACCTTTATTTATTTACAACTTTTTACCCGCGGCTACGCTTAGTTTCCAGCACTTTCCCCCTTAACATGTGTCATTTTGTCTAAATCTTGTGCTTCTGCTGTAAGATAAGACTTTTTAAAATGTGGTGTTTCTTTGTGGAATGAAACGCTACCTGCATGCTTCAGAAGTAAACGGCTCCGTAGCCATAAACAAGCAGCAAACAGAAGCAGAAATCGACATCAGGTGAACTGTGGCAGATTTTAACCATTGTTAGTGTGCAGAGAAACTGTGCTTTTAGGATAATAACTAGTTTATGGGGGGAAAAAAGCTATTTTTCGGTGCATCTCGCTTACAGACTGTTCCCCAGCGGGCCTCTATAAAGCTAAAGAGAATTATGGAAGTAAACATACAGGTGTTCCTTCCTGGTTCGGGTATACTCCACTGGAGCAATTACAGAGTGTGCACAGGTATGATGATAGGGCCGGCAACTTTACTAGCTCGAGGGAAATTACAGTATGTCCTGATACTCAGGCATCACATGCCTTTTGGAGCTCTACGCTCCACAGAGGCAGCCAAAAATCTCGGCACTGGGTGGGAAGAACTCTGATGAGTGTTTGGGGTCAGGGACCATGGATGGTTGTAGGCATACTGTGATGACTCACGTCTAAAGTGATACAGTCTTTTTGGACCACTGTCTCTTCTAGAAGACTTCAAGGCTTTGGTGATTTGTAGTTGGTTGCACAGTGCCAGCAAATGCTATTAACGGCTTTGGTGAAGCACAGCTAGAGCCCGTCTTTCATTGTTAGAGAGCCATCTGCTGGAACAAAGGCCCATATTACAGCCCAGATTTTACTGGCCGATCAGAAAGCAGAGGTTTGTACTTGAGCTACCAGATCTTGTTTTTATTATTTCTCTTTTTATGTGCTGGTTCCTCGTCAAGCAGCTTTTCACCTACATTTTAGCATACACTTATTTATGTAAGAAAGAAACACTCAGTGGTAAATGGGCTGGCAGGCAGATGAGTGAGCCACAGCAGACACTGATAGGGGTTAGTTGTTTTTGTTATACTTGATGACTCGCACCCTTTACATTCTGAGTTTCAGTTTCCTTCTTTTGGATGAAGTGCAAAATAACATGGTATAAAAATAACTTTTCTACACCAGCTACCAAACTGATGGTGGTGCTTTCCTGACGCAGATGCAATTTTTTGGGCACTATTTGGGGGATGACTCATCTACTCAAAACCATATCTACCTACAGGCACAAACAAAGGACCTGTGTTTGGACGTTTGATTCTAGTTCAGTGGATATAATGTGAAGCATAGTTAAATACTATTTCATACAGATTGTTGCACCGATTTTAAAAAGACTATTCTCCAAACAGTGCTTTGCTTCTTGGGCCAAGTTCCCACACCTGGGACCTCTGAAGGCCCTAAAGGGCTGCCATACATCCACGTGTGCCACATAAATGTCTTGATCTGCTTTTGCAGCTCACAGCTAGCTGTTTTTAAGAGGCATTTGTTTTATTGTATCAGATCTTCCAAGGAGTTATTGTGACTGCAAAAGTAAGTGTCACGGCTGCCGAGGCGAGCCGTGTGGATTTAGAAGGAGGACCCAAGATGCAGGCAGTGGATGAGATACCGGTGGTTTTATTTACAGAGGTGTAGTGGCAAACAAACAGTGGGGCATAACAAACAACTAAAGACACCTAAACTGGGAGAACTAAAATAACAGACCTGGGAGCATATGACAACGGATGATGAATAGCAGAGAGACGCAGACGAGGAACAGGACTCCGTGGAACACAGGGTAACAGACTGACACAGAGTTACACAGACTGACACGGAGGAACACAGACGAACCGGCAACAGGCAGGAGAACACACAGGGCTTAAATACACACACCAGTAATCAGGGGATGAGAGACAGGAGGGCAACACAGCTGGGAGGAATCTGGGCTGACGGGACAGGGGAAACGTAAACTGATCACACTCACATACGACGCGGACCTTCACAATAAAACAGGAAACTCAGATACATGGAACCAGACAAGACATTGAACTAAACAGACAGATTCAGATGCAGACTCAGAGGCAGATCGAAAATATAACACACAGAACTCAAACAATAATAATCATCATCATAAACTAGAAAATGATAACTAAAAGCGCTGGGTCACCGACCCAGGACCATGACAGTACCCCCCCCACAAGGGCGGGCTCCAGACCGCCCAACAGAAGCACAAAAAACAGCCAAAAACAGAAAACAACCCAACCAGGGTGGGCGGCAGGGGACCAGGAAGGAGGGACAGAGCCCAGAAAGACCCAGAAGGTCAAGTTCAGGGGGCCGACCCGGAGGCCGACAGCGCAGGAGGCCAAAACAGTTCAGTTCCGGGGGCCGACCGTGTGGACGGCAACTGCGACGACGGGCAAACAGTTCCGGGGGCCGGCCACGCGGAAGGCAGTGGCGGCGTTCAGGAGGGTGTTCAGGAGGGCGTCCACGGTGGCGGAGATGCCCAACAAGCGGCCTGGCAGATGACCGACGATGTGGAGGCGGTAGTAGGGGACCTGAAGGCTGCGTGGCCCCTGCAGCCCCAGGCGAAGCGGAGGCTGGACCGGACGAGGCGGAAGCTGAAGCGGAGGCTGGACCGGGCGAGGCGGAAGCCGATGCGGATGCGGAGGCTGGACCGGGCGAGGCGGAAGCCGATGAGGAGGCTGAAGCCGGGCCAGGCGAGGATGAAGACGCAGGGGCTGGACCAGACGGGGATGCAGAGGCTGGACCAGACGGGGATGCAGAGGCTGGACCAGACGGGGATGCAGAGGCTGGACCAGACGGGGATGCAGAGGCTGGACCAGACGGGGATGCAGAGGCTGGACCAGACGGGGATGCAGAGGCTGGACCAGACGGGGATGCAGAGGCTGGACCAGACGAGGCTGAAGCAGAGGCTGGACCAGACGAGGCTGAAGCAGAGGCTGGACCAGACGAGGCTGAAGCAGAGGCTGGACCAGACGAGGCTGAAGCAGAGGCTGGACCAGACGAGGCTGAAGCAGAGGCCGGACCAGACGAGGCTGAAGCAGAAGCGGAGGCCGGACCAGACGAGGCTGAAGCAGAAGCGGAGGCCGGACCAGACGAGGCTGAAGCAGAAGCGGAGGCCGGACCAGACGAGGCTGAAGCAGAAGCGGAGGCCGGACCAGACGAGGCTGAAGCAGAAGCGGAGGCCGGACCAGACGAGGCTGAAGCAGAAGCGGAGGCCGGACCAGGCAAAGCAGCTGATGAGGAAGCTGAAGCTGGACCAGGCAAAGCAGCTGATGAGGAAGCTGAAGCTGGACCAGGCAAAGCAGCTGATGAGGAAGCTGAAGCTGGACCAGGCAAAGCAGCTGAAGAGGAGGCCACTGCAGGTGATGCGGAGGCTGGACCAGGCGAGGATGAAGACACGGAGGCTGGACCAGGCGAGGATGAAGACACGGAGGCTGGACCAGGCGAGGATGAAGACACGGAGGCTGGACCAGGCGAGGATGAAGACACGGAGGCTGGACCAGGCGAGGATGAAGACACGGAGGCTGGACCAGGCGAGGATGAAGACACGGAGGCTGGACCAGGCGAGGATGAAGACACGGAGGCTGGACCAGGCGAGGATGAAGACACGGAGGCTGGACCAGGCGAGGATGAAGCAGTGGCTGGACCAGGTGAAGCGGATGAAGCCGAAGCATGCGCTGGACCAGGCGACGCTGAGGATGCTGAATCCGGACCAGGCGACGGCGTGGAGGATGCAGCAGAGGCCGGGCCAGGCAACGGCGTGGAGGATGCAGACGGAGGCGCTGCAGCAGATGGCGGCATGGATGAAACTGCTGCTGCAAGCGTGGATGAGGCTGCTGGTGGAGCAGCTGGTGGCTGGATGGGCTCCTCGGGCCCCCCAGCTGACGAGAAAGGAGGCTGGACGGGCTCCTCGGGCCCCCCAGCTGACGAGGCAGATGGCTGGACAGGCTCCTCGGGCCCCCCAGCAAAAACAGTCTCAGAACCAGTGGGCACTGGAGCCCCTGGTACACACAGAACAGAACCAGCAGGTGCGGAGACTTCTGGCAGGAACGCAACAGAACCAGCAGGTGCGGGGGCCTCTGGCAGGAACGCAACAGGACCAGCAGGCGCGGGGGCCTCTGGCAGGAACGCAACAGGACCAGCAGGCGCGGGGGCCTCTGGCAGGAACAGAACAGGACCAGCAGGCACACGGGCCTCTGGCAGGAACAGAACAGGACCAGCAGGCACACGGGCCTCTGGCAAACACATAGCGGCCTGCAGCTGCGCAGAGCATTGACCCTGCTCAGACAGCGACAGCTCTGTGCAGTCCTCAGCTGGCTTCTTAAACTCCAGGGGTCCAGAGTCTGATGGGGGCTGAAACCCAGCCTCTGGGGAGGCCCTGGAGTGCATCTCAGTCTCAGAACTGGCCAGCCTTTGAGGAATGTTGACATTGTTCTTGGGTTTGTCTCTCTGCTTAGAGTACGGAGTTGTTGAACTGTCCGTTATGGGTTGGACTGACATGGCTTGCTGTACAGGAGGAGTAGGTGAAGGTGATGGCTGAACAGGTGGTGGAGCAACTGACACAGGATGCAGGGCTGGTGACTGCTGAACAGGAGGCTGAACTGAGGATAAAGCTAATGATTCTTCTGCTAACCGGGCTACTGACTGGGCCATGGATTGTAACAGGGTTTGTAATAAGTCTGGCTGTGACTGTAATTGAGCTATGGATTGTGAGGCTGAATGTGGCAGAGGTGGCGACTGGGCTTCCGGCCGGGCGGCTAACTGAGCTTCCGGCCGGGCGGCTAACTGAGCTACCTGCTGGGCAGCTGGCTCAACAAACACAGCCCCGGAATAAACAGTCATTCGAGCTGGCGAAACAGACGGAGTGTCTTTTCCACTCACCACAGCCGGCAGTTCCGAAGTCCTACTCTCCGGCTGTGGGGCGACGCGCCGACGGCGCGATCGTCGCTTCCTCCCGGGCGAAACCTCCGGCGGGCCGGGCAAAACCTCCGGCGGGCCGGGCAAAACCTCCGGCGGGCCGGGCAAAACCTCCGGCGGGCCGGGCAAAATCTTCACTGCCAGGCCGGGCAAAATCTTCACCGCCAGGCTGGGTTGGGAAGCGGTAGCGGCTGGAGGGCGAAGGTGCAGCTCATGAAGGAGGAAGTCCCGTGCCAGTGGGTGAAGCGAGTCTAGCAGCCAGGAGTGTGCAGAGAGTAGCTGCTGTAGCCTGGCTTCTACAGCGCGGTGGAACTCTTCTTCCTCCTGCTCGAGCCACAGGTTTACCAACCTTGCGACCGTGTCGGTTACCTCCTCCCGAAACTCCTGGGTAGGTGCGAATGCTGCTGGGTCCATGTTGGCCGGTTCGTACTGTCACGGCTGCCGAGGCGAGCCGTGTGGATTTAGAAGGAGGACCCAAGATGCAGGCAGTGGATGAGATACCGGTGGTTTTATTTACAGAGGTGTAGTGGCAAACAAACAGTGGGGCATAACAAACAACTAAAGACACCTAAACTGGGAGAACTAAAATAACAGACCTGGGAGCATATGACAACGGATGATGAATAGCAGAGAGACGCAGACGAGGAACAGGACTCCGTGGAACACAGGGTAACAGACTGACACAGAGTTACACAGACTGACACGGAGGAACACAGACGAACCGGCAACAGGCAGGAGAACACACAGGGCTTAAATACACACACCAGTAATCAGGGGATGAGAGACAGGAGGGCAACACAGCTGGGAGGAATCTGGGCTGACGGGACAGGGGAAACGTAAACTGATCACACTCACATACGACGCGGACCTTCACAATAAAACAGGAAACTCAGATACATGGAACCAGACAAGACATTGAACTAAACAGACAGATTCAGATGCAGACTCAGAGGCAGATCGAAAATATAACACACAGAACTCAAACAATAATAATCATCATCATCATAAACTAGAAAATGATAACTAAAAGCGCTGGGTCACCGACCCAGGACCATGACAGTAAGCTTCTATTACTAAGAGGTCAGAGCAACAAACCTTCAAACCAGGCTATAGTAGAGCCTGTTAAGTTCAAGTATGTGTACATGTTTGTCATTAAAAGAGGACATTGTACTTGAGAGGTGGCTTGTGACCTACATAGTAGCTGACATTTCCTCTGTCCTTCTCCTCAGGGAAGTTTTTATGTGCCCAGTGAAAACTGCCTGCAGAGAGCTCATATGTGGCACCGGCGACTCTGTCGCCTCCTGTTGGTGGCACACAGAGGCCTGCACACGTACTACACAGCACTCATGAAGGAGATCCCACAGCTGCAGCAGATTCCTCTGGAATCAGGTGGCACATATATAGAAAGCCTTGGACCTGTTTCTTCATTAAAAGTCTAGTGAGATCTGAAAATAACATATTGGAACATTTTAATAATGCAGGAACTGTTTTTTTTTTACGACAATGTAAATTATTAAAAAAATATGATTAAAACTGTAGAAAAAGTATTATTTTAATGACCTTGTCAGAAAGTAATTTAAAATCAGCCCAATAGAAATAGAGGACTAACATTAAACAGTTTACCTGTACTGAAAATTAAACTATAAGTACTGCTATTATTTGATGTACTTAGAGTACTTGTTGTGTATTCTGTAAACCTTTTTCCGACTCTGGTACAGTGACAGTATATTTCCGCTAAAACCTTAACTTCGTATATATGTAGTGGAGTACAAGCATGCTGATTGTAACCTCCAGTTTCCTGAACACAGTTTGATCACATGGTCTTAAGCAGTGAATGTAAAAGTTTCCGTATTTGCCCTTTTAGACGGGGCTTCGCGCAGCCTCTTAGCCGCTCAGTAAAACAAGCCATTTCTGTTCCCTTCACTTCAGCTTGTCTATATCTAAAACTGTGCACATATGCTTAACTTGTTTTATAAGATTTTCAAACTATATGTGTGTATGACCCCCTGTCACAGGATAACGAAAGTTAAAACTCCCCAAATATCTTTATTCCCACAGATGTGTCGCCTGTAGAAGAAACGCTAAATCAGCTGACAATAGAGCTACAGGTAAGTTCATGTCTTTGTATGATAGTAACAAACATATCTTATCTTATTGTATCTTTATAAATATTTTATTACACAAAAAGTAGGAAAAATGCAGGTTAATCTATAAGTAAAAATAATTAAACTTAACAATCAATCAAACCATTACTTGTATGTGAATTACTGACATAACGCTATTTTATTTTTAACCTCATCAACGCAGAGCACACACTGACAATAACAAAAATACTTTATTATAGAGCTCTATGTAAGAAAACATTACTTTTTTAGAGTCTAACCAACAAAGCAGCCTCTGTCACTTTTCACTTTGATATGTCACTAGTCCATAGTACCTGCTGTTTCCTGTTTGTTTCTATTCTAATACAAAAAAGCACCAGCACGCTAAGAATAGATTCACATTAAAAAAGTTATTTCTTTATATTGTTATGTGCTTCTAAGGAATCAAACGTCTTAATTTTTAAAGTGATCTGGAGCAAAAGTTTTCTAGACATTCTAACTCAACATTTTTAGTCCACTCCTTCTCACTGACCATTTATTAAGTCACTCAACACTGACCTATGAACTGTCAAGCAATCAAGTACAGGATGAGCCAGTGTTCTCACCGCACATAACAGAAACTTAGCAAAGAAAGACTTTTAAATACTATCTATAGGCACTTTGTTACGAGCAGCCTGTTAAAAAAAATCACGATTTGCTTCCATGTGTTTAGATGAATCTGCAAAAAATGCCAAAGACAACTTATAAAATAGTATTTTTACGCCAGTGAGGTGATTCCCAGAGAGCTATTAGTCAAAAACTTGGTGTATCTCATCATGGTGTGCAATGTGCTCTTAAAAAATTGGAGGTAACTGAGCAAGTGTCGGACAAAATAAGATATAGCAGACCTAATGATATATATCACAGATGAACAGTATCTGATTTAGGAAAAAATCCGAAGACTCATCAGAAAAGGACTCTGTGGAAGGGTGGTGATAGTATAAGTAGTAGTTATAAGTTTGGGGTTCAAATCATTGAGTGGGTCATCAGAGATATACAGATACAACTGGAGTTCTGATTGGCAACAGCTTTTTTTTAGCTTGACAATGACCCCAAACACACTGCAGTAAAAACATAGACACAGTGGAACATTATCAGTCATAGACAGGCCTCTCCAGAGTCCGGACCTCAACATTGCTGAAACAGTGTAACAGTTTGCTGTGGCTATAGCTCAGGAGGTAGCGCAGGTCAGCTGCTGATTGGAAGGTTGGTGGTTCGACCCCCGGCTCGCCCAGTCGGCATGACAAATATCCTCGTGTTGTACTAACCGACTTGCTCTCCAATGCATCCATCAGAGTATGAATGATAGTTAGAAAGCTCTCATAGTGCTTGTATGAATGGGTGTGTATGGGGTGAATGTGGCGTGTTGTATAGAGTGCTTTGAGTACTCCGGGAGAGTAGAAAAGCGCTATATAAGAACCAGTCTATTTAACAGTGTGCAGTGTTCATCTTGACCAAAAAGCATAAAGCAGCCAACATCCAAAGAAGAGTGAATCCTGGAGAACTATTCCTGAAGGCTCCTTAAAGAAATGACATGAAAGCTTGACTAAGAGAGTTCAGGCTCTCGTGATCTTTATGTTTATGTGCGGGAATCTATTCTTAGTACTTATTTCATTTTACTTCCTTTAGTTTAGCTGAAAAAAAAGAAGTGTTTTAGTTCCCTCATTTTTTTGTCCCGTCATTGTTGTTGTCCTGATGGCGTTCACCTGTTATTATTATTCTCCATGCTGTGTGCAATTAGTTGGTTTTCTACTTCAGTCTTTGTCAGCTTGTTGTGTGATCTCCGTCTCACTCCTTTCCCTCTCTGTTTGTTACTACTAAAGTGCTTTTACCCTGGTTGTTTTTCTGCATTTGGTTTTAATTTCTGTGTTTTTCTGGCATCTCAGTGTGCATTGATATGTGCCTTAATCAGAATATGTTGGGGCATTTAATAAAATCTGTTTATGAGGCCGGAGCTTTTCAGTATAATGAAGCTATTAGATGATACCAGTAAAAATGGTCGTGATTAGTGTTTAGGTGAGCAGCTGCCAACCAGTCAATCTAGGATCTGACAATTCTTCGCTGTGTAGGCAAACTGCCACTCCATACTTGGACATAAATTTCCTATTAATAATCCGCCCACAGTCATTTTCATATCAGACAGATTGTAGACACTGTTTTCTTTGTAGGTATAAATATGTGAGCAGGACAATCACCCAGCCTTGGATTTGTGCATGCTTTATTCTGGGAGTTCTTTGAAATGCAACACTTTCAGCTAAATATTACAGGACTGCGTTTTTCTTTTCAGCTGCAAGAAGGCCACGAGAAGGTGGCGGAGCAGATCAGCAGGGACGTAAGCCAGCTCTGCTTCCAGCTGGCTGCTCTGTGGAGCTGCTTCCTGGAGGCCGCTGTGTTCAACCCCCACATCCTGTCCTATCTGGCCCAGGAGCACCACACGCTCAGGGTGAGAGTTCAGCTCCATCAAAGGCAGGCTTATACAATGTTCAAACGTCATCATTTGCCTCTCTGAGGTGCTGAGCCTTTATTAGGCCCTGGTGCCGATATGTTTAAATATAGTGATTGTGATCCACCCACGCTAAAATGCAAGAATACCACAGAACAATAAAACATGTTTCATAAGCATTGACATTTTATCTCTGAAAGCAGCTCCTTAAAGGCATGTTGTCACCAGTTTTCAGAAAGTAACATGATACTGAACAGTCTGTCTAAGAAGAATCAAACTAACTTTCACATTGATGAGGAAAAACATGTCAAAGTTAAGCCCAATCAAGCATCAATAACTGTTATGCACTAAAAAAGTTCGGATGATTACCTATAGAAAGTACTGTTAAATTTGTCCATCATGAAGATAGTTTGGATACAGCGCTTTCACAGGACTCAATGCGCACTCGTGAAAAATGAAGTACAGCCTTATTGCTTCCAATTTGGAGGTTAAGTAGGAGCCAAGTGCTACTGATTAAGTGATCGTCCCAAAAAGGACTGACCTCTGTAAAAGCAGGGTGACACAGTCCTCCCAGGGGTGGACATCCCAGCAAATTCATCCCAAGATTACCTCAAGCAAAGCTCAGAGATATTACAAAAATTACTTTTTAGGAAGAGCTGCCAGGAGAAAGTATCGTCTCCCTAAAAAGAACATGGCAGCGACTTTGGTTGCATCTTAGCAAACCTCAAGACTTGAAAAATCCATCAATCAGATCAGACCTTCTACCTACTGTTTATCATCTTCTTCTTCTACTACTACCAATACTGGCTGCTCTCTGTTCACTGATCATCACCCACATCCTTAACCTTCAACACCTTCTTCCCAGATATCTGGCAACTCTTCCCTACCACCCAGGACCAGTTTTTGTGCTTTGCTCCTTCTTCAACTTCCAATATTTAATTCCTGTTCCTGCCTTCACTTGCTTCCTTTTCTTGACTTCCAAAGTCAACCTGCACCCTACCAACACGGTGTTGTAAAGATGAGTGGGCCAAAAATCCCCCCACAGTGATGTTAGAATCTAATAAAGTCATAGAGAAAGTGATTACTTCACATTCCCGCTAGTAAAGATGGTTCTATAAGCTCCTGAATGAGGTGTACTTAGTTTTTCACAGGAGTGCATAAAGTTCTGTAAAAAGAATATACATGTTACTGTCTCCTTAAAGTTTGGTATTGGAAATACATCTGATCCCATGACATCAATGTCTGTTTAAATACATGAAGATAATAAGATACCAGAGGCAGCCAAGTCAGTCTTTAAAAGGGGAGCTTTGTTCTCAATTCCAGCTCTGCATATTTATTCTTGGATTCTTCTAGAGTAACTGCACATGATTTAAATTTATTATTATACATCCATACTGACCCTCAGTTCATCCTCTGTCTAAATAAGCCTTATAAGCTCTCCCTCCCCTGCCCTTAAGCCTAGTTGACTTTCTCAAACAGAAGATTTGATCGCAGGTGAGTAAGGAGCATGAAAAGTCTGTGCTTAGCTTACTGACAGGGCTGGACTGGGACAAAAAAATCTGCCCGGGCATTTTGACTAGAGACAAGGTATTATAGGAAAAGCCATAAGGCCTTTGAATGGAAATAAACGCTGTTGTGACAGTGATATGCACTGTCTTGTTGGTATATGTATGATTTCTATACATGTTACATCAGGTCAAAACTTTGGTTGTAAGATTCAGATAATTATTCATTAAAAGCAAAACATTTTAAATGTTAATGCCCTACCTGGCCACCTGCCAAAACTTTGCTAGACCCGCCGCTGCACAGTTACCAGCTGTCAGCTACTTAGAAAAGGATCCTGGTGTTATTTGTCTCTCAGAAACAGTTCTTAACTTCCCTTCAACTCATTCATGTCACCTAAAAGCTGTTTCTGAGGGGTGCAACGATACACAAAATTCACAGTTCGTTCGATACTTTGGTGTAACTGTTCGATATTATTTTATATTTTTTCGATACAAAAAAATGTTCATGCCTTTTTTAATTTGTCATTTATTAAAATTATAAACACATATTTTAACTCAAAAGTACAGTTGAGGCAATTGCCATGTTGTAACGAGCTTAACTTCTGTCTTGCTAGCTTGCACTGCGCTCAGTGGATCTGCACTCGACAGTGCAGCCTAGGCGGAGTAAAATGGTAAATGGCCTGTATTTGTTTAGCACTTTACGAGTCCCTAAGGACCCCAAAGCGCTTTACACATCCAGTCATCCACCCATTCACACACTGGTGATGGCAGCTACATTGTAGCCACAGCCACCCTGGGGCACACTGGCGCCACCGGGCCCTCTGACCACCACCAGTAGGCAGCGGGTGAAGTGTCTTGCCCAAGGACACAACGAGCGAGACTGTCCAAGCCGGGGCTCGAACCGGCAACCTTCTGATTACAAGGCGAACTCCCAACTCTTGAGCCACGATCGCAGTCGAACACAGTTCCACTGAGCGCTCAACACAGACAGCATCGTTAGAAGAAAAGTTGATAAAATAAATTAAAAGATTTTGTATTGTTCGATACATATGCGTACCGAACCGAAAGCAGTGTATCGAACGGTTCAATACCGATACGAGTATCGTTGCACCCCTACTGTTTCTCCAATCACCTGTTCAGCTCTGATGATTCAGTAAGGACATCTCCTGGTTTCATTTTCATGTTTCCCTCTCACCACATATCCAAACCGATGTCATGACCAGCAGGTTTACAGCTGTGGCTCCAGCAAACATCAGCTGATACTAGAAATTAATATTAAAAAATTCTAACCACAGTTGATCAAGCGTAAACGTGCTGCTGTTGTTTAGCGCGACATCCGCTGGTTTCCTCTTTCTGGCACAAAGTGTGCGATAAACAAACAAAAGAGACGGGACTTGAGACAGAAAAGCCGATCAGCTGATCATTGATCAGTTTCATGATTGAAATAATAACAGGAGAGAGAGGGGAGAGAATGAGCAAACAAGAGGCAGCTGTGCAGCAAAGACACAGAATAACTCCAGCTTTGTGTCTTTTCCATTCTAGCTGAAGTTCGGGACAAACTGTGTTCCTTCTCAGCTCAATACGAAACACGTAATATTTTCCCTGAATATGAGACGATTCCGTTTTTTACGGGACGGTTGGCAACTCTACTAACTAACCTTATGAATAAAATAAAGTTCACTATCAGTAACATCATAGCACCCACCCAGCTGTATAGAAACTCCATTATGCTAGCTAGTACGCAGTATTATTATTGTAGCTGACTGTAAAAAGTCAGCACAACAAAAATAAAACTCCACCTAAACTCTGTTTATATCTGACCCAGATAGACTGCAGGTCACAACTTTTTACCTGAATTTTAGTTCACCTGACACTCAGACCGGCGGCCGCCTCGGGTCTCTGCTCCTCCTGCCTCCCCTTTCCCTCATCCACCTGCTGGCCTCTGTGGAAGCTTCGCCATAGAAGCCACCACCAAACAACTGAGTTATTTTTACACATCTGCCAGCATCTGGCCAATCCACCACCTTTCGTTGTTTATACCGTTAAAAAAAACAACAACAAAAAAACATCAGCCCATGAAAACGAAAAATCACCATCGGGCATACCGGGCAAATACCCAGTATGCCCGATGGCCAGTCCAGCTATGCTTACTGAATATGTGTAAGATCAGAGACAAAGGTTTAAATGATGTAATTTCATATCATGAACCCCTGATCAGTCATGTCCCATTAAATCAAGTTGTCCTTTTTTCCATGTACATAATTTATTCTGTTGTTAAATATTGAATACACTAATTTCCAATCTTGTGTAAAATGCATCAAACCTGTTGCCATTAACACAGCAGGCTTGCTGCTCCCTCTCTGAGTCCACATTTAGACTATGTTTAGTCTCATTGCTGATGCACTTGACTATTTGTGAGCTTTGAGTGTTTCAAAAGGAATCATTCAAATTATAAATGCCATTCTGGACCTCTATATCCTAAAGCTTGCTGAGCAATCTAATATGATTTCCCCTGCAGTTTCTATTAAATCACTGGGCTGTTTAATATGAAAATGTGCTACACAGTGGAGTAGCTCTCAAGCTTTTTTGTCTGTTTTTTGTGCTCATCAAATACTTGGTAAATTTTTCTTGCTTATTGAACCAAGAAATCGAACCCAACCATATGTTTGCCAGTGATCTGAGACTGAGACTGAGGCTCTTATCAAAATTAATTTGTTTGTATGTCTTTGGAAACACAAGGTCAGGAGGTTCTCTGAGGCGTACTTTTTCACCGAGCACCACAAAGAGATATCTCTGACATTTCAAGAGGAATTGTAAGTACCACCCCTGTCAGAAAGCGCATTCTGTGAGTGCAAAGAAGTATAATATTTAATATTGAATTGTCCTGATTTAGAATCAATAGACACAGCCAGATAGCTGCAGAAGTACGGAGCTCAGACTACTTGACCAAAATGCCTCCTTTACCTGTTGAGTGCCTGGACATCGATGGAGACTGGAACAGCCTGCCTATCATCTTTGAGGACAGATACGTGGAGTCTCCTCAAACACGTACTACAAAATATATATCTTCTGCTACCTGCTATTAACATATCATTACGTATTGTCTCAGGACCAAACTCTTGTTCTACAAACTGAATTTCTTTGTCTTTCCAGAGTACACATCACATGTGCCAATGCCTGCAACTGCTGATGAACAAACCAACTTAGATCTTGCCAAGAGGATTCTCGAAAGCAGCCAAGAAGCCGTATCACCAGCAGTACCCAATGACTCTCTGGGTAGTGAATGCACGGACCTGCCCTTGTATGTCTCGCTCACAGCAGACCAGAATAAGAGCGACACCAGATGTACCCAGAACATCATTCCTACTGAGGGCAGAACTGAACTTTCCGCAGCAGTGAAGGAAAACTTGACGGAAGCAGCAGAAAATCACAACCAAAATAAGGAGAGCTATAGTTCAGGAGAGATCTACGTTGCAAATAAGTCATGTGATCCTTGTAGAGGAGAGGCAATTTTGGCTCCCTCCTCAAGCTTTAGTCCCCTCACAGATTCTGCAGACAACAGTGACAAGTCTTCTCATCCTGTAACAGAAGTAATTACCCAACTTTGTGATGCCACAAACCACAGCAAAGCAATAGAGAATGAAAACACTGAAGAGCAGCCTGACATTGCCATGCCTTTAAATCACTCAGTGGATGATGAAAGTGAGGATGTCCCTCCTATCAGTGTACCCGCTGGCTGTCCAGTAATACCACTCTTTCCGGGTGAGCTCAGAAAAGAGACGACTCATCGCGGAGGTTTGGTCGGCACCAAGGTCATGAAGCGCTCGTCCTCTGTTATTTCAGACTCTGGTATCGAGAGTGAGCCCAGCTCTGTAGCGTGGCCGGTGGAGGCCGCACTGCGAGGACGACCCCCTCTGGACTTTTCCAGCGAACGGGAGATCCCACAGCAAATAGTGTTAAATCATCCGGTGCACCGCAGCTATCTGGAAGGGCTGCAGATGGAGAGCAACGGCAGCCTTCCAAGTGGAGGTATACAGGCTTCACTTACATCAATTAGCTCTCTGCCCTATGAGGAGGATCAGCATCAGAGGCAGCTAAGCAAGCTGACCAAGTCTGTTTCTGCGCCGCAGATAAGTAGCCCAGAAGATGTAGAGGATGGCCATATGCTGCTCAACCAGGAAACAGATTGCAAGAGCTTAGTACAACATGAAGATTCATGTAGGACAAACTGTTCTTTGTACAGCAACCTGGATTCTGGACAGTCAGAATTATCACCATTAGACATGAGTTCATCATCAAATCCTGGCCATATTGTCAAGGAGAATGGGACCTCTGAAAAGTCAAACTCTCCACAGTACCTGTCAGAGACATACAGGATAAAGTCAGCGTCAAGCAGTGTTTCTGAAGTATTACTTTTACAAGAGTCTGCAGAAAGCCCTCATGTCAAGGAAAGTGCTGTTATTGGCAGCCAGAGGGAGAATACGAACAATCAAACACACATCAGTGGAGTAACCTCAGTGAAGAATGTCTTTGTCGTTGAATCAGAAACAGTGCCCTGCAGCTGTGGAAACAAACCATGTGTGCATGAAAGTGCAACAGATCAGGAGAGGATTAACACGGGAGATGAATGCCAAAGTTTCCATCAGACCCAACTATTCGGGCCTGAGAAACATGAATGCCTAGATCCCTCACAGATACTTATAAAACCTTCATGCTTCAGTGGTCTGCCCAACAGTAACAGCACCACTCAGAGGCCAAGTGACCCCTTGGGTGTGACAAACAGAGAGATAGTGTCACCTGCTGATGTAAATGGAGTATCGAGCTGTGAGAAAGCACCTTTGGACTGCCAATCGAAGGCCACCAAGATCCCTAACTCAGGACTAGCCTTTGTGAACAAGAAGATGGTGGAGGTGGTGAACATGTCAGTCTCCTGTGCCCCAACCTGCCTCCCATTTTCATCCGTCCTGAGAGACTCTCCATCTATCAGTGGAATGTCCACTCGTCAGACTACCTCACCTATCACCCATCAGCCTCTGGGCTCCTTCGGTATCATCTCCTCATCTTCACTCAGTCCCCTGAACATGGATGAAGAGACAAATGAACGAATGCTGAAGTGAGTTTTTCTTTTTCCTAACAGGCATTCTACCTCTTTGTATCCCGCTAAGTTTATTAGTACACTTACTACTTACTTTTGTGTTGCTGCTCAATACAAAAAAGATATTTTAAAGTGCAAATCACATCCAATTTACACAGAGTTTTAAGATCTATAAGCATATACAACTTTCTTGTGGTATTTACCAAGCAGTAACCTTTAGAAATGAAAAATTAAATGCATTAGCTAAGCCGGCAGGCCTAGCAATGCTTGCTAGCTTAGCTAATATATAATGTCTCATTGAAATGTGCTCAATTCTCTTTGCACTGCAAAGTAAAATAACTTTTCCCAAAGCAAACAAATAATATATGGGAATATATATGGGAATATGGGAAAAAGCAGAAATACACAAAGAATGATACACATACAATGCCAGTGCTAACAAAGAGACAAGACTTATGCTGCACTTTGGTTTGCAGAACAAGCAAGAGAATCAACAACTGCCTACTTAAAGAAGCACAAGTATATTTTCAATCTGAAGATCTTAAAACTCTGAGGTCTGAGTTGACAACACTGGCAACACCAACTCTAATCCCAACCTAACCATAATCAGTGGGAATTTGTCATATATGTTTTTTTTATGTGTTCCCTCAAGTTCTGGCAATGAGGGAATCAAGAAAAAAAAAATGGACACACTGAAAACTATTCATATTTATTCAAATAAAGGCATCTTTTACCTTTTTCTAAAAACTGTTTTAGGGTAGGACGAGGGTTAGGATTATGGTTACCACCTATGATGACTTTGGCCTAGGGTTAACTGGATGCTTCAAATAAACCTTAAACTTAGTTACCATTAAAATGTGGCATTAAACTGTTGACTTCGGTCAACACTGACCTACTGAGTAGCTGCAAATTTAAACATGTATTAACATAGCTTTGCAAATGTTCTCAGTCCTATGACATCAGTTCTGTTATGCACTTTTAAAGTTCAAGGACCGATGTGATCAATTTCACAAGTTTTGAAGCGCAGTATTTAGCTTAAATGTCTGTATAACTATCTATTAAATATGTACAGTGTGTCTTGTACAACAAAGCTTGAAGACTTTCTTGATTAACACCCACCAAACACGGAAGATGGAAAAGAAAGTTGAGAATATAATGTTTTTGTTCTTTCTAAAGCTCTAGCCAATTAGTGTAAAAGTAAAGTAACCATCCTAGCAGATGTGCATCAAAATCTGTAGACATTTTTTCTGATAAATACTTGCTTGTGTCCAAAACATTGGGCTAGGGTTTGAGACTTGAGGTCATCACTAATGAGAATTTAGATCTCAGGGGGTTATGGTGGGCTGGATTTATGTTCAGGGTTCCTTTCTCAATTGGGTGTCAATAAAAAATTTTTCTAAAATTTAGCTCAATTTCTGAAGGAAAATTTTGTGTTATTTGAGTGTTATCATCATCCACACCAGCTGCAGGAAACAAGGCAGTGATTCTTGAGATAAGGGACAAAACATGTCTGGCAGATAAAACCCCAATTTTGTGGTTAAAAATATGCATACAAGTGTTAACCCAACTGCCTAAAAGACAAACCAAGGCAATGTTTATACAACAAAACTATGATTTTGCATTTTTTATAAATATATATTTATTTTAAATGGTACAGTACATTACCAGTACCTTAAAAATCCATTGTCCAGAAGCAGGTGTGATAATATTAAAATACAGAAATTTTTTTTTAAAGTAATGTAAAATTAAACATCATGGCTCTCGTCACTAAGTATTTAAGTCAATACCTTATATAATATCAAAATATGCAATTGAAACTTTATTTTTAAATATTTTTTAAGTGATTAAAATCGTGTCCAGAGTTTTTGTCAACACCATCAGATTTTTTTAAAAGTACAAAAAATCAGGAATTATTGTGGGTGGCTTACACTCTGAGGACCCCTTTACCACTTCCTGTTTGATACACATGCCATGAGGTCACTGCTGTGATAATTTGTTTGTTTTTATTTCATTTATTGCACACCTTTCTGATAAAACTCTGTGTCACAACCATAGTGCGTCAACACCAAAGTCGATGTAATTAATTATTTTTTTTGTAAAAACAGCCTCATTTAGGTAGATTGTAGAGGCCATCAGCAAATGATGAAAAACAAGATGGCTTCTGTCAGATAAACATGTGTTATGAGAGAAAGTCGGGTATTTTGTCAACACCATCAGGACTTTTGTCTGACCCTTTTTCTAATGGTGTTGACAAATGTCACAAAAGTGTTCTATTCACCATTTATATTAAGTTATTTTTTACTAATATTTCAGTCATATTACTTCTTGTGTGTTTTACTGATATTTCTGCTTCACAGATGTGTCAAATATTATCAAATTTGCCTTATCTTGAATCTCATTGTTTATGTATACATTATTAATCCTGTAGAGGAATGCAGAGGAAAATGCTTAGTCCTCTGCATTTAACCCATTCACTCAGTGATGCAGTGGGCAGCTACCAATCCAGGATAGCCTCTGTTCGTTGGATTTGAACGCCCAACCTTTCAATCATGTGGCATCTACTGAGCTAGCTGTGCCCCGAGAGTTGGTCTTTAAGTGATGATGCTTCCTGCTTCCGGGCCCACACTACTCTTATAGCCTGTTGTGCTGTTAAAATTTTTAATGCTTTTTATCTTGTTCTATTACATCTGAACAAGCCCCTAAAAACAGCCAGTGATCACTGCCAGCCTAACCATCGGGAATCCTCACGTTAACCTTTATCAAGTGGTAAAAAGTTAGCATTCATCCTCCAGCTTCACTGTGTTTATGTTATGCTAACACAGCTGTGTCGCTAGCGATCACGTAGCACATCACTATATACTAGCTAGCCCAACTTCAGTAACCTGACAATAGTCACTGCTGTTTAGTTTTCTGTCTCCCTTTATGTTGGAAGTGGTAGCAGAGCTGGTGTATCATGTTCAGGTGGAAACAAGCAATCTAACTTCTAACTCTGTTAAATTTCATATATTCTGTTTTCATGGATGCCTGGATGTTACACCTGGTAGAGCCACACACTGATCATTTTATTAAAGATGAAAGAATTTAGACAGTTTGTAACTCTCAGTGATGCCGCAGAGTTCCAAAGTCAAAGGAACTCTGAACCATCAAACTTAATGGCCGGATAGCATTTCTATTGCTTAATGCATAATTGTGTTGTGAATATTCATCCTTAATCTGTGAAAAAGCATAAGGTTCAGAAAAATTATAGTAATTACAAAATGGTACATTTCAGGCTAGAATAGCAAAGGTGAACCTGTCAGTAGAGGAACGAAAGAGAAGGAACAGGGATGATCAAAAAAGAAAGAGAGAAAAAATTAACAGCCAGCCTGAGTTGAAGAAAGAGTTTCTCATAAAGGAAAGGGAAAGATGGAGAAATAGAGTGAAAGAGGGAAAAATAAAGAACACCAGTAATCTGAAAGGAAGAGAAAAAAGTCAGAAGAGAAGGTTTTGGAAACAAGCACAGAGACAAAAGGAGAGAAAGTCCAGCAGGGTCTAAACACACAACCACAGAGAACTTTAGGAATCAAGGAGTAGTAGGCAGCTACTTGCTGGTGAACTATTAAGATGTAGAACTTGACATGTGCAAAAGCAGAATTGTTATGATGTGTCTTGTGATATTACAAAGGTTGTTAAGGTTTAATTGTCATTTTGAAAGAAATAATATCTTGTTTTCTACTAGAGTGTCACCACCGTCAGCGCCTTGTCAACTCCATAATATGGAGTTTTTGTTTATTTTTCTCTTTTGGAGAACCATATATTTTCCTCCCTCATGATCTTCCAATAAAAATACATAATTTTCTCAATAAATGTGTAATTTGCATGCTGCTTAATATGACTGTTTCTTATACAGATTAAATACAAGCTTCTGAAAATATGTATGACTGTAACTCTAACAATAAAAAGCCAAAACAATCTTACTTTTAAATGTGGTATAATTACTTTGAAAACCTATGTGCATAAACAATAGAATAGAGAAGCTGCTAATAAGATAAGATAAGATAAGATAAGATAAGATAAGATAAGATAAGATAAGATAAGATGACCTTTAATAGTCCCACAGGTGGGAAATTTGTTTTGTTACAGCAAAAGTGCAAAGTTATGTAGCAGAAATTAGAAAACACTGGAATGCAATAAAATAAAATACTATATACAATAGAATAAAATAGAATAGAATAAAATAATATATACAACAGAATAAAATAGAATACAAATGCTATTTACAACTGAGTATGAAAAGTAATTGTCAAAATAGCTGCAACAACTTCATTTAAAATATATATTTTTGCATTTCTTTGTGTCTGACGGTGTTGACAAAAACCTTGCACTTCTCCAGCAAAAACATAAATTATTAAAAACTGTTACACCTGGGAGATTGTACCAAAACATGGTGAGACAGACAAAACTTTGTGTAACAATTATATGTAAATGTGTTTTTGAAAAATCAAAAAATATATTTTAGAAAATTAAAACCTGTTTTGTCCCTAATCTCAGGAATCACTGAAGGCCAAAACATGAGGGGTTTACATGGGTTTTGGGAGATGACTCCTGACATCTGGTGCAGTAGCTGGCAGTTACTCATGCTTGGAAAGTCTAGCATAACAAAATGAAACGAGGGCAAATATGAAGCAAGGAAGCCAAAACGAGGTGAAATGCCTCCTGAATGTATTAAGTCACATCAAAGAATACACAGACAAATCCATCACGATAAGCTGGAAGTACACTAACTTGAATCGGATTGGCTTTGACTTCTGCATGACTGTAATCTGAAACCTGGCAGAATGACAGAGTAATAAAACTTTTGAGCAGCTTACTGGTTAGTCTGAGACTTCTGTTAAGCAACACGGGCTTGCTCAAGAAGTGGGCAGCATGAGCAATGTAAATTCTGAAAATTGAATGTAGGTTGTCTATTATATTTGGGCCACACAGCGAAAGCTGTAGGAGTAATTCACTTTTTGGAAAATGAAACATTCATCAACTTGTCTCTAAGGCAGCGGTAGACAATTAGGTTTTCCCAACGGGCTGCAAGTGAGATACTGGGACTGTTGTGGAGGACTGTCCCAGTAGGCTGGACTCAGTTCTGCTTAATATCAATTTTATCTTTTTATAAGACTACTGGCGCGACCCTCCACATCTCATGTGGCCCCTTGGGGAAATTAATTTGCCACCCCTGCTCTAAGGTCTACATGCCAACCCTAAACTCAGGCCTAAGTTTAAAGCTAGGCAATTATAGTATATAATTTTTAAAAAATATTATTAAACTATTCTCTCCAGTGTTTACAGTCAAGAGTCATAAAAATGAATCATTCTGTCACACATGAAAAAGTAGCCACATTTTGCCCTTTTAAGACTAGATTACAATTAGAACGTATGATGGCTGAGACAGCAAAGGGTTAAAGGCTTAAATCAGCTCATATCTCATTAGCTTAAAATTGTTCAGTATAAGTTTAGTAATATAATATCACATTTTTTTCTCCAGTTTCTACAAAGCCAAAGAGGAGCTGTTCAAAGAGTTGAGCTTCCAGGCCAGCTTGTACAGCGACCTCCCGCTCCTGGCATCAGATCTCCCCTACTTCCCTCCTGAAGAGGATGATGAGGAGTTTGATGACGGCATACACCTGGTGGTGTGCGTCCATGGGCTTGATGGTGAGGCTGCACATTTAAAAAATGTTCTGCTTCGCTGCGATCCAGTTCCACGTCTGCATTGCACTGACACATCCATAACTTTCTGTACAGCCTTTCATATCATTCCCTATTAGCATTGTAAATGTAATATAGCCTGATAAAGCCCTACAACTTTATTACACTGCACTGTGCAGTCTGTGAATACTAATTCCCTGAAACTCATTTCAGGTTAACTTTTAAATGTTTATCGAACATGCTTAATAAAAGCAGAGCTACAAACTTTGTGTGTCTGTTTCGTCACCTGCTTCTAGGAAACAGTGCTGACCTTCGTCTTGTGAAGACTTTCATAGAGCTGGGATTGCCAGGATCCAGGCTCGACTTCCTCATGTCTGAGAGGAACCAGGTACATTTGACAGTGACGGGAGCAAAACTGTGAAAGTGTGCTTCGAGGCAATTTGCAGAGCGCTGACAGCCTTGCTTTTCTCCCATAGGCCGACACGTTTGCAGACTTCGACGCCATGACGGACAGGCTGCTGGATGAAATCATTCAGCACATCCAGCTCTACAATCTCACCATAGGCAGGATCAGGTCAGTCGGCCAGGTTTAACACGCTGCAGCGTGCCCATTATTGACACATTTCATTTTGATTGGATATTAAACCTCTTAATATCCACTAGCTTGCTGGTGAACCCCCTAAGGGCAGAGATAGGGTGCAAATACATTCAAGTGACTTTTCAAACAAGCCTGCTTCCAGAAATTAGAATATATCACCCTTCAAGTTGAGTTTGTAGTTTCATTTTGGTCTTACAGTTCCTCTGCTAGAAGATTCTCATGTGGGAAGTCATTTGAGGTTAAGGGAAACCAGTAAAGGACCAGCCTGAGCAGTATTCAGTCCAGTCAGCAGATGGCAGCAGAGACTTGGCTCTGATTCTTCTGTGGAAGTCTTAACTTCGGAGAATGACAGCTCCGTCATAATGTATAGACTCAAAATGGATAAGTGGCAGAAAACAGATGAAAAGCTCTTATCATACCGTGCCAATAAGCTTGTGACTTTCACATGATAGACTGCGCTGCTTTATGCAGCACTGTGCTGCCTAGTTCCAATCAAATTAAGCTATTCATCTTCCCGCTTAATTGCCCTCAATGTGACAATTTATTTCTTTGTGAGAGTTTCTGCCCAAGTTTCTTAACTCTCTTTTTATTGTGGCGTATTCTCTGGGGAGCGAGTATCAAAGACAAAAGGCAATGGAGTGCCGCAACAGCATCTGGTTCTTTCCACATTACCTCTATATTTAGTTTGGGAGCAGACAGATGAGAAGGAGCAGGGATGGAGATGAGGGATTGTGGGTAGAGCCGCAACAGTACAGTAATTAAACTAAGTGACAGACATAGCTTGATGAATCTAATATTTCCCACTGCTGGGAAGCTGCTATTAATTCGTGCGGTTTGTCCTCTATGTTCGCATCAATAAGTTGTCATTGCCTTTGAGGATGTTTAAACATTTAGCAAGTTAATGAATTTTCTGTAATCACCGCATGCTGCAGCAGGAATCTCCAAATAGCTTCCGCTGCAACCCGTTCCTGCTTCCAGAGGAATCTACCAAAGCTATCGGGCAGTGTCGTAGGTCAGCAGCGTTGGAGGCATTTTTTTTTCCCAGCCGCCCACTCATGCTGCAAGTTCCTCTCTCTGAAAGTTGTTTGTCTTCGGCCAACAGCTTCATCGGCCACTCTCTGGGGAACATCATCATCCGCTCGGTGCTGACGAGGCCTCGCTTCCGCTGCTATTTGCCCAAACTGCACACTTTCCTCTCGTTGTCAGGGCCACACTTGGGAACGCTGTACAACAACAGCACACTGGTCAGCACAGGTGAGGCCACGGCTCGTCTCCTGGAAGAAGGCAGAGCGCTGCATGTTTCGCGCCTCTCAGCAGCGTATTGTCTTTTGTCTAAGAATATCATCCATACTGCTCAGCTACTGTGATGCATGTGGAGTCCTGATTCGGTGTGTGTGTGTTTTGCTTAGGTTTGTGGTTAATGCAGAAGCTGAAAAAATCCGGATCGTTGCTGCAGCTCACCTTCAGAGATCACGTTGATCCACGGAAAACGTTCCTCTATCTCCTGAGTCAGAAACCAGGTACGGCTTGAAAGCGGCTGAGATCCGAAACAGAGGCTGCGTGTTGACGGCCCCACTTTACAGACTGTTGCTTGAAAGGCAGGCTGTTCAAATATTCATGAAAATGTTGTCATCTTGTCTTTTTTTTGTCAAATTTCTGTACGTGTCAGCTCGCTAACACTCAAACCCCTGCCAGCGAGCTGCAAGAGGCCTGTGAGAGGCCTCCCCACTGTGTGAGTGGAACAAAGCAGTCGTTTGTCACACAGGCTTGAAGAAGATAAGCCTGAAAACGCTTTTTCCCCCCCCTCTCTACAGCTGTGGCAGGCTGACAAAGTGATCCAAACCCTGTCATTGGAAACCCACCAGTGCACTCTCTTAAAAGCACACAGAGAGGAGACTAGAGAGAGAGAGAAAAAAAAAAAACACAGCTTTATCGTATCAAGGCCTGTCATTGTGCTTTGTGATTGTACTTTGCATTTTACAACCAATTCAATCCTTTACCCTGTCTTGCCCTCCTTCTCTCTACTCTGTGCTGTCTCCTTTACTTGCGTCTTTCATGTCCTTGTAGGGCTCCAGTTCTTCAAGAACGTTGTGCTAGTGGCGTCTCCGCAGGACCGCTACGTTCCTTTTCACTCTGCCAGAATAGAGATGTGCAAAACTGCTCTCAAAGATAGAACCACAGGTGAACAATCCAGCTGTCATCACTTCAGCTCATATTTGTATTTCAATAGTTTCTATCTGAATATCTGGGCACCTGGGGACCTTGTCGTCCACATTATTTTAGCACACTTGTTTGTTCCTAGAATGACATTTTACATTATTCACGAAAGGAGCGTGCCTCACATAACAGCAGGTAAGACTGTGTCCCCTTCTCTCCTCTAACACTGCAGGTTAATAGGGAAGACTTGACAGAACAGTGTCATAAAAACAGCAATTACATATTCTGATCGCCTCGGGTTCAGAGTTTGAGTTGGAGTTAGAGTTGATGGTGTCATCGATGACTTAAACGCCAGAAGGTTACTTAGTCACACTTTTTCTCATTTCATGCCATCCCTGTTGAGTTAAAATAAGATATAGGAATGCTTTACTTTTGTTTTACGTATGTCTGGGTCTAGAACACCCACATGCAAAACCTTTTAAGGGCTTCATCAGTGATGAGTCCAGCCTTTGCTCTCAACACTGACCTTATTATTTGGAGAGAAGCAAAAAAAGTACCTCTTTGGAAAATAGCCTCAACAGATTTTTATATGTGTCAGTGAGAATTATTCCTCTCTTTGTCCATGGATTGCCAAGACTTTATGGAATAATGAAAAAAAAATCTTATACCATACATTTAGGGTTGGGGTTATCAGTGGTTATAGATGGTTAGCAGAAGACCTGTAACTGTGCCAGTGTAGGCCAAATACATTCACTGATGTATCATCTTCTAGTTTTATATGTTTCTTAGTCATCCAGGTCAGGGTTTAAAAAAAGAAAGGAACTGGACCGTTCATCCAAGGCTATGTCCACACGTACATGGGTAGTTTTGAAAACGCTGACACCCAGGCTTCTAGACTTCTGATTGGCCAACATTTCGTTTTTAGCGTTTACATGTGGACAGAGTTTTGTTTTGTTTTTTCAAAACGAAAACGGAAAATCTCAGTTTTCAAAAATATCCGTGTGCATGTGGACGTAGCGCAAGAGACTTCTTCAGATTTAAAAACCAAAAGGTGGAGAGTTCAAGGTGGTCTTGAGGGTCGTTGATCCACTATTGATCATGTGAGCTAAGGTGTGAAAACAGGCGCAAGTTGTTAACGTCACCAGGAGTTAAGGGTTAAATCACTGCGAGACCTTAAGGTAACTAGAGGCAAAGTGTGAATACGGGTAAAATGCCTGGAAAGAGATCTCAAGACTGCATGGTAGGTAGCTGATAGCTGGTGTTGTAAGCCACAAGCTCTGTTTAACCCCCACAGGGAGGTAAATACCTGGCACTCTGCACCTTTTGTTTTTAGAAATCAAGAAACCTTGAATGAGAAGTGAAATGTCCTTAAAACATCAAGCCGTCAGCTCTTAAAACATCTACTAGTTTGTATAAAAACCGTTAAGCATGTGGCTAAATATGAATGCATCGCCTGATGACGTCTTTAACAAATTCATTTGCTTTCATTTATAAACCTGGACTTTAACAGCTCAGATTTAGCAACTTCTTCTAAATTTCTACCCATATGGAAAACTTAAGTCATACATATCTGTGCAGACACTCTGAACTGATCCTGCCACCCATGTTCCACACATGACATGGTTGGGGGGGTTGGCATGACATTTTTAGTTTTACAGGAGATTAGGCTCTAGGGTGTTGTATGGCAACCAGCCAAGACTCTAGGAAGTCATTGCACTGGGGCAAAAAACAGTCTGGCTCACCAGCACCTGTACATGCCTCATGCAACTTTGGGCAAAAATCCCAGTAAGGGTAAACACTCTGCAATGGCAAAACTTTGCACTCATCAGAGATTTCAAAAAAAGTGGAACGGAAGTATGTTGCAGTAAGTATGCAAATCAGAAAAATTGACAAGAATTATTGTTATTATGGGGTGTATGTTTCATGTTTCTTATTAAGGTCGTTTAGATGGTGGTGATGTTCTGCACTGCGTTATATTTAGAAGCTTTCCTAATTTTATATCCACTCTATCAACATGAAAAAGTAAGTTTCTCCATAGAATATCTGGCATTTGTTGACCAAACAAAAACAGCTGATGAATCACTAATGAATCTAACTGTGGCCCTAAGTTTTAACACTTGAATATGGATAAGACATCATGCACGTAGGAGGACACGCTATTACTTTCCTTTTTTTTTTCCTCGCACTGAAGGGCCCGTGTACACCGAGATGATCAACAACCTCCTGCAGCCACTCGTAGAAGCTAAAGAGTGCCGCCTGATCCGCCAGAATGTGTTCCACGCTCTACCCAACACAGCCAACACGCTGATCGGCCGCGCCGCCCACATCGCCGTCTTGGACTCTGAGCTATTCCTGGAGAAGTTCTTCTTAGTGGCAGGACTCAACTACTTCAAGTAAAGGTGCTCCTACTGCAGGCTTGCTGGACCGATCTGAATGGTGGATAAAGGAGTATAAAGGAAGGGGATGAGGTCATTTTACCCTGTACAATAGATGTAATGTATATATTTCCTGGTATCCAAGAGGCCAGATTTGTATATCCCATTTGTTAGGATGGTTAGCAGCTGTTAATAAAGGATTGGTATATTGTGACTGTTTAAACCGCTAACTCAGAAGTCTGAGTTTGATGTGTAGCCAGTCAAAGCAAAACATCTGACATCGATGACAGGATTGATTGTAGATGTTTTGTCAGCCTTATGAATAACCTCTCAGCCAGAACACTAACAGATGCTAATTGTGGTTTAAAGCATTTACTTTCTTTCCCTTTAGAGTTGGTTTAGAGCCTTTGCTATCGCTGGTTGATTGAATTCTTCTTTAAGGGTTACACTAATGATAGTCTTACACTATCCTTACAAGGCAATAGATGCATAGCATTTATGTCCTTGATTGTACATGAAGTATTTTGTTGTACGAAACATAGATGTTCATTTATACAGAAATGACTATATTGTTTAAAATTATTTATTTTTTACCTGCTTATGTTATTTACAGTGTAAGTAGTCCGTCTACATTTAAGTCTCTGTGTGTAATTATCATCAAATGTGTCAAATGAAAAGTAAAAAGTGTGTTGTCTGTATGTTTATCTGTACATCTCAAAAAATCTTGCTGTCCATGACTAGCTAAGTGTTAGGCTACAACAAACGTTTGCATAGAAGTGTGCAGCAAAGTATATTTGATAAGAAATGATCCTACCTGCTGTGATAGCATTTACTTTGTAATTGTGTTTTTGTACTGACTTAGTAACAGATTAACAAGATTCAGGATTGGAACATTTGCTAAGCCCCACCTCCCCTTAGTTACCATCGTGCCACCTGTCGAGCTTTTCAGCCTCTTAAGGCCCTTATGCAATCTAGAATGATACCCCTCCAACCTGCAGTAATGTTTACATTACTAAAATGTGATGTCAGACCTAAGTAGACAAAAGCAGACCTGTCACTGCTCCTGGATTTTTCAGCGTTAGCTAGCTAACCAATCAAGCTAATCTCAGCTACTTGACTATCATACCTCTGTTTGACTTTGTTGCCTGCAATTTTTCCTTTTTTAAGCTGAATTTAGACATAACATAGCTTTATTTGCATGATTTTTATGACGTTTGCATGACGTTTTGGGTTATGTTGGTTGGGGAAGCCAACATCCCAAAATGTGTTAAACAGCGCACAAAGGAAAAAGTAGTACAAGTTGTGATTAGACGTTTTTATACTGATTCTGTAGACATTTGACCACCAACCATTCATCACCCATTTTAGACATGTGCCAAAAATGGTGACAAGATCAGTTGAAGACTAGACACAAAATCTTAGCGACAGTCTGACCATTACTTTGAAGGTGAGCTTTCTCCCTTTCTGGTTTGTTTTATATCTGCTTGGCTAATAGTGCCGGTAACAGTGTTTGCTGACAAATCTGAAGAACTACAGGAAACATTTGCTGCCAGCCAGTCAAGGCATACATATGTTTCCTTAGCAACAGGTTGTTGTATCATGTCCATTATGGCAGACAAATTTTAGGCAATGTGTGCATGGCATTATATAAAAAGTGAATGTGAATTTGGCATTTGGGATTTTTGGAACAAGAAGTGTATATGTAGATTCATGATGTTTTTGGACTTCTTATATGGTGTGTTTGAAATAAATAACTGCACAGCCATAGTATTTGTCAAATAATGCAAAAAAAAAAGAAAAAAAAGAAAAAAGAAATCAGCTCCAAATAAAAGATACTGTATGTGGCTTTAAACATGCATTTCTTCTAATGACCAGAAGGGGGCGACTCCTCTTGTGTCAAAAAGAACTTCTATAGTCAATGGAAAAATTGTCCTTGGCTCTTCTGATCTCTTTTATGGTGTCACAGTGCATGTTTGGTAAATTCTGGTCCTTAGTAGGTTAGTAGGTTATAAAAAAAATAGTAAAAGGGTAAAAGCCCTTAGGCCAGGGCTGCTGTGTGGTTGACAAGTGGCTGCTGCATGTGATTGCAGTGCATTCTGGTTCTCCGTCAGTTTCCCCTCTTACATCCGGTTTAAAAACACCAAAGTAGCGACAGTGAAAATGTTCAGCCCTCAGCACAGTACAGCACATTTTCTTCCAAAAGGTAACGTCATATTTATCTAAAGGCAGTCTACAACTTCTTATATGTCACAACCTATAACACAAATTATTCATCTACTTTTGCCCGGACATCTTTGGATGTGGAAGTTGATAGGTTACAATGATGTAAGATGTAAATGCATACAGCTGCAGCTGATGGTAGCACCCAACATTATCATACCCTCCCATACTTTTGTGCCTACTTTTGGTTTTGGAACAAGCCACGGGCAGCGTTTAGTTCTGTTGCTTCACTGGTTTGAACCCCAGCTGGGAATTTTCTGTGTTGAGCTTTCGTGTTCTCCCTGTGAATGAGCAGGTTTTCCTCGGGGTAATCTTCCTCCACAGTCTAAAGTCTAAATTGGCCATGCATGTGATGTATAGATAAAATATTTAAACTGCATCGAGTAAAGCACTCTATGAATGTATGTTTAAGTGTGGCTTGGAGTCAAAAGCACTTTGATTTATCAACAAAGCTAGAAAAGCACTGTATAAATGCCCACACACTTAAACATGCAGAAATCCATAGCTTGACAGGCTTCTTGTGCCTAAACGAGTTGCTACGATGGAGCGATAGCTAACCGGGGGAGAGGTTTAGCAAACAATTTTTCCTTTGACGTGATGAATATTTAACAATCTAACAATCATGAAGCAATTTTATGGAATTACTGCTATAAAATATAAAATTATATACAACTACTAGTAGTTGTAGCCTCTAGTTAATCAGTTCTTTTGATAATGCGTCTTGAATCTCGAATGGCAGGCGGTAAACAGGCTTGCTGGTATAATCAACGGCAGATTTGATGTGCATGCATGTGACAAAGATTTGCCATTCATGACTGTACGATACAATAGACTATTGTGGTCTAATGAGGATCTATTTTCTAATTAGCCATGTAAAGCTGTAGATTAAAACCCTTTGAAATGCATTGCTTTTTTTTTTTAAAATTGGTGTAAATCAGGGTGTCATTGCTTTTGTTATCCTGGATGATTCTGTGTAATACTGACACACTGCCAAGATTCTCCCCCGCACACTGTCTACGCAATGTGATGCATGATGATAGCAGGGAACCGCTGTGCAAGCAGTCGAATGTTCTCTTGAACATGTAACATGCCGTGTTGTGATCTCATCAGCTTTTCCCACATCCTTGGCTGTCAGATGCAAAGTGTTGTTTTCTAGCATCCTGGCGAGGATTGTTTCCTCACCGCCGTGCTGTTCATCAGACAGTGTTTACATATTCTGATATTAGAGAACTGTCACACACGTCTCATTTCCAGCTGTAGTTATGCGTCTGCTGCATATGTAGTTATATACAGACAGAGAGATATATTTTAACCTTTGCACTGGTTTGAAGTGCACTTTATTGAAAACCTTGGATCAACTTCCACTAGCTTTACAAACTACAAACAGCTATTTTTCTTTCTTTTTTAGATCTGAAGGTCACGTCCTGTTCTCATTGTAAAAACTAACCTCACCTGTCTGTCTTGGCTGTACAAGCATTGTTTTTTGTTCAAAGCGTGCTGTCTCAAAGAACGACCGGTGACACGGCAAAGTGCTTTTTTTCCCCGTGTGGAAGCTGCTGCTCTGTCACTGTGATCGACTCTAACCAAATGGGTTCCTTAAGGAAGACGGTTCTCAAAGACCCGCTAAGCAAAGCTGCGCAAGCAGTCTGCTGGAGCTGCCGTGTATCATGCACCAAAAACACACATACTGTACATGGCTGAGGCTTAAGCTTGTTTGCTTTTCCTTTGTGTGTGTTTACTCAAAGGAGTCGGCAGGAATCAATGGAGGGGAAAAGTGATGGAGAGGTATTGAGATTGACCCCTTCAAGGGCAAACAGAGGTATGAAATTGCTTTATGAGATGGATGGCTGTCCTGCAAAAGGTTTCATTTGAAGGTTTCATCAGAAAGAATTGTATTTACGTCACTCTTAGCTCTCTTTTTTACCAAATATTTATTGGCTGTTAACTGTACATTTATGTTGTTGAGTAAATTCTATAAACCCAACACTTGACTGACTTGAACCATTTTGTATTTGACTTTTTAGAGAGCCTTGTTTATGTGTAGCACATGGAGGTGTGTATGGAAACTGTGTTATATGTCTGTGAAAGCTCATCTGTCTTCGCTGTCCCTATTATTTTGGACCCTCCATTTGTTTGATCTGATTATAAAAATGTTTCATGTCCCTCAAAGAATCATTAATTTATTTCATTCTGCATTTCTTTTGCTGAATGTACAACATGTAAAGTATAAAACAAATACTACTTCATCTGTGCCAATACTACTATAATATTTTTCTATGTTGCTGACTGTACTGTACGCATTCCTTAGTAGCTTGTGTTCAATGTAGAAATAGAAATATAATTATATGCAGTATATAGCATAATATTGTTATAACATATATGAAAAAAATAAATGACAAATGTTCTTTTGCATAATTATTTTGTTCGTGAGCCTCAGTTCTATATTGATGTTAACTCTCTCAGTTTGAATGATGATTCCAACCTGAACCCAAAACAAAAAAAAGAATCTTTCTACCTGATAAACACTAAAAATGGACATTTTTCTTTCTTAAAAGTACAGAGTTAGCATAAGGTTAGGATTATCATTAATAATGCCTTAGATCTCAGAGGATTAGCCACTTAACACTGCGAACAACTAGACATGGAGCACATGTGCAAGAGTCGTTGCGGTCACAAAACCTCAGCATTCATGTGGACCATTGTGTTCACTGTCTTATAATGAAACTCATGTCACTCATACCTGATTTGATCCTAGCGTACTTGAGGACACAGAAAGTACAATCAAGGCCACAGCAAATCCAGCATGTCCAAATTAACACTGTCAGATTTGATTTCAACACTATTAGAGTGTCTATATGGGTCCACACCAGAGAGTGTTAATTTAACTCTTTTTGGAGAGTTGGTAAGTTAACTCTGATTTAGTGTTAAACACCAAATCTGTCTGGAGTTGATAATTTAACACTTACTAATGCTAACTAGGTGTTAAGAGTTTATATATTAACTCCCAAAGAGTATTTTAGTTTAACTACGTAAGAGTTATCTTCTAATTAATTCTAAAAAGCGGGAATTTTCCTGTTCTGAACCTCTAGAAATTTCTTTTGGAAATAAACATTTACTAAAAAGATGCAATGGTTTTTAAAAACATTTATTCTGAACTGTGCACCACAATTTTAAAACATTTTCTGAAAGATGTAACAGTATACATGTTCTCACTTTCATTAGAATTTTGTTTATCAAAAGGTCTGACATGGTAAATGCAAATAACAGCATTCTCATCACTTATTTCTTCAATACAATATGCATGTCCTTCATTCATCACTTTGTGGAACTTCAACGCACTTCTGCTCTCCCCCACATTCCATCTTCACAAGCATATCCTATGTGGAGATTGAAAAAAAAATAATTAGTTGACACTAATTAATGGCACAAATAATCCGGTAATCAATTGCAGCACAGTAAAAAAAAAAAAAAGGAATCCTCTTTGAGCCATTACTTGTGTAAAGTATTTTCCCAAAAGACAAGGACACAAGCAACAGGTAATACTGAACTAAATGTAAAACCTCAACCTTTTTCATTTTTACCTAAACCGTGTGCGCAAAACTCTGGAGGGATCTAAATGCTAACGTAGAACCCAGTCAGGACGTCTGCTACTGCTGTTTGCTCGTTTTTTTTTTTTTATGGGAGATCATTTTCAGGCTTCAAGTAGCACCATTATACCAACATTTCACATTCTAGACATTGTTTTAGGTGTATTTGACCAAAAAATTTGACTGAAAATTCACATGCAAGCTTTTTTTCAAGGCTAGCTAAAACAGAATATTATGCTATCACCGAGCAACATGGCTAATGCCTTTCACACAGCTTTGTCTCAACTCCAAAGAGCCACAGAAGTAAAAGCTAATAATAATAATTGAAACAATCTTTGAAAAAATGACTTACCAAGCATGGCAAACAGCTCAAATATGTAGAGCAAAATGTTCTAAAACGTAGTGATGTGCGGATCGATCCTGAAATATCGATTCCTCCGATACCAATCATTTATGTTCTAGAATCGATTCTCACATTAAAATATCGATATTTTAGTAATTTAGGGTAAATTTGTAGTTTATCATTAACAGGAACACAGTGGAAAGAAACTATAACATTCGGATTGTCTACATTCAAAGGAACTACTTCCTCTTCCGCCTTTCATAGTCATGTGCGAAATACGGCTGTATAAATGTCTTGCAGCCCCTTGGCGTGCGCACTCACAACAATGGCTGATAAATACATTTTACAGTGTTCATTTATCGAATGAAATACGTTAAATGTCACCGTTATTATTGGCCGGCCCGGAAACAGCGGGGGTGTCCAAATTCAGAGGCTGCTTCCACCTGAGGACCCGGCCTTCGCGGTCTAAAGAAAGCCGGGTATACGCCACGAGCTCCCTCGGTGCAGTGAAACTGCCGTCTGCTCCTTGCTATCTAATATATAACCGGGCGCTGACGTAAACCGTCTCACACTTTGTTTAATTAGTTTTCTGTTTGACGTTTATTCAGCTGTGTGAAAACCCCTGAGGAACCCTCCCGAGGGATTAATAAAGTTAAATTTAATTTAATTTAATCTAATCTAATAACTTTAATCTCAGCCAAACCGATTTACTCACTAACAAATAAAACGCTGAAAAAGCCAAACAATAACATTTCTAGGTTATCAAAGTGACTTATTTATCATGTTTAACCCGAGTAGTGAAAGACTGCGGGGGTTTGAAGACAATGTGTCGGTCGGCTCAGATATTTGAAGTTTACACAGCTACATTCTCACCTGAAAATAAGTCAGTGCCGCCATTGGTGGAGACTGGAATTGGCTGGGCCGCGCTATGAATTCTGCGATATGGTTTTTCAATTTTGTTGTCCGGGTGGAAAATCTGGAGAAATTCGGGAGAATGGTGGCTCTGGGAGATTTTTGGGAGGGGCACTGAAATTCGGGATTCTCCCGGAAAAATCAGCAGGGTTGGCATGTATGGTTGTGGCAACATCACTAACCTTGTTAAACACCTCAGAGTAAATCATATCACAGAATATGACGAGCGTATGTTGAGGTGAACTGAAGAGGAGGAGAGGGACAGGTGCTGCTAGGGCGAGACAGACGTCTCTCATGGAGTCCTTTAGTGATGCAGGCAGGCAAGGTGTTCAAATAGTGCACGACTTCAGTTTTTCTATTTCTATATGATGAGCTCTGCATTATTAAGTGATAAGAACAAGAAATCTGATGTCCTGTAATCATTATGATGCTATACTTTGAGATACAATAAATAAAATAAGTTTTTGTGCAAAGTATCGTATCGGATCAGTATCGTCGATACCACACTGAATATTACTTGGTATCGGATCGGAAATGAAATCAGTGGTATCGCACATCACTACTAAAACGGCTTCACTTCAGCTTCGATTGGAGCCGTGCTGGGGGCGGAGTCTGTGAATTTACTCTGTTGGTGTCATAGCCCCTGTAGGAGTTCAGAGTTCAGAGGTCAAGAGTTAATGTTTCCATTGTAACACCTCCAGATTTGACATAGAAACACTCATTTTTAACACTCGATTTTAACTACTATCATTTTACACCTCAGAGTTACATTAAAAGAATGTGACTCTGCTTAGAGTAAAATTAACTCTACTTTTGCAAGAAGACTATTAACACCAAAACATTTAACACTTTTGAATTTGCTGTGGGATTAGGGGTACGGTTGTGTTGCATATTGGCGACATGGTAAACAAGCCTAGTTTTAGGAGCCTGGTTCATGTTAAGAGGTCATACATGTTACATATTCTCATAGCATGAGGTAAAGGCTAGGTTTTAGCTCGGCGAGGTCATTACTGTTAACTCTAACAGAGTGCTATCAGCATATATGTTTCCCCTTAAAAGTACTTTTAATTAGGGGCGACAAAGAACGTAATCATTCTGACTGATACACATCAAAAGATGACTGCCCCTCTCTCAGATTCTGCTGGAGGTTTCTGCCTGTTAAAAGGGAGTTTTTCTTTCCCACTGTCGCCAAGTGCTTGCTCATAGGGGATCATCTGAATATTGGGGGTTTCTCTCTATTATTGTGAGGTCTTGACCTTACAATAGAAAGCACTTTGAGGTGACTTGTTATTTTGGGCTATACATATTAAACTGAATTGAACTGAATCAAAAACCTGGTACAGTTTAAAAAGAAGGAATCCAAGTCTAAGTACAGTAACAGGTAACACTCACAAGCAGAAAGACATTCACAGGAAACATCTTAAAGTCTGTTCATGTATGAAACAAGTTTTTCGGGACAGCTTAAACCTAGATGAACTCGTAGAAGAGGGATGGGATGAGTGTGGAGAAGGGAAATGAGAAGCTCATGATCCAAAGCATCTTTCAAACATTGTGAAAGGCATAATTACTGCATTGTCATTCATGGGTGCCACTGGACCCGGGTCACTGGTATTTACTGATGATATGAATCTTTGTCATGTTCATTAAACCATCCTGTGGACTGCTCTGTGAAATGAAGCATGTTCATGTTGGAAGTTACCTTGAGAAGGTGCAAAATTGTGGCCATAAAAGGCCACAAAGCATTCAAACAGTGATTGATTGGTGCAGGCAACACAACACACCTCACACCGTGATACTGAGCGTGAACTGTTGACGTGCTGCAAGTTTGGTCTGTTCGTTCATGCTGTTGTGAGCCAACTTGTGAGCGTATGTGCAGCCTCAGCAGAATGCATTCTGAGAAGCTTGTCATCTCAGCACAGTTCGAAAGAGGGGTTATCTTAGTTACTGTAGTCTCCGCTCCATCAATTCCGGCAGTCCTTCTCAGGGTGAAATGACTCGCGAAAAGCTTAAAATGTGTTGACATGACACGGAAAATGTCCTGAAAAGTGTTGGTTAATAATACGGAAACAATTGCTGGCTATTAATGCAAAGATGTAAAATTGCAGCAGAATCAATCTTCCTTTGTCATGGAGAAGACTGAAAACATGCTACTTTTTGGCAACTTTGTATATATTAAAAAAAATGAGATTTGTTGTTTAGACCTGTGAAAGAGGCTAGGAATTATCTAGACATATGATTCGTGTCACAATATGGAATTTGTCAAAATTAAAGTTTCATCAGTTTTCTTTTACATCAGGATGTATTTGGTTTTATTACATGCCAATAGCTATCCAATTCAGGCTTTGGCCTTGTGAGACAGGTTGTTGTGAGTTAAACTGTACTCCAAATTAATTACTGTGCTTGTCTAATAAGGGCTAATCATTTTTCTGGACGGGCTGAAGGATTTATGTGGACCAAACTGTACCTCAACAAACTATAAAAGACATAATTTTCAAATAAATACAAGCATGTCCATCCATCCATCCATCCTAAGCAGAGAAGCCCAGACCTCCCTCTACCCGGCCACCTCCTCCAGCCTTCCCACGTGAACACCAAAGCGTTTCCAGGCCCACTGAGAGGTATAATCTCTCCAGCGTGTCCTGGGTCTGCCCCGGGGCCTCCTCTCGGTGTGACATGCCCGCAACTACTCACCCAGGAGGTGCCCAGGAGGCATCCTTGTCAGATGCCCGAACCACGTCAACTGGATCCTTTTGATGTGGAGGAGCAGAGGCTCTACTCTGAGCAGACGGCTAAACTGCTCACCCTGTCTCTAAGGGAGAGGCCAGCCACCCGTCGGAGAAAGCTAATTTCCGACGCTTGTATCTGCGAACTTGTTCTTTCGGTCACTACACAAAACCTGTGACCATAGGTGAGGGTAGGGACGTAGACCAACTGATAAATTGAGAGCTTCAACTCTGCTCAACTCTCTCTTTTCAAATTATGTTCAATCATAATTTCCTTGGGGATTAGTGAAGTATTAACCCCCTGAGGTGTAAGTAGGGAGCGGAATTAAAAAATAACTCTTGCAGCGAACTGTAGTTCAATTCCTTGGAATTGTTAGCTCGCCTATCATTTCCATTTATCAGTCCACTACTGCTATAATCCACTGATTTGAATTTGGTGCTGAACGAGGAAAATAGTGTTGCAGCCTACAGCGTGGATGTGGACATTATACTTTTATTTTTATTGCACAAAAGGACGAGAGTGAGATGGTAAAGTGCAAACTGCATCCAGGACAGCTGGATTATGCTGCTAACAGAACTTCTGCTCTTTGCTAGCACCTACGCAGATGGCAAGCTAATGCTAAGCTAGCCAAGAACCCAAATGATGTTAAAGCAGTGATGAGCAGTCAGGCTTACAACCTCTACTTCTACCTGTTCATGTTTCTAAAGTAGAATCTTTGTGACGATCGCTTCAACGTATTTTTGGCTCTTTTAACTTTTACTTTGTGTTGTTGACTTGTAACTATACCTAAAAACTAAACAAAAGATCCTATCTCCGTCTCCTTATGAAAATGGGGAATTGTGTTGGTGTGTGATAAAGTGTTTCAGGTCATTTTGCAGAGTAATGAGAAAGTAATGTAACTCGTAGTGTAACCCAGCGGTCTCCAACCTTTTTTTGCACCACGAACCAGTTTAATGTCACACAATATTTTCACAGACTGGCCTTTAAGGTGTCGCGGATAAATACAACAAAATAAATGGTACGACCGAGACAAAAACTGTGGTATTTTGGAAATATAATAACAAACGCAAATTCACTGTGTAATTGTGTAACTTTATTACTGAAATGCGCTAACAGCAGTAAGAGTAACATCCTCCTCTCTGCCCCTTAATGCTCTTTGGTCGCTATGGTAACGCGTAAATATTTCTTTCAAAATAAAACACACAACTACAACACGGGGAAAGACCCAGGGTAACAGAGTTAACAATAAAAACCCTGAAAACCAAAAATTTCACACCCGAGCCTCAACTCTCGGTACCAAGCGACTCACGGACCAGTGCCGGTCCGTGGCCCGGGGGTTGGGGACCGCTGGTGTAACCCATGACTTTCTCTGGTGACCAATGAAGTAATGTAATGCATTACTTTTAAGAAAAGCAACAAGTAACATGCAGAATGTTAAAAAAGTGAATAGATTTTTGTTATATGTTACTTTCTTTATCCATTGAATGTTGAAAATATACATTTTCATAAACATTTAGCATCATAGGCTCACGAATGACGATCACTTAGACTTGGATGCTTATTAAAACATTTCTATTCCTTGTGATTCTTCTTTCCCCATATGGACCTTACTGAAAAGTGGTTTAGAAACCTCAGATTTAATGCATCACTTTATTTTTTTGCAAAGTAACTGTTTACCTTGTAGTTTGTGTATTTTTACACAAACTACAATTTTGTGAAAAAAATGTGTACTCTACCTGGTCTAACCTCGCATGTCAACCTATCAGTGTCCCTTAGCGGTGCTTGTGCCGCGCGCAGATATGTGGCTGTTTCCTGCCTCCCTGAGCCACTCGGCCCACAGAGGCAGATTTGTCACGCCCTTTAAATTCTGTCTGTGTATATTCTATTAACGAGCCCTGTTGTGGGACTACAGTGACTCGCCATTTGTAAACGCGCAGTAAACGAATCATAGCAGCAATCCCCTACTGACGCCCCATTTCAACTACATCAATTTATGACTTCCAGGTCTGGGGTACCCTGGAGCTATAAATCCAGGCCCACAACAATCCATACTCAATTTGATTTCAGGGTGTTCTTTCTCATTCCGCCCCCCATTTGTCATTGCGTGTTGAACTCATGATCCAACTGAGGCTAGTTGGAGTCCCACTACTTGCCTTTCTCCTTTCTTTCTTCCCTCCCTGAAATCAATAGAGCTCATTTTTCCTCCCCCAACCCTAAAGACATCACTGTCACTGGAAAAATGATGAGGGAATTGCGCTCACACATAGTAATGCATTTCATTTTCATCAAGTTAACAGTAATTTGTCGGTCACATTCACTTATCATCAAATGCAGGGAAATCGTAGCAAATAAAAGGCATGTTTCGTGTTTACAGCTCGACTCTCGCACAAACACATCCCCTCGGAGACCCATCTCATTCTGCATGTGTTGCTCCGCCCCGGCCATAAAGCGGAGCGAGGAATGATTTTGTCATTAAATCCATCACTCAGAGTTGATTGAAGCAGTGTTCATTCCATTGTTTGCCTTGTGAAGGAGGGAAACCATTAGTCCCAGAGCGATACTTTGGGCAGGCGTCGTCAATAAGCAAAGCTGCCAGTGGGAGTAATTATTGCTGCACGAAACTGTCGGTGCTGGAAGGTAATAAGATCTCACATGGTCTCATTATCTCCAGTGACACTGATTAGCAGGATTTCACACCTAAATATTGGGGAGATAAAGCAGCACAAATGTGACGGAACTGGACTTCCAGAGCTGTTCTGAATGACGTCTCGCTGTCTGCTGTTTGGAAGTGCACACGGTTCTGAAGCCTAACCGCTATGGATTTTTGCTGCAGAATTTGTTTGGAAAATGATGTATTTGAAAGAAAGATCCAACTGAGAACAATACCCCCACTCTACATGCCTTTAAAAACAAGTGTAGTGTACCATTATGTGCAGACAGGATGCATGAAAACATCAGCAAAAATGGCTTTCCTCAGGGTGTAGCTCAGGCGGTAGGTTGGTGGTTCAACTCCTGGCTTCCCCCTAGTCTGCTTGCTAAAGTCTTTTTTTCCCTTTCTCATATATTAGGATTGGGCTTAGGGGACCACCTGTGATGACTCGTTGCCCTGAGTAGGCTGTGTTTTTAAATGTTTCTGAATGAATGGGCTAAAAGTTAAGCTGGCCTTTAAGTTCCAGACTAAGTGCAGTTCCTCACAATGCCTCTAATTTTCAAATGACTGTCAGTCACTGTGGATTTCTTAAAATCTACTTCACAGTTTTACAAAAAGCCTGTTTACACTGGTTTACTTGTTTTTATAACTTATACTGGTGTTATACTGGTAAGGTGCATGACTGCTGTGATTGCCAGGATCTGCTAGGTCCAGCTGGTTTATCTGCTAGGTTCATCCTAGATAAACCAGCTGGACCTCTTAACTGTGTTTTTACTGCTGTAACTATCTTACTTGCTGTGTGCACTATCTCATCAAAGAAGATTGTGTTTTAAATGTTTCTGAATGATTTTTGTTTTTGGTGTACTTGCTTGGGACTAATTAACAGGATTAGTTTTTAACTTTGTTAAAAAAAGGAAAAAGTTTTCTAGCATGAGCTGAAAACTCATATTCCACTTCGTTGTCCCTTCTGTTCCCAAAACATCCAAGATGTTGTAGTCACCCTAACAACAAATGCAGAATTTAGAAGCACTTTTCATATTTGCTTAAGGCCAGCACAGCTAGCTGCTTCATTTACACATGTAAGTTTCTGTTTCTGAATTTAACTACACATCAAAGGAGCATGTCATGTCATGAATCCTTAATGTCTAAACCAATCAAACAGTATGACTCTCGTGGATTGGCTCTGGAATAATCTGCTCACATCACTACGACTGTTATCTCAGATATTTTACATATTTGCTTCCAAGCTTGGCCTTCCAAATATGTATAAATGAAAATTTGAGAAAGTCAAGAAGTTGACTGAAAAGTTGAGATGTCAATCTCCTTAAAATGATAATTTCATCTGTCACTGACGACAGCATGTGTACACCACAGCCTGCTGGCAATCTTTCAAAAATGTTATACTGAGAAGTACAATTTTTCTAATTGCTAGATGGAGTTATATACATTCAAAATTGTTTGCCTTATACTAATCACCATGACAGAAATGCCAGTGAATCATGAAAAGATGGTGACAACTCCTGTGCAAGTTCAGTATGGATCAGATACATAATTAGAACATATGTTTGGTCTGAAACACCATTTAAGTGTGTGATATGTGTCTAAGTAGCATCCACAAGAGGGTATTGCGTTTCAACATTGCATTGCAGCAGCTGAATATTACTGTAGCTGTTGAAAGTGTAAGGGCATAAATACATCTGGCTGTCTTCTGTCACGGTGCGTTTGTCCAGCAGGTGATGCTACTGCACCTGTAACTGCAGCCTGTTATTAAAAGAACCATCAATGAAAACATTTTGTCAGTAATATGGGGAATAAAACTTCTACACAGTGCCCTTTAAATCATTGCATTATGTTTATGTAGCTCCTGTTTGTGCAGTTTTAAGGTTATGTAGACCCATGGGTCAGATGCATCTATAATGAGCAGAGAAGTGAGAGAGATGTTGTACTGTGCAGCGCTACAGGCAATGATATTGATCCAGAGACATTTACTGTAGCATCCTTACAGGCCATAAAGTGTCAAGATGCCTCCTCATATCTCAGCTAAGTGGTTAGAAAGCAGACAAGAAAAAAGGAAGGAAAAAATACACAAAATCTATTCGTTTTCACCTCGATGAGACCCATTTCCTCCATCTTTCCTCAAGGTGACCAACCTCTGCTGTGGGATAATAGCAAGTCGGCTTCCAAAAGTGATTCAGACAATACCTACCAATTTTGTGTCATTGCTGGTGAACACACTTCACCTGACACATTCATATCATTTCTCAGCTGGGCTGGGCTGTAACTATAGAGGTCAGTGAAACCTGAAACTAGATATATCTGTGGGGGGTGACAGGCTGTCAAGAAAGAGCTGGGCAGATGCAAAGTGGGAGGATAAGAGAAGAAAATGATGTGGTTAAAGCGAGTGTTCAACATTTGGAGGAAAAATACTTATTCTCACGTATAGAGTGCTCCACAATATAAGGCATCTGATAGCAGGGATCACGAGAAAGTATAGTATTAGTGCTTTTAATAAATTGTCAGATAATTTGCTGGGACAAAAAATTCTTGCTTCTTGAATGAAGAAATATTAATGGTTATGCAATGGTGCAGAATTTCACTAACCAAAACAGGAAGCACTGTGTTCTTATACAGGACGTACCAAACCACGAACACGGTGGAGAGCTGCAGCAGCTGCTCTGAATGTCAGGATACAGGAAAGCAGTGTGGAGCAGGGAAATTATTTTACTGCTATTGTTAAAAATCATTATTACCAGCATAATATAATCTGCAATATGATCATTGCTCTAACAATGTAACAGATAGCTTTAAGATGGCCTTAAGATGTTTATGCATACAAGTTATTATATTAACTTTGTATTTCAGGTGCAGTTATAACTATTTTATACATATTGCATATCTGTGCTTATTTGAGTTGATGTTCAGGTTCATTAATGGTCTAAAGCTTCACTAGTGAGAGTGTCTAGATGATCTATGCTGAGGGAAAACTAGAACATAGAAGGAATTGCAATACATGCTTACACAACAGTTCATTTTAATATCTTTTATATGTTCATATTCTTGTATTAAGCTTTTAGTAGGGGTTCTTGATTAAAACATTTATTTAGTAGAGGACATATCCATAGTTTTAGTTCAGTCATTACATATCTGAGAGTGGCTTCTGTCTCTCTGTCTGGTTAGAGGTCAGGAGCTAGTCGGCGAGGTGAAATAGGGTGCAATTGTGGTTAGCACACAGACACACACACACTCAGTTAGAGAGAATCATTTATAGGTGAAAGTTTAATCATGTTTTGCTGGGGTTGCAAAAAGAGCAGTTTGTTGCAGAACTGCTGCTGAGGTGTCAAGATGACAAGCGAGCATCCGGCAGTGACAGGAAGCACCTGTTATGAAGATAGAAGACAATTGTTCTTTTAAATTGTGTCAAAAGTCGTTGTGGTTTTGATATTGACGTATGTGTATATATCCTGTCTGTGACGCATGAAGGGGGCGTCAGTAAATCAAACCCTGACGGTATAAAATATCTGTTTATGCTTTGATTAAGTTGAAGACCACTTGCTGTCTGCGTACAGAGTGTCTTCCCACACGTGTGTAGTCATTAAAATCATTGTTTGACCAAGATCTTCTGGACCATGGTGGTTTGTACTCTCCTTCCTCAATTTCTGAACCTTAACAGCAGCTACGCTCCAAACTTTAGTAGTAACCATAGAAGTGAATACTGCAATCTCCACTGTACAGCTGCTAGAAAGGTGAAATATTTTCCCTAATAAAATGAAATAATGGTGCTTTACAAAACTTTTTATGATCACCAACAGTCCATTTTTCCAGTGTCGCATGTTTTAGACGGTGCACACTCATCTCACGGTGCCTCTTTCTATTTAATTCAATTCAATTTTATATATACATCATCAAACCACATTAACAGTCACCTCAAGTTGCCTTACACTGTAAGGTAGACCCTACAATAACATACAGAGAGCAACCCAACAATCAGATGACACACTATGGGCAAGCACTTTGGCGACAGTGGGAAAGAAAAACTCCCCTTCCCATCGGTTGAGAAGTCATTCAGTGTGTAACACTTAGACACTGAGTTACAACCAGTTTCATTAAATTGTCCAGCTTTGATCATTTTGGTGAAAATGTCTGCAGTTGGAAATCAGCATTATTTGTGTTTTTAGATCTTTCAATTATGATTTTAGGTGATCCAATAGATTAATATGATCCCATCGGCCATGTCTGGACTTTAAGGTTAAAGTCACTCTTTGCATTTCCTACGCAGTAAGGACAGCTGAAATGGAAAAACAGCTAAGTTGGCTATTATCCCGAAATAGAGAAAACGTTTTGAAACTTCCCAGAAGTGGCCAGCCTACAAAATAGAATACTAATAGAGCGCATGAACGACTCACCCAGGAGGTCACAACAGAACCCAGAACAACATCTAAAGGACTCAGTTAAGGTCAGAGTTCATAATTCAGCAATAAGAGAGAGACCGAGCAAAGATGGCATCCATGCAAGAGTTCTGAGGAGAAAACTACTGCTGACCAAGAGAAACTCTATCTATCTATCTATCTATCTATCTATCTATCTATCTATCTATCTATCTATCTATCTATCTATCTATCTATCTATCTATCTATCTATCTATCTATCTATCTATCTATCTATCTATCTATCTATCTATCTATCTATCTATCTATCTAGATTTTATTTAAGCCAGCTTCCTGTGCTTTGTTGGAGACACAATTCCCAAGCCTATTATTTATCCCCATACAGGAATTCCAAGAAGGCAAAAGAGAACAGATCAGAATATCACCTTCAAATTTACTCAGCTGACTTCGTGCGTTGTTAATAAAGTGCAGTTTCCTACATGGAACAGCTACTATATCTCCTTCAAATCCTTAGGGAGAGAGAACAGGCAAGTCTTGCTCAATGCATATGAAAATGTAAAAAAACAACAACAAAAAACACCCAAACTGAAGCATATAATACTGATTTGGTCTTACAGAGGTAATGGTGATAATGGCTAGAATGGTGATGGATGCACATAAATCACAAGTTTTACTAATGTTGACAAAATAGAAATTAATTCTCTGAGAAGTCGTCAGGATGGAGGAGATTGAGTGTCTTACCAAAAACTGTTGGATGGAAAAGATAAAGGCAGATTTAGCACAGGGGTTTAAAAATATGAAGTAATCTCCCTGTAATCCCAAGAGATCCCTACATGCAAAGAAATAGTAATCCCACATAATGATAGATGATCTTTACAAAGGTCCACTCTATCATGCAAAAGAAAGCCTGTGAAAGAAAGGTGAAAGAGGATATACAGACATAAACCCATGCAGGCTTTACGTCTGGACTCTCAAGTAAGTCATCATGACTTTCGCCCTCCAGCTAAATGTGCTGCATTGGCAAAACCACAGAACGTGCTGAGTGAGAGATATTTGGTCTTGATATCTTCTGAATCCATTTCATTTTTTAACAACAGATTAACCTTGATCCTGTGTATCTCGGGATTATCCACTCAGTGACAAGTACATATGGTGTGCTTTTCTGAAATGCATCCAAATCCACCATCATAGCTGCATGCATTTGTACAGTCCCCTCCTCTTCAAGATCGCACTGCTGGCACTCTTTAGAATCAACAGCATCTTCTTCAGATGTCAGGGGCCTTTGTGGTCCTCGTCTGAACATCACACAACTACACCGAGGCAGAATCAGACGCTTTACGTGCACAGCATTTGTCCTCCACTTGTTTACCTTTGCTTCTTCTGCAGCCTCAGCCTGCTTCTTCTCAGGTGGTAAGAGAAACTGAAAGGTGAAGGAGTTTTGGAAAGTTTAAGCCCTGCAGGCCAGCCTCAGGCTACAGGCCCCGGTGAAGAGTGCAGACTGAAAAAGACATTTTAAGTTGCATAATTGAGGGTTATTTAATAATAGACAGTATAGAATAGACTATAGGGGAATTATTCATGCAAAGACAACAGAGAGATGACAGAGAGGTTCAAACTTCACATCAAGCACAAACAAACAAATCTGTGGCTTGTTTTCGATGCATTTAAGATTTCATTTAAAAAAAAAAGGACGTCAGAGGATTGAAAAGATACAACAGATCTAATGTTGATGAGTCTGACGTTTCTGGAGAGAGTTTTTGCTCACTGCTGTATAATAAGAGTTTGTTTTTCGCTGAGGTTTTCATTTGACGCTGCCTGGGATTACAGAAGAAAGTATACCTGACACCTGAAATGACAAATCTGCAACATCTTAGCTGGTGGGGATGAGGTGGGGAAAGAGTGAGGCAGTGAGGATGAATATTTCAAAAAGCCAAACTCTGTCTTTCCACAGGAGAAGAAAACAGTGAAGCAAAGAGGATACTGATGGAATGAAAGCCTTAGCGTCTTAACATCCACCTCTGAGTGGAGGTAGGATTAGGGTTGTTTAGTCATTATACATATACACTACAGAAGAGGACAAAATACTGTAACTAAACCAAGAATAAAACGTTCGTCTGGTCCAATAACAAAGCCAAAGACTCATAAATCTCATAAGAAGAATATTGTGAGTTGGAATCATTGGCTTCCTCCTATGTGTAGACGTGAATGGAAGGTAGATACTGAACTTTACAGGGGATTTCCTTGACTTTCAGACAGTGGGGGACACAGAGTCATCTGGTGGAGCGTTATTCCCAGAATCCGATCTTTAAGTCTGACGTCATTAGCCGTGTCTGGGCCCAAACTCCGCCGCAGGTCCCAAAGTCACACGATCACTGCGGCGTCACTGAGAGTGAAAAACTGTTTAAATCCTTTCATCTGTAATAAAATGATCAGCGTTGCTGCTTTACCAGGTGTAACAATTAAGTTTAACATCCAGGCATCCATGAAAACAGAATTAATGAAATTTAATGGAGTTAGAAGTTAGCAGGAAGTTAGCTTGCTAGTTTCCATCTAAATATATCACGTTCTGACTGAGAGATTTCCGAAACAAATTAACACGCACAGCTCTGTTATCACTTCCAACATAAATGAAGACAGGAGAGTAAACAGCAGTGACGTTTGTAGGGTTACTGAAGTTGGGCTAGCTGGTATATAATGATGTGCTACGTTAGGGTGACCAACCGTCCTTTTTTCCCTGGACATGTCCACTTTTCACGTTCTGTCCGGGGCATCCGGGGGGATTTTCGAGATTGATGAAAATGTCCGGGTTTTCCTATAGTCCGACAGAGGACCCATGTATTTGAAGTCACCCAAAGTTGCATTATTGTATTATTAAAGCTCTTCATGACTGAGCCAAGTGTCCTCTTTTTGGAAAAACAAAATATGGTCACCCTATGCTACGTGATCGCTAACAACAAAACTATCCTAACATAATATAAACATTGATGCTGGAGGATGAACGCTAACTTTTTCCACTCAGTAAAAGCTAACGTGAGGGTTTCCGATGTTCAGGAACAAATGCAATCGCATGGCAGGATGCTGTAAACGGACCAAACTTCAGTCAGGAGAACAACTGAGATAATCCATCCACAATACGAGGTTAGTCATTAATATGCGCAGAGTACGCAGAGTAGTTTGGGCCCGGAAGCAGGATTCATCACGTCATCACTTAAAGACCGGATTGCTCATATTTTTGACCATAAAGTTAAGCTTGTAAAGGTAGCTGGTGCGCTCTGCGAGTCCCGTAGCCTCAATCGGACTCATGCAGCTTGGGATGTCAGCAGTGGCAAAATAGGCAGACAAATTACATCCATTCACATGCTCACCTATAAAAATGTTTACTTCGCCTAAAAAGGCTCTCTTTCCATCACATTTGCACGTGATTTTGGGCTTTCACTGCTGAATAAAAGTCATGTGCTTATAACACCAGACAAAATGACAGCTGTCATTAACTGTCCAGCCATGTACTGAAATGCATAAAAAAAGTGCTGAAATTATATATTATTAAAGAGTATATGTGGCTTTCAGGGGTCATTAAGACTAAAAACAGGCTGTATGTTTCCACACTGACTGCATGTGTGAGGAACTAATACATATGTGCCATAATGAGCATAACAACATTACAATATTGTAGCAAGTAGAGAGCACTACTTCATGGAGCCTTTGCTCCAAAAGTGGCTGATGATAACAGTGGTTTTTAGGCTGTCACTTTTTTGATGTCGTGTTAGCATTGTGCAAAGCATTGTGCAACTTCAGAGCACCACTCCGTGATATTTTCTTTTTTTGCTTCCATAAATGCTTTTTTCCCACCTCCATCTGACACTTGGTCTTGATGGGCACAAGTAAGAAAAGGGGAGTGAATTGAGATGGATGGACGGACAGATGGAGGAGGACGGGCGTAAGAGCTGCCTGGGTTTTAGTTACTCTCCCTGGGTGGTTATGTCTGCAGGATGCAATAATAGGACACGGTACACAAATTTGCTCATCTCTATTTATGCTTCACTCCCGTAATCTGTGAAAATGTAGTTGTACATATGCAGGTAAATAATTAAGCATCAAAGTCTAATTCAAAGGTAATTACCAGATTAGCAGATGAAGGTCATCCTCCGAAGATTTCACTTGCCTTATAGTTTCATTAAGAGAAAGGAAGGGGAGCAACTGGGATCCATCAATTCTAAACATGTAGCCTCCCCTGCTAATACAGTTAATTGGCAATTTGATTAAATTTCAGAATTGAATTGCGCAGTTGGCTATTCACCCTTTTAATTTTACAGAGATATAGTTTTCTCTCTCCGGACTATGAGGGAGAAGTCTATTAATAAAAAGTAATATGATTCTGAGCTAATTTTTAAAGCTGCTGAGCCGTTTAATCACTAGCAGATGTGGATTCTCGATAAAGATAGTGGAGACAAAAGATTTTACCAGGGATTACTTTAAAATGCCAGCTTCACTATGATGTTGGCCTGAAACTAAGCAGTTTGCAGAGTTGGCAGAAATCTTTGCAAGAAGAATCAAACAGAAATATTGGGTCAAACGCAGATGATTTTTAAACATGAAGCTTCAGTCAATCTCAGTGGGGACATCCAGCAAAGAGGGAAGGATAGACCACTTCATGAATTTAAAAGGAGGGGAAAAATATGCAAACGTAAAGCTGTGTTAGTCTGTTAATCCCAGGCTTCATTCTGCCTTCCTGGAAGCCAGCACAGTGCACAGCGACCTGCTGAAATTGCTGGTGCAGGTGGGTTTTCTGAATTAAAAAAAAAAAATTCTTATATTCTATGTGCCTACATTACAGACTTGAAAAATATACGGACAACAGCGTGCTGCAGAGTCAGAAAACAGGAGCGCGAGAGAGGAGGAAATACACCATGTGAGGTGAATTAATGAGGAGCAGGTGATGAAAGGGTTACAGGGAAATCATGAACAGAGAAAGTCCAACAAAGAACAGTCAGGAGTCATTTTTAATTGAAAGGAGAACTCATCTCATTTGGGTAGAAGTGGTGCTGGCAGCTTTGATGTTGGGTATCAAACTGTCAAGATTACATTTTAATGGCGACCAGGTAGGACAAAGAATGAATAACAGAAATAAAAGAGGACGGTTTGTTCAACAGAGTCGACGTTATGCAAGATTTGCAACAGAGCAGAGATCAATGGTGATGCATTTTTCATTATCCAACAGTTGGAAGATGTCAGAAACTACTGTGAAGCTGAAGTTGCAGAGTACTAACATTAAAAGTAAAACTTTTTTTAAGGTCGGGCGATGCTCTCAGAGTAGAACTGTCTTCTTTGCTATCAATAATTGTAGCAGCTTAGAAAATACATCGCTTCAAGGTGCTTTATATTGTAAGGCAGACACAACAATGATACATACAGAGAAAAACCCAACAATCATGTGACAGTGGGAAGGAAAAACTCCCTTTTAACAGGAAGAAACCTCAGGCAGAACCAGGCTGAGGGAGGGGCGGGGCCATCTGCTGTGACTGGAATAAATATGAACAGTAATGTGGATCACGTTCGTAGACTAAAACAGGACATATTAATCATGTGTTGAGTTAAGCTTTGGCCACTTTTCTCCTGCACAGAAAAAGTCAGAAAGGAAGTAGGTATAACACAAAGCACTAAATGACAGCATTTCATATTAGACAGCTTGTTGCTACACGTCAGAGTGGAGACACTGTGTTAGTTACATAAATTACAACCTAAACTTTTTCTTTTGAAATGTTCTTATATACTTGAGACTTCTGGTCAATATGAAAGTTCATCTGTGCATTTAAACCATTTACAAATGAACATGAACATCCCTGTAGACTAAAGTATTCTATATTCAAATGTGAGGGAATCTGTCCAACAGCTAAAGTTTGGCTGAAATTGGCTCATATTGTAACGGTTTGTCCAAGAACTTCCTTATTTATATCCTTTTTTTATTTTATATTTTTGTGGTGCCAGCCAGAGGGCTCTTTGTGAAAGGAAAAAACTTAGCTACTAGGTGAGTCTCAGAAAAACAGCATTGACTAAACAGCGCTCAGGTGTCCCTTTGACCTTTTCAAATTCAAAGTTATTTTTTGGATCTTCAGTGTGTGTTAGACAAATTAAGGCAGGTCAAGCTCATTTATTCCAGACATAATTAAGTTTATTAAGATCACAGTGTATCAGCAGAAAGCATCCAGGTGGATCCAGAAAAAACAAAGGTATGAAGGATTTCATAGCACCTACTAGTCTCAGGGCTGTTCAGAGGTTCTTGGGAATAGTAGAATTTCCCCTTGAATCGCTGAATGCTTTAAACTGAAAAGGAGCCAAATTCCATTGGACCACAGAATGTAAGCATTCCTTTGAGACACTTAAACAACATCTGATATCCCCTCCCATCTTAGGCCATCCCAACCTTGACCTATCCTCTGTTGTGTACACAGACCAGTTTGACTTGGAGCTGTGCTTGTTCAACAAAGTGCATTAGGCACAGAAGAAGTGTTCGCCTACATCAGCAGAATCCTGAACAAAGCAGAGAGAAATTATTCCTCTACAATATAATGGGACAATATTCCAAAGCACAGCAACACATCTAAAACTGAATGGCTAAAAAAGAATCAAGGTATTGCAGTGGCTCAGTGAAAGTCCAGATGTTAACCTGACTAAAATGTTGTGGTGGTAGCTTAAAAAAGCTGCGCACAAAATCGAAATGAACTCAAATACAGAAGCAAAGAAGAGTTTGTCAAAAATTCCTCCACAAAGACGTGAGAGACTGATAAAGTCGTACTGAAAATAAATCAGTTACTGCTGCTACAAGTAGTTCTACCAGCTGCTGACTCATGGAGTTTACTTCATTTTTCACAGCAAGTCCTATGAAAACTTTAATTTTCATGTCCAACATGCCACACAACACAAAAGCATAGCTGAAAGCCCTGAAACATTTTCACGAGTCATTAGACAGGAAAGAAATTTGCATTTCACAGATTATCCTTGATTCTGAGTCTCTCTAATACATCCAAAATAACTAGAGCATTATCTGATATTGTGCTGTGTTCCAACATACTCGATATCATGAGTCTGACTGAGAACAAACAAAGAAACTTACTTAAAGTCTGTGTTTAACCTGCTCATCCATGAGAACCAGCTCCTCGTTTCCCCTCAGAGCTATGATATGAACACTAAGGTGAATGGTCACTTTGAAACACATTCTTATATGACTGAATAGGATATTTTATAAACTATGCCATTCACTGTTATCACTTCTTTTCTACTTGTGAGTAATGTGTGCATAAATGTTGCTAGGCAGGTCTTGTAACAAACTTCTGTAACAAACAGAAACTCAGTGGTCACTCACCAAGAGCTTCAGCCATTGTTGAATTAACCATTTCAATAAATAGAGATCATTAGAAGGATTCCATGATTTATTAATATGCAGAATTTAATTAAGGTATTTGGTGATTAGACTTCTATGGCCCATCGCAGCAGAATGTAATCCCAGCGGTGATCGGGATTAGGCCACGACCACCCCAGGAGTCTAGACGCTTGTAGCGGACATGAAAATGGAGACATAGCTGGAGCCTGAGTAACCTGGGGGAGGCTGAGATGGGAGGAGGTGAATCGTATGAAGGTGCCTACAACGAGCAGTGAGACTTAAAGTACGTGGAGTGGAGGCTGATTGGACTGAAGAAGGCGGACGGAAACATGATTGGATTAGACGAGTGACGTCGCAATGAGCTTGACAGTGTGTTGAAGTGGAAGTGATTAGATTATCCACCAAACACCTGGGAAGCAGACAGATGTGTGACTACAGATGTTTCTTATTGAACCTACACACAAGCTTCATTTTATTTATTGCCTCTTTTCCCAAAAACATGACTAACAATAGGTAGGAATCGTAAACTTATGAAAGAATCATGCAAGCAGCTTCTTTAAGACCAGTCGTGCTCATTTAGCATGACTACAGTAAGACCTTTGAACAAGCTGAACCCTACATTTAGTGCTGCTAGCTTTTTCAATGCAAATGTTAAATGTCAGGAAAAAAATCTCTGCAGCCTATCATTTTAAGAGAGGAGCATTTTAACACCAACTATGTTGTTGCTACACTTACAACTGATTCTAGACTGATAAACTCTCTGTAAACTGTATATCGATTGAGACCTGTGGAGTCTGTGCACCTGATATGCACTGCAGATGAATCAGCCCGAAGCTCTACTTTGGGTTTCTTCAGCCATTTGATAACAGTCAAGAACAACCAGATAGGTTTTTACTAAAGGCTTCGACAGTTCAGAGACCAGAACATTGAGCTTCTAGTAAGTCTTCAAATTCTGACATGATAGAAGCAACGGGGAGGTTCCTTTACTTATTTCTCTTTTTTAAAATTGCATTTAAAAAAAAATTAAATAATAAATGACTTTAGTGATATCTAATAAATGAAACAATTAAAGATATTTCATTCCACGATTCTTATTGAAGCACGAAATTCTTTATCTGATGTGCGTGACTCTTCTGAGCCTCCACAGACAGCCACACAGTTGGGAGCATTTAAAATTCAGATTTACTGAACCTGCAGCATGATCTGTTGCAATGATCTGAATAAATCTGGTGTGAGTGCACCACCTCCCCCCCACAGTGATATATTGGTACATTGATCTGGAATATGACTTCGTTTCCTTGTCTGCCTTTTTTCTCTGCACATGCACACTGACTGTCAAGAGACAAGAGATTCAGGTAAGCTCCACAATTTACACATTTCACTATTCAAACAGCACCTGTTCAGTAATGATAGATCAACACTGCGCGGGGAATGAGAGAGCATATTTAATTGGATGTTTACATGAGGAATAACTTCAACCATATGGATTAGATTATTGGACCATATGCACGTCGACGCTTCATCTGGACTCCTCAGTTGCTGAAGTATTTCCAAAAGAACTCTTAAAACTGTGCAGAGAAGAAATAAAAGCTGCTTCAAATCCCATAAAGACCATCACATATCTCCTTCAAAAACAATGGTGAAAACAGGGACATAAAACACATATTGTTAAAAAGCCTGCCAAATAGTTGCCTGAAGACCTTTAACAAACACAAACTGAGTTATAGCACATTTAGACTTTTAGTGAACTCTGCTCGGAGGCTATTTATTGCTATGTGGGTGGATGATTTGTAGGAATTCAGCCATTGCTGGACTCACCTGCAAGTTTCTTGGTCCCTGCTAAAACACACTTAAACAAAAATTTATTATGTGTCTTATCCAGTTTTGCAGCATTTTGTGAGTGTGAAACTACCCTTAGTTCATGGGCCAGATGCTACCCTATTTATTGTCAAATGCATGATACCTTTTATCCATAAAATAATAAATGTTTTCCCCTTTCTTTAGATTTAGTTATAATTGCATTCCGATGATGTTCACTTGAGCGATTGCCTGGATTTTAAAAAAGTGAAACCACAAGCCCGTACACCTCTCATCTGACAAATGACTAGACAACAGAAGGCATTATTTCTTGTTAAGATATTCTCCTCTTTTAATAAGTGGCTATTTAGTTTACAAAAGAAATGATGAACAGCCTCATTTCAACAGTATATCACAGTTTTTCACATAAATTAGGTCTACTATCAATTATATGTATATTACACCCAAACCTTCACATTTAACTATTTTCACAGCTTTTCAATTCAAAACAACTAGTCTAGATATAGAAATGCTAGAATTTTGCAAAGCTTGATGCCATTTTGATCTGTAATTAAAGCTTAAATTCTGATTTTCTTATAGTACTAAAGCATAAAATTATTGCACCAGTCTATCTTTTTAAAAGCATGCTTATATTGCATCATTTCTTATATCCATATGTATCACTGATGGCTGTACACACCCAGTGCTTTATGTCTCTTCTGACCTCCGTACACAGATTTTCAGATTCCGATTCCTTTATTGGTATTCAGTCAATACATCAAGAATCAATTGAAGAAAAATTACAAGCAAAATTCTCATATACACACACAAAAGAAATCACAGTTCATACTGAACCAGGTTAAAAGCGTAGGTTGCAAATGGCTATTAAACAATGAACAATAAAATGAAATAACTGATGATGATTTCAACCCAAAATTTTAAATTTGGGTCCATCACTCCAAAACACTTGTTTCAGTGCAGTTCTTGTGTGATGCGTCATTCCTCAGCCTTTTCTTCCCGTTCACCGTCCTTAAGAATTAAGACCAAGGATAGTTGAGGAGCGAGGATCTCTGGGGAATTGGTGTTGGCGGATCAATTTTTCATTCCCTAAAGGCCTTTAGGAGAAGTGAGATACATGAGCTTAATGAGCTAAATGAGCTTAATAGCTAAAAATCACTAAAATTGTGCTTTAAACTTATGTCAGATTTGGCTGCTGTTCCTCTGTCGTGCTGTCCGTATGAGCAGCCCCCATGCACATTACACATTTCATCTACTGACTGAATATAAAAAGAATGATTCAACGCTTTAAGCCATCGACGTCATTGAAATTAGATTTTTGCCAGCTGCGAGTCCTGATTTGCATTTACCAGGAATAAAAGCATGAAATGGTGGGAATTTGTGCGTTATTATCAAACATCTGGTCACATTGCATGTATTTATCACGTAAGAAGACCACAGCGCAAAGAACAAACTGATGATTCCAAAAATCACCGGCCGTCAACATGTCATGTTGGTGAAGGGTAACCCTCCTGATTCGCCTGTACTTGTGCAAGCTCGCTGAATCATAAACATTCTTCTTTTGTCAGTTCATAGACTCTGGGCCCAACGAGAACACATTACAAGTCCTGTGCTTCCACCTGAACCCTGGCTTTGATTACAGAAAAGAGCAGGTGTGAATGAAGCGGGTGAAACAGGACAGCTTCCTGTGAATAAATGCATTTTGATTATGAGCAAACATTGGCCTCCTTTGGCCCTCATTATGCAAATCAGGAATTGTATTTTAGGGTAAGGGAAGGGACGGAGGGCGAGGGTGATTTGTTTGCAAGAGGATTTTGTGCAGCCTGGCAGTCATATGCTGTTGATTAACGGACTAATGGACAGGCAGCAGAGTGGGGTGAAGTAATTTCATACCAATCACTATTCATTACTTAATGAGAGATGATGACTCGGGGCACTCTCCGAGCTCAAATGGCAGTGAAAGGCAAAGTTGATGAATCGTAATAAAAAAATCATATCATTATTTACCTCTTTAAATTCACCGGGGCCAAGGAACATAATTAAGAGGCACACGGGAGAGCGATGGAACAGTTTTCTCACAGAAAGATAATCATTTATCATGACCTAATAGGATTTTTGTTTACAGCCGGGGCCATCACAACAGCTGCAGCCTTTACCTGTTGAACCAAAGCATAATCGAATCAAATAAGCCAATAAATCGACCATATATTTTACGTTTCTGTAATTCGCACAATCCCACTGAGTAAGTGAACCAGAAAGATAAATATTATTTAATGATTTTAATTGACTACATTTTACAGAATTTTATTTTAATGGGATGTTCTTTCTGGGGTCTGGGCACTGAGAAAACAATGACACATGACAACATATTTATTTGAGCAACAGAAATGAACACTTTTGTCTTTAGCAAATGGAGGCAACTGTTTATAAATGAAGCACATGAATTATATGAACAGGGCTTTATATAATGAAGGCACTGTTAGTCATGCAATGGTAGCTGAGCATTGCAAAATCCGTCTACCATCTCACTACATTTTGTACCATACAAGGCAATAAAAATGCTCAGTTCACTGCTTATTAGTCAGCGTACTGTTGCTGATGTGTAACATGAATTCAATTCAATGTTATTTATACAGCATCAAATCACAACAACAGTCGCCTCCAGATGATTTATACTGTAAGGTAGACCCTACAATAATACATACAGAGGAAAAACCCAACAATCATATGACCCCCTGTGAGCACTTTGGTGAAAGTGGGAAGGAAAAACTCCCTTTTAACAGGAAGAAACCTCCAGCAGAACCAGGCTCAGGGAGGGGCACCAAATTATAAAACGCTATTGAAAAACCCTCTTAACATTCACCAGGTTATTGGTGACAAATTACCGTAATTGTCGGGCTATAAGCCGCTACTTTTTGCACAAGCTTTGAACCCTGCGGCTTTTAGTCAGGTGCGGCTTTTCTATGGATTGTCCATGATTTTTGTCATATCGTAAGACGATTTGTTTTGTTTGTTCCGCTGTTGTACGGCACTACGTTGCCTGGCGGAAGGGCATGTGATCAGACACACAGTGGTCGTGTCCAAATTCATGGGCTGCATCCTCCTCAGGACCAGGCCTTCGCGGTCTACGTGGGCCGGGTCCTCAGAAGGTCGGGTAGGCCGGAAGTAAACGGCCGTGAAATTGGACAGTCTAGCCTTCTGATTAGCGTCACCGCTGTCTCGGTGGAGTTTAATAAACTCAGCCGTCTGCTCCTTGCTATCTAAAATATAACGGGACACTGGCGTAAATTCTCGACTGTCTCATACTTCTGTTTAATCAGTTTTCTGTTTGACGTTTAGTCAGCTGTGTAAAAACCAAGGAGGAACCCACCCGGGGGATTGATAAAGTTTTATTTTATCTAATCTAATAACTTTAATCTCAGCCAAACCGATTTACTCACGAACAAACAAAACACTGAAAAAAGCCCAACAATAACATTTTTAGGTTGTCTAAGTGACTTATATATTACGTTTAACCCGAGCAGCGAAAGTCCGCGGTGATCTGAAAATGATGTGCCGGGAGTTGTGTCGTTCTCGGCCGCATCAGTAACCCTCGAGCTCCCGGCTAGCTATCGAGCTGGTGGGTAGCAGACGCCTCCGAAAACGTCGAAGCACTTTTGCAAATATGCGATATCTTGATAAACTGAGCAGATATTTGATGTTTACATAACTACTTTATCGCCTGAAAATATGTTAAAAGTTTATTTTGTGACCCAGAAAGATTAGTATGAGTAATTTTAAAACTTAGTAGCGGCCGCCATTGTTGGAAACTGGAGTTTGGCTGGGCCGCGCTATGAATTCTGGGATATGGTAGGCCACGAAGGACACACCCGACCCATCCTTCAAATTCGGGGAAAAGGAGGACGCATTTGTCGGCTGCATTCGGAGGAGTCTACGAATTTGGACAGCCTTCGGCGCGTCGCTGTGACGTAATCGGTCTACAAATGCGGCCTCAGGAGGATGCAGCCCATGAATTTGGACACGACAAGTATCTGGGTTCAAGAGTGGTATGTTGGTCACGTGTCCATCCGCCAGGCAACATAGTGCCGTACAAGTAGCGCGAAAAACAAACTTCAAATTAACGCTACGCGTTCAGCGGGAGTCGTGGATGACGAGCGGCGATAAACTTGCGAAAAGCAAGTTATGCTCAACTCCACCGGTGGAATCTGACAGCGTGGAAAAGTGTGAAAACATCCATGATCACCAACGGATTTCGAAGGGCTGGACTGCTGCACGATGGAGAGGAGGACACCGCCACGGCCCTTCTGATGGTGTTTGACTCTGACACTGACAACGAGGATTTCTTTGGTTTTGTAAGTGACAACGAAGGAGAGAAGTGGAGAGTGGATGACGAAGCCATCCTGAGCCTGTTCGTGTCCGACACTGGAGAAGAGGACTTTGGTGGTTTTAGTGCGCAGGAAGATGGTGGTGAATGACTGACTTTTCTTCTTGTTAAAGCCGTGTCACTGCACCTGAGCCTAAAAGGTAGTCTGAATCTATTTTTCTGGTGTGCTGTAGGTTATTGTTATGTACTACATTTGTTACTCATTTATGAAACACAGCACATGTTTCGTACTTGTAATTACCGCTACTTGTACATATACCTAAAAAGTTATGCAAATATGTACCCATAACTTGTTTTTCAAAATATTAATAAAAGGGGTGTGTCTCCAAACAGCCATCTCTTTCCTGACAATTCCCTTTGTGCATATTCTTTTACATATGATAAGTCAACATTGAAACACCTGCGGCTTTTGGTCAGTTGCGGCTAATGTATGTACAAAACAGAATTTTCCCCTGATTTTAGCTTGTGCGGCTAATATTCAGGTGCGCTTTGTAGTCCGGGAAATACGGTAATTAGTTATTGGTGACTATTTAAGGTTGAGGTTAGGGGGTCGGAGAAACTGTATATTTGCCCTTTATACTGTATAGTATTTTCACCCATTGGGCAGGACTATGTAGTGTAAAATCGTGGAAAATTAACCTTCTTCTTTCAGCCAGCAGACTGAAGATAGGTCTTCAAAAACACACCACCAACAATACAAAATGGCTAAAAAAAAGACCCCAAAAGAAGCACATTAATGTCATGGAGTAGCCTAACCAGGCTCCAGACCTCAGAAAGGGAGCTGAAGCTTCAGGTTTCACCCAAAGAAGCCTAAAGGATTTTACAGAGTTCAGGTAAACAGGCCCTCGTGAAATGTGTCCAAATCTGGTGACCAACTACGAGAAGCTTCTTACCACCATGTCACAAATTTCAAAACTTGCTGTTCATATCACTCTTCTGGCTTTTACTGTCATGCCCACAACCTCCCCTTTCCCTCAGCAACCAAATGCCTCATGTTGCCTTCTAATCTTTTGATTGGCTGACGTGGTGCATTTTTCCACCAGAAGGCTTGGTGGTGCTTTCAAGCAGAAAGTTTTAAATCTTCTTAAATCCCATCTTTACTGTTTTTTTCCTGCGCTGAGCTCGACAATAGTTTATTTATCATAAGTCTGGTTTTACCCGACCTATCAAGATAATTGAACAATTTGAGATTCGACACAACTTGAAATGAAGACTCAACCAGAGTGTATGTTGCTATTACATGATCTTAATTGGTCATGTGATCTGGACCTACCAGCAATTTCTTCGACTCTAGAAGGTTAAATGTCCAACCTTTGCAGACAAAACTAAAATTCAAAACAAAACACAGCCACTTTATTGCAAACATAGTTAGTGACAAGCAGCATGAGAGCTAAAGCAAAGAATATTTTCCATAGAATTAAAGCACATGATGGGAGAATAAATATCAAAAGAATAATTTTTTTAAGACACTTTGTGCAAAAAACCCCCCTCAAAAAAAAAAACCAGTCGGTTTCCTGATGCACAGTAACTGTATAGGTGTAATACAGCAAATGATAAAACAATCATCAAAACAATTATTTTAAAAAATGACAAAAACTAGCATTAGCAGCAGCTCAGAAAAATCAAACAGATGATTGTTCCTGTTTAAACTAAAAGAAAAATAGATACAAAACAAGGCTTACTTTTCTTTATTTCCTTTTATCTCTATCTGTCTTAGCTCTCTGAAATTACCACGGATCAACATTTGTAATGTATGCTATAACTGATATAACAGCATTTTATAAATACATGTTACAATATTTAAAAAATGGTAAGCACCAAAAAAGGGTTGCCAGTTGTCTACTGTAAAAGGAAGGCAATGAAGAAATGCACTGTATCCAAGGCATGGTGTATTTACTGTTTACATACTGTAAAGAAGATCACAATGAGGTGAGACAATCAAAAGCCTGCTATCTTTTTAGAGAATATTTTTCTAAACTGCTGGGATAGGGGAAGTCCAAAGAAAACAGTAGGAAAACTAAGTTAAGACGGGAAACACAGGCACAAAAGAAGGAAGAACAACTGAGGAGCACAACAGGATGGAACAAAGACAAGAAGAAAGCAGGAATAAAAAGGACTAAAAGCAAACTTATCCATCGTAGACGTTACTGGGAGATGTGAAACAGATCGAGAACAACGGACAAGTGAAAGTAAAGAGGAAGTGAAAACAAAAACAATACACACATCAAGTAAAACATGCATTCATCACAAAACAACAGCATAGAGAAAGCACTAATACAGCGGTCCCCAACTCCCGGGCCTCGGACCGGTACCGGTCCGTGACTCGTTTGGTACCGGCTCAGGTGTGAAAATGTATGGTTTTCCGGGTTTTTATCGGTTTTCAGCTTTATTTTGTTATCGCTTTTATCGTTAATTCGGTTTTCCTTGGTCTTTTCACGTGTGTTATGAATAAATCTTCTTTTTTTCAGTACCGGTATTAGTTTTATTTTGTTGTATTTATCCACCTTAAAGGCCGGTCCATGAAAATATTGTCGGGCATAAACCGGTCCGTGGCACAAAAAAGGTCGGGGACCGCTGCACTAATACATAGAAGACCAAAACAGGAGACGCTATTTTTAGCCTTTTTTAAAGCTTTTTTTAAAAAATGAAGTCATCATGTGAAACCTGCATTTTGTCATTTTTGTCTAATATTTATGTTTTGATGACCTGAAACATTTAAGTGTGACAAATATGCAAAAACATGCATTTTAGTACACTCCACCTTCTATACACTGTTTATTGTTTATTGTTTAGTGCATAAGCTAAAAAAATAGGTTCCATCAGAAGTGTCTTGTTAGCCTTAATGCAATATATTTCATGGTGAACAAATCAAAACAAACAAGCTTTGTGAGGACCGTCTTCTTAATATGTCCACATTGTGGGATGTAAATGCTTTGTGATGGTTGGTGTGTCTGGGTCAGTAAGGGTCACATTTTCCCGTCTCCTCTACTGTCACAGTTTCCCAACGCACTCCCCTGATCCCAGGTGCTCATCCTGATTAGCATCTTGCCACAGAGTTTCAGCACAGCACCTCCCAGAGGTCACCTGTCAATCAAGCCATGTGTTTGGCACTCTGACGTCTCTTTGATTTACTGCTTGACTTTGTTAGGAGAGCAACCTCTTTCCTTTTGCTGTTAAACCACTGTAGCATCTCCTGTCCACGGCTGCTTCTCCTGCACATCTGAAATTTTATGCCTAGCCCTTCATATTTGGAGCAAAATTTATAAAAAACAAAACAAAAAAAAAAACATCTGTCAGTCCCGGTGATGACAATAAAATTGTTACACACTGATTATTATGTTAATGACCAACAGTGGGTATACTTAAGCAATCATTATTCTAAATGTGACACATTGTGTTCATCTTAAGGCTCCAAATTCATTGTTTAAGCTAGGCATCAGTTCACTCTAAATAAAAATAAGATGCTTTATAAAAGCCGATCAGCATAAATCAGAGTTGTTGCAGTAATAATGACAAAAGACCATCACAAACGCACAGGAAACTAATTTCAGCCGGGGACTGGAAATCACCTTGTAATGGACGAGGTCAGTAAATACACACGGACATACTATAATTGATTAATAAGAACATATTTACCTGTTATGATTTAAAAAAGAATACGTGTGTAATAATTGGACAGAATCTAATTGAAGGATTTTTGGGAGGAGCTCAAAGAGCCGGATCGCCCCGTGCGTGTGGCTGGACAACGAGCAGCCATCTATACTGTTAACGAGCTAACCACGCTAAGGCGCTGACGCCGTGCAGCCCTCACACGGGGCGATCTGTGTTAACTCGCTAACAGAGATTTGCCGCGTTAAAACGGTTATGGCGTTAACGTCATGTTGAGATTAACGCTGACAGCGCGACTTTTTTTTTATGCTACAAAGTTACAGTGACAGCTTTTTTTAGGAGGGGAAAAAAAGGGAAAAGAAGGAAATATTACACAGTTTCTAAAAAAAAATCAGTCAAACATTTGAAAACTTTATTTGAAATTTATGGATTTTATTCGTTTGTTTGATTCTTTTGCATTTAAAATGAAAGCTTTTATCAAATTGAGTCTGTATTCTTGAGAGGGGGGGTGAAAGCATCTCATGGCTTTTCGTGTTATCAAACAGACAGTGACAGTCCCAGTGAAACATGTAAATGTGAACATGCTCTGACCTAACAAGGACACTTTGTTAACCAACATCATTCTGTAAGATGAAACGAGAAAAAGCAGGCTTATCCATCTCTGTCAGAAAAACAAGCAGCCTAATAGAATGGATAAGGTCATCACCAAATGTCAAACGTGTTTACCCTCCAGAAGCAGACAGATTGGCCAGAATTCATCATAAACACAACAGGTTCCCATTACGGAAAAATTCCCTCATCCCCTTTTGAGCTGTGCAGCCATTGCCTCTGGTTTAATTGTGTGAAAATAAAAAGGAGAGAAAGGTAGATGCGGGAAAAGTCTGCTGCTCTCTTTTCCAGAGAAATGCTAGTTTAGGGACTATAAAGGTCATCTATTCAGGAATGATGACACAATGAAGACACACTGCAAGCTTATTACAGTTTTTCTCAGTCGCTTTGGTGCATTTCTCACAACAGAATTAAACATTGCACAACAGTTAGTTCAACCACCACAACATGTAGTCGTTTTGGCACAACCCTGTGGCGGTTTCACGTTCACTGCGTCCAAAGGCAAATGCCTTTGGACATGAAGCAGTTGAGTGAGTACAAATATCTAAAGAATGGTCACGTTTGACTTCCTATTCATCACTATCTCCTTTCTTTCATCATGAATGTCACAATTATTCATACTTGTACCGGCTGAATAGTCATTGTCCTTACAACTAATAGTCTTCATTGCATTGCTTGTGTCAGTGCACTCAAAATTGCTGAACAGCTTGTCAAACGATTCATACACCCATTTTGAAAACCCTATTTTGGAGGAGTTCCCATGAAAATCTCCATAAACTACATGTCTCAGGTGAACCTTATCTCACACTAATGAAAATTGGTGTGTGTCACTCCTACTTGCAACCAATGAAAAGCCTCTCCTACCCAGTCACAGGTGAACCGCGGCACAGCATCCCCCACTCCACAAGTACATATATACTGCAATGTAAACCAACAGACAGGATTGGCATGAGGTGCATACTGAATCTACAAAACAGCAGAACATGGAACGTCAGCCTCGTGGAAGAGGAGTGAGGATCGGTGGAGGACGAGGACAAAACCGGGTGAGAAGAGGCCAACCACATAGACACGTTCCTGACGAAATCAGGGCAACACTTGTGGATCATGTGATAAACCATGGCCTCACAATGGCCGAGGCTGGTCGAAGGGTGCAGCCAAATGTTGGGAGAACTACTGTAAGTTCTATCATCCAGACATTTCGTCGGGAAAACAGGTGAGCACACCGTAATCTAGTTACAGTATGCAGCACAAACTAATTTGCTCTGCACTTTCATAGTCATACAGGAGACTTGCATTAGGACATGACCTTACAGATCCTTACACATAGACGTACTGTAACTGAAGCGCAGACTTGGCCCAGGTGTGGCATAGTGTGCTGTGGTACAATACAGTAATGCTGTAAAGAAAGGAGTTTTGAATGATAGTCCTGTGACAATCACTGTAAGCATGTTTGCGCTTACATGTGTGTGTTTTCCCATCTGCATCTCAAAAAGGACTGCCAGACAACCTAGAGGAGGTGGAAGAGGTCGACTTATGACTCCGCAGCAAGAGGAAAGAATTTGTGCAATGGTGGCTGCAAACAACGCTTTGAGACTGAGAGAAATACAAAGAACTGTCGTAAACGATGACACCATCTTCGGAAATATTCAGTCAATATCAATTTCCACCATAGACAGAGTCCTCAGACGGAATGAAATGTCCATGAAGCAATTGTACAGAGTGCCATTTGAACGGAACAGTGATCGAGTGAAGGAGCTCCGTCACCAGTATGTACAGGTAACACATGTTCGCATATGTACCTCTGTTCACTGTAACAGTTTAGGCCATGTACTCAACCTACATTTATGCATGTTACTGTAATCCTATGTACAATTCCAACTGTACAATCTGTTCTGCCAAATGCACCATTACAGACCTGTCTGATTCTCATCCTTTGTAAAGCATATCCTGGAGTTGGAGGCCAGGGAACCCCTGCACATGTTTGTATATCTTGACGAAGCGGGATTCAATCTCGCAAAAGGCAGACGGCGTGGACGGAATCACATTGGTGAAAGAGCCACCATTGATGTCCCAGGCCAACGAGGAGGGAATATTACAATGTGTGCCGCAATCTCAGAGAATGGTGTTCACACCCATATTCCTCGTATTGGTGCATACAATTCACAACACCTGTTGGCTTTTCTGGATGCTCTTCATAGGGACCTGATCCCACAAAATGGAAGGGATGATCCTGGTGACAATCGGACAATGTATGTAGTGGTTTGGGATAATGTAAGCTTCCATCACTCTGCTGTAGTCAGGCAGTGGTTTGCAGCACACGACAGGATGCTTATGGAGTTTCTTCCTCCTTACAGTCCATTCCTGAATCCAATTGAGGAGTTTTTCTCTTCCTGGAGGTGGAAGGTATATGACAGGCATCCACATACCCAAATGACCCTGCTAGCAGCTATGGATGCAGCTTGTGATGACATCACAGCAGAGTCCTGCAGAGGGTGGATTCGACACTCCAGAAGATACTTTCCCCGATGCATCGATAGAGCTGACATACGCTGTGATGTTGATGCAAATATGTGGGCAGACAGACGGGAGCGTCTAGATATCAATGATTGATATGCAGCAGTGTCTGTTTTTCAGTTTGTTTTTTTTGAGTCGTAACTACTGCAGTGAGGTTTACTGTCTAGGTGAGTTTGTTTGCTGTAAAATGTTTGATTTACTGTATTTCCCCAGTTTGCACAATGCTGTGAACAGTTTCAATTAAATATTATCAAGAGTGCATATGGAGTGTCTTGATTGTCCTTTACAATTTATGGTTTTCAACATGCCATGCATGCGGTCCGGACTTGACATGTCATTGGGAAGCACCTACAAAGACATCCGTCACAATGGGAACATGTTCAGACCATGTGATTTTGTGACCAAAGGTGCTGGTCTAATGACTTGTAATTGTGACAGCCCTGACACTTTGTTTGGTATCAGTACTTGCTTTTGATGAATGTATTGTCTGTTTTGCTCAAGGGATTTGTTGTTGATGCATTGACAACTTATTTTGGACACCTGACTTTTCTTTTTGATGGAGTGACTCACTTTTGCAAGTTATCCACCATGTTTTGCAGTTTGCACTAATTGTTTTGAGAAGTGCCTTAGTAGTGGTGGAGAGTTCAATTCTGTTGTGAGAAATGCACCAAAGCGACTGAGAAAAACTGTAAGCAGGGATGTAACCTGTAGTTGTTCAAGGCGAGTGTGAGCCACAGAGTGTTTTGACTAAAGGAAAACAAGAGGGAATTCTATGGCTGTTACTCTCCTTGCTGTTATCTCCAAAAAACTGAGAACTACTGAGTGAATGAATTCTTTTGTGACAGGGAACATGCACTGTACATGACAACATTCCTAGCTGGTGTTTACTGTCCAGCTCTGCATGGAAATGATGAGGATGAGAATACTCTGAAACGCAGACCTCACATTCGCTCATGGCTCTGTGTAATTCCCGTGCTTCATTATTTGTGAGATGGAAGGTAAGTGTTAAAAAAAAAGTGCCACAGATGCTTGGACGATTTATGATTCTCTACAAGACCCAAACTGCTAGAGATCAATAGAACAGGAGTAAAGAGAGGGGCTGGGAGTGCAATGTGTCATCATTTTAATGAAATATAGATTTGGGACTATTAAACAGCTTGCTAGTGCGAGTAAAATTGCTCACTTTTTCACTGTTAAACAAAGCCATCCATTTAACTGTAGAAAAATCAATATCGGGCTGTGACCAATATGTACCTTTCAACTGTGGCTACAGTTACATTGAGCAGGAGCTAATAAATCAAAGCAAAGGGTGCCGCATCTTTTACAGTCATTGCATCAATACAAACCTCTGTAGCTCTCTGCGGTGTCTCCTGCAGAGTCTTTCGTCCTGCTGAAATGCATCGCAGAACAAATAAGCCCCGGTCCTTGCTGCTTATTATGTGCAGGTATGCACGGGTTTGTTTTGCAGTAGATTTCATTCTGTTAGAATGGTCAGCACTAAAAAAGCAAAGCTTCTTTGCAGCGACTCAAGAAGCACTACTTGTCTGCGTGTCTGGATCCTTTAATAAGTGAGGATGGTGGAGCTAGGACCAGGACTAGGGCGGCACCTATACCATATCTGGATGAGATATCAGTCCGATCTCAACTCAGAAAGCTGAGTCATGACACAGAGCAATTTATATGGTTAATCTAGTCATTTCAATTCAATTCTGTGTTATTCTTTGCAATGCCAGCCATTGGAATGAGTTATTAGTAGAGTTGCTAACACAGCATGAAGAACATTGACAGCAAAGAATCAGTAGTTTGAAGGTATTTCATGACTGTGACACTTTCATCCAGTGAGCGCTGTCAAACAAATCCTTTTGATGCTGCTGAAGTAAAACCAGTTGTAGTCAATCATGATCACTAACGAGAAGTTAATAGACCTTGTCAAGTTAAAAGACACTAAAGCAACACTTACTAAAAGATTAGGTGACTATATGTATATAAAAGACTTAATATATACTTTTGACCCTGTGTGGATTAAATTCTTGCATATGACGAGAGTATATCTATATGTATTATTATGATTATTATTATTATCTTTTACAGAGTTAGGACAGAAACAGTTAGTTTGAGCCTGATGTCATGTATACTTTAACAAAGTCACACAGTCACCGCGGGATCATTGAGAGCTGAAAAACTGTCTAATTTCTTTCATCTGTAATAAAATGAAACAAAATAAAATGTACCAGGTGTAACAATTAAGTTTAGCATCCAGGCATCCAAGAAAACAGAATTTATTAAATTTAACAGAGTCAGAAGTTAGCAGGGAGTTAGCTCGCTAGTTTCCATCTAAATATAATATAGCAAGTTCTTACTGAGAGATTTCTGAGACAAATTAACACGTACAGCTCTGCTATCACTTCCAACATAAATGAAGACAGGAGAGTAAACAGCAGTGACGTTTGTAGGGTTACTGAAGTTGGGCTAGCTGGTATATAATGATGTGCTACGTGATCGCTAGCGACACAGCTATGTTAGCATAATTAAAACAGCGAAGCTGGGGGATGAACACTAACTTTTTTACAGAAATGTTAACGTGAGGGTGGGAAAACAACTGAGATAATCCATCCACAATATGAGGTTAGTCATTAATATACTGCTGCATGGGCTGGGCCGTAGTTACATCGTAAGAGTTTAAAAATGAGCTTTAAAATGAACAGTGACAATAAACACCGAGAGAGGCCGACAGTGATCACTGCCTATTTTTAGGGGCTTATTGAGATTAAATAGAACAAGATACAAATCATTAAAACATGTTAAAAACACAACAGCCTTATTAAATGCAGAGTAGTTTGGGCCCTGAAGCAGGATTCATCAATTATAGACCGAATAATGTGTTCCTGAGGTGTTCAGAGCCCATTTTATATAAAGTGAAGCGCACTGGTCCTGACCAAGCATTAAGAATTGGCACTGAAAAATAAAACACTTCCACTTTCCATATGAGGAAGTTACATTTACATAGAGTGAATGAGCTACTCCAAATATGCACCTTGCTAACCCAAACTAAAGCAAGAAAAGCATAGAAAATACCATTAATGATTCTAACTTGTGATTTTGTAATATCTAATAATTACCACCAAAACAGTTTATTTTCCCACAGAATCAGCTAAATTGATTATACTAGTATTAATTGGAATTTTTCTTTTCTATCTGTCTGAAGCTAATTTGGTATTTGTTCAGTTGATGGCTTATAGACAATATGATAATGTCTGTGAATTCTCTGAAGATCAGTCTCTGCTTTGCCAAAGATTGTCCTCAGTTCCAAAAAGTAAGGACAATCAGGGATGAAGCATAACACATTTTATAGCCCTATAAAGTAAATACAAAATGTGGGTGGAGGAAACGCTTCCTCTCTCATCTAACACTCAGTCTTGCAACGAGCTGCCTGAAAATCAGTACATAAAATTACAGCTTAATCAGTTGTATTGTTAGAGTATAGCTGTTGGCCATTATGAGGTATGTCCCACTATGATGTGCAATAGAGTGATAATGAGGTGATCTTTTTATCAGACAGTTTGGAGAAACTGCTGTATCTCTGCACCCTAGCTGATGTTTCTGTGAAAGACTCAGAGGGGTGAAACAGAGTTACAGCAAATCCAGACTTTATCCTTGGGTCCACATCTTGTTTTATTTAGGCTCCTGTATGTGTTATTGGGTTTCTCACAGTCTGTAGCTACAGAGTTAGCAGCTCAAGGCTCACCTTGTTGTGTGTTAAAGTCATATAAAGTCACTGCTGATCCTTCAAACCATGCAGCAGACAGTCAACACATAGCTATTAGTGCTGCACAAAGACAAACATTGTAACAAATGCACCAGCTGTAACAAAGTTGTGCCATTTCAGCTTAAGCCTTCGTTTCACTTGGACATTCCTGTACAGCTTCTAACGCTGAAGACGGCGTCTCGTGTCATTTAAAGGGTTTAAATTGAGCAGACGCTTTGCAAGAAGCTGAGCGTACACAGCAGTGAGGAGTTGATTGGGAGATTTTGTCTCTGATTAGGAGGAAATGTCTACCGCTGCCATTGGATGTACAGTTTGTGTTTACCATGGTCAGCATCGCGAGTGGCGAGATCATTTAAAAGTAGTTGAATCTTCACAAAAAACCTAGCAACGTGAGCATTGCTCTCATTTTCAAAGAAATGCCTTTCTTTGCTTTGTTGAAGACCTCTTTTCACTTTGTTAATACATAATTAGACTGCTTGACCGTGAAGGTGTTGACGGTACAGCTTTATTGATTTTCATAATTTAATATAATTTAAATTCCCCTTTGTTTTTATTTTGATTCAGTGTTGCTGCAAATCAGACATGCATGCCAATGAATAAAACTGGAAATAGTTGAGTCTAGGCTTAAATTTGGTTGATCCTGACTTAAAACCTATTCTATACACTGCTCTTGACAAAGATCAACTGAAGACTACCATGCCAGAAAACTTTGAAAAGATTGCGAAAGTCTGCCACCCTCTTACAGCTAAAAACAAAATGTTATTATCAGTCAATGTTTTCAGATATAACCTATTAGATTTCTCAAAGATGGGGGCTCTTTGCAGGGTCGCTGATTGCAAGACTACAAATAAACTCCCTTTCAGATTATTTTCCATCCTGCTCCAGGGAGAAACTGAAAAACTGTTGAACAGTGGAGCAGAAACATAAGGAGTTTTTGGCCACAGTCTCCCTCGTGTGTGCAATGTTCTATTCTGTTCAGACAAAAACGGGTTAAAAGAACAAAAAGAGGAAGATGCTGCAGAATGTGAACATGAGGCTGAGAGAACAGAGAGTTCAACTCAATCAGTCAGTCGATCGATATGTTCAGTCCTGTTCCCTCTCCGGGGATGCAAAAGTGCAGTGATCAGCCTAACAGCAAGGAAACGTGAAATGTGCAAGTAGTGACTAATCTTTCAAAAAATTAAAATATAAAGAGTGAAGGGATTGTACAGTAGTGTATTCATTGTGATGGTTGAAAAGACAAACTATAAAAATAACTGGGTGCACATGCATAAAATGTGTGTATAAATTCAGTGATGCAGGTCTGTACTGGGATGATATTAAAGTTTGAGTCGCCCACACAAGTAAAATCCAGGTACGCTCAGGTACAGAAGTTATAATAGAAAATGATTTGAAATCATTCATATTCACTGGTTATGATCATGTATTTGTTCATCTTTACTGTGAATGCTCGTCTTTTTAGATCCTATGAGGCATGTATTTATAACGCACTGCTAAAAAAAAAGTAAGGGATCAATTTATTAAATATTCTGATGCATAATTTTAGTAGCAAAGTATACAATTTTACAGATTCAAATCAATTACTTTTCAAGCAAAGTATTCAATGAACCAAATAATAATAATATAAGAAGGGTCAGATACTTTCACATCAAAGTTAAGATTGTCCATGTTAACTAATAGATTTTAAGGAGTGTGCATGGATACTGTACACTAAATTAAAAAAAAGTATCATCAAAATATACAATTAAGCTTTTATCTATTTACATTTTGATTATTCTCTTATAGCTAATGAAAACCAGAAGTCCAGTATTTCAGTTTATCAGAATATTTCATGTAAAGTCTGAAGAAATAAATATTCAAATTCTCAGCCTAGTTCCACGTACACAACCACAATCATGGGGAAAACTGCTGACTTGACAAGTGTCCAGATGATGATCAGTGACACCCTCCCCAAAGAGGTAAGCTACAGAAGGTTGTTGCTGAAAATGCTGGCTGTTTACAGAGTGCTGTATCGATGTAAGCATATGGAAAGTTGACTGAAAGGGAGAGGTGTGGTAGGACGAGGAACGGGGCTAAGTGCAGCCTCAAGGCGACAGTCGAGAAAAGTTTATTCAAGAGCTTGGGAGCGTTTCACAGGAAACGGGGCTGGCGTCAAAGCATTAAGAAACATTGACAAACATCTGAAATGTTCCTCAGTGGTTCAATATCCTCTTTTCAGATGAAAGTAAAATTTTAATTTTAATTTGGGAAATCAAAGTCTGGAAGAAGAGCGGAGAGGCACAAATTCTAAGTTGGCTGTGATGATTTGGGGTGTGAACTGTTGGAGTAGGTGGTCGTGGTTTTATCAAGTCCACTGTCAACACAGCTGCCTACAAGGTTTTTAGGTTTTAGACCACTACATGCTTCCATCAGCTGAAAATCTTTTTGTAGTCCTGTCCATCAGTGTACAGGGTTCTGGTCAGGTGGAGGAGGGAAAGGTATTTTCTTGCTAACAAGTTGGCCAGAATATTTAAATAGGGACAGGAACCAGTTTAATGGTAACAGGAGAACTGTAAAGATAAACCAAAAAAATAAAGCATGAAAAGATGGTGGCTGCATTGGACACATTTCATTGTTTTAAACACTCTGTTTCACTTGAGCTCATTTTATGTAATAACTTTCTGTCTTCATGACAACTAACTGATGGGCCAAAGAAGCGCAAGATAGAGTCCGGTTGTACACTGCCTCTATCTGACAGCAGCGCTCACTGCAGGCAGATGGTCAGTCCCAGACTGGAGGAGACAGCGAACGTGCTACCTCTGCTCGACGGTAAAATCAGATTTATGGAAAAACCCATTCCTTTCTAGCAGGACTTAGCATCTAACCAAAGGGCCAATACTACTACTAAACAGTTTCCTGACCATGCTAGTGCTATGGTTGATTTGCCGTAACAACTCACCTGACCTGAACAAGTGGACGATGACGAACACCCAACCCAGAAATACAGTCGCAGGCACTATCAGATCAGTCAGGACTTTAATAAATCAGCAGTGCCACAAGCTGAACTCCTCCCTGCCACACCTTACTGATGCAGTAATTCCTACTGAAAGAAGTACTAATAACACTAGTATAAATGGGGTTATTGTGGGATCTTTACAGTATAAAGTACCTTGAGACAACTGCTGTTGTGATTTGGCGCTCTATAAATAACACTGAATTGAATTGAAAACGTAAAAATTAAAAATGCCTTTCATAAGTTGGACATATATGTATTTAATGCAAGAATATATATAAATGTTTGCCTTTTTGAATTAATTTATGAATAAATTCACTCTGTATTAAATGCAAGTACATATTTAAGTTGGGTACCGAATCAGACTGACATAGAAAAGTCAACATTTCCTAACTGAATCTACCATGTCAACCAAAATTCATGGATTTTCTCACTTTCAGAAACGGTGCTTTGCATTTTGTATCTCAGTCAGTCTTACTCACCATGACCAAAACCGGTTCATTCAATCTCCCGTAACAACACAGCCAGTCATTAATGTAAAGAGTGGTAATAGATAATAAACATTTGGTAAAGGCACAAATGCACCTAATACAAATAATCATAATTATAAACCATATAATAGAACCATATAATATAATATAACCATATAATATCAAGAAAAAAATAATACTGATTTTCTTCTGGGATCACCACTTCGCTTCCCACAATGTTAGTTCTGAGGCTGTGAGAAGTAATAGTTCATTCGGGTCAAGTCGGGTCAAGTCTAACCTACCCATCATGGGCTTTTAAGCAAAGGAGCCGAACAGAAAGAAAAAACCCCGAGAGAAAAATAAAAGCAAAACACTCAACCGCAGTTTCAACACATCAAACAATTAGAAAAACTGTGTATCAGATTTTTTACAAAAACATGAAGCATTGCATTGTGTAGGTCAAAATAATAATTAGCGGTTGCTCAAAGTAAACAGAGTGAGTACACTTGATGCTTGTGGTGTTAATGCATTTTCAGCAGGTTGTAACGTGTTATCTGGACACATTCTAATTTAACCCTGCGTGATATGTTTGTTTTGCGGCTGAACCACTGCATTCAGACAGAAAGATCAGACGAAAGGTGTTCCTCGTCCATGAGCTCCCTGTCTCTGAAAGCTGCGCTAATGGCCGCTTTTAACGCAACCTAAGTGACCCTTAAAAGTGTGGTAGATGTTAAAGTGGAATAAATGGCTCCATAAAAGCCAGCCAGGATGTTTTGTCATCCTTCATGAAAAATATCTGTGCAAAACATGTATTTTTCTTTGTCACTTTTTGTCAGGCACATATGAGACCAAAACCCCATACTTTATTTCAACGCTTTCAAACAGCTATCCAACCTATGACTCGGAGATATCAATTTGAGCCTGGCTGGACTGAATCTCTTTTCCATTTTGCATAAAACCAAAAATTACTATTTATCTGTGGTGATTTTAACATTGATTTGCTAAATCCAACAAGGTTAAAAGCCATTGATGACTTTACTGACACAATGTACAGCTTATCACTATATCCAACAATAACAAAGCTGTTACAGGAAAAATGATTCTATGTTTCTTTACCTTCTTTTAAATGTGCAAGCATGCCCTTTTGTCTATGGTTAGATTAGTTTAGAATTATCTTTTTAGACTTTCTCAGCAAAGACATACTGTTTTGGGACATATTGTTTTAGATTGTTTTATCTCTCACAGCCTTCTCCCAGCTCTCTGCTGACGAGACTAGCGCCACATATGGAGTTGTTTATTTTATTTGTTTTGTATTTTCTTATCCTGTTCTCACTGTCTTTCCTATAAAAAGTGCCCAGCCTCTGTACACGTTGTGAGTTGTTCTGAACAGCTTACCCGTGTGCACGTTAAAGCATAAAAAGTGATCTTGTCTCATTGTGTCTTTATTTCTCCTGGGTCTTTTACAGAGTTTTCCCCCAACATTTCTTGGTCCTTCGGAGCCGGAGCGCCTCCATCGTGTCCCATCTCCGTGACCAGTCCACGTTGCTCGCCTGTCGACAGCTCACATACTAGGTGTGTGATAAAAGACCAAGAGCGTTAAATTCGAGTCTTGGCCAACGTTCTTAGAAAGCGACCCACGGTGGTGGGGCCCGATCGAGGTGGACCAGACCCGGCGACACTGACCAGGTAGATACAGACACACTGACACAATCTTGCGTAAAAGCGCATTTTGAATTCAGGGAATTTAAAATAGCGGAAGTAGCTCGTCGACTGGTAGCTCTGGGAGCTCGTCGACTCGTAGCGTAGCTCGTCGGCTGGTAGCTCTGGGAGCTCGTCGACTGGTAGCTTTGGAGCTCTGGGTAGCTCCCCCAGCTGGGTCTAGACTGGGTCTAGGGAGTAAGTAGCTCTGGGAGCTCCCCTTATTATAAGGGTTCCGGTCGCGCGCGTCGAAGCTGTGAATGTGAATGTGTGTGTATTGTTTTAATTAATGGAGCAAGCTGAATTTTCACGGTCCAATAAGAGACTGAGCTGCTCCTACTGTGTTTTTCTTTTACTGCTATTCACTGACGTGCTGGTGAGTTGAGAGAACGGTCGAGTTCCGTCTCGTAAAGTTCACACCGCTTTTGGAAATAGTCCGAAAGTAGAAGGGCGTGTGAGCAACCACTCTCGTCTCTAATACCAGCGAAGGTGATAGCAGCTGTATCGTGTATATATTACTTAATAAACAAAAATAAGTAAATACATAAATAAGATGGGTAATCAAGCAAGTGAAATTAAAACTCATTCCTGCTGACGAGCAGTGGTGAGAAAAGAAAAGTCCAGACGCCGGACAAAAACAGTGTCTGTAAACTGAGAGATTTAAGAAAACAAAATATAAACAGTCAGAAGAACAGAATCCAACTGCCAGTTTAGTAAAACCAGAAGACGAGACACTGTGCAGTTCCCACAATCCTTTTAGTAAACCATCACTCACTCCTGCAGCCGCATCTGCAGCAACACCCATATCAGGAAGAACTTAATAATCCCTTATTAAGTGAAAACTAGAGATCAAAGTAGTTTGAGGTAGTTTAAAAGGGTTGAAAACAGACCCCACTGAGTAGATATAAATATAAAAAGTACGAAATAAAGATAAACAAAGGGAAAATTACAGTAGAAATTATCTTTAGAGTATTTGAAATTAATAATAGCAAGGATAACAACCTGTAAAGTGATATTATCAATGAAACACAGTTGGCATGATGACCATGCCCACAATGTATAAAATGAATATAAAGCAAATAATTCACACGAAAATATTTTAATAACATAAATAAGGTATATTAAGGCTGTGTCACTGTTCAGCCAAGGACAGTGTGTGAAAAGGTAACTGTCTCCATCTTGGGAAAAGGATGATTCTGCAGGTCATCTGAAGCCCTTGATGGATACAAAATAAAATATAAATAATATATTATAATAAAACTGCCTGGTCCGCCATGCAACAGAGAGAACAAATGTGACCGCAGATTGGATGAATTCAAAATTATCTGTTTGCTGAATAAGATGATCCTAACTAACAAATTGGCTCAGGAGTAGTATAATGGTACACACTGATAAAATATTATAATATGCTATTGCTGTTATATAAGACAAAGAGGATAATATTAACAATGACATAATATTAATATGAAGAGGCACCTTAATCGGTTATGATGTGAGGTGGATAATTGTTAAGCAGTAGTCTGCATCAAGCTTAAGGTTTGCTGAAACTCAGTGTAATGACATGTGAGATGAAGACAATACAGAGAATAACTAAACTAATGAAGTGCATAGAGGCACTTGACCAGCTTGAGACCTATCATCCTAGAATGACACATTGCTGAGATATAGAGCACACCTATAATAACAACCAATAAGCAAAACCCTGTAGACAACAGCTACAACTACAGGATTGAGAAGCTGAATTAAATATGTAGACACTGCTAAGCTGATGAGCATGTTCCACATTTTCTCTTCTTTTTATTTATTTGTTTCTTTTAGAGCAGAAGCTGCTGTAACACACCCAAAGAAAGACTCTAGGTCTGACCAACCGTCTCAGTCGTGGGCAAAAAGATGACAGTCAATAAAATTCTAAAAGATAATTTATTGACGAAAAATATATCAAGAGATAAAAGATAAAACAGTCCAGTGTCCCACTTATGAATTGTATAAAAACACACAGTCCCAAGGCCAGAGCCAGCTATGCCACACGGCCAAGTTGCACCCCACATGTTGCCTTTAACAGGGTTAGAAGTTGTCCTTGGAGACCCACCACCCTGCAAGCATATAGTCAGTGGTCACTCAAGCCTCTGCAACCCAGCTGCCTTTAGGCTGTGGCATATAATAGGCCCTGGCCTGCACAGAGAGACAAAACGACACACTTGATATAAAATTCATAGGGCAAAACCCATCCATCCCAAACATATCTGATTTCATCACATTACATACCTGCACAGAGAGACAAAACAACACAGCAGTGTTTGTAGTGTGGGCTATAAGAAGACCAGTGTATCAGTGCAATCAAGTACACCTGCCTCTAATTAGTCCAACCCCATTCCAGCCATTGGCTCACCAAAAATGTGACACACACAAAACCACTCCCAACCCAGTGCAACTTCACACAATAATATGGAGCTGAATTAACACAGGCACATTAGTCTACCATGTTACAAGCTGCATGCTATTACAAGCCAACATATGCAGACTTCTGCCTTGTTCGGGTGGCAGCATTTTTCTTTTTTCCTTTGTGTCCTGACACGTTTATGTTTTTTGTTTTTGTTTGATTATTTTGTTGGTTTTGGAAACGAATTTGAACGAACTTGTGACAATACTTGAGAGTCACAGTGACACATAGTGATTAGGCATATGATTGAAAAATGCCTAGGTTTAGAGCTGTGAGCTATGAGCTATGAAAAATGCAAAGTTAAATATATATATATATTTGTATAAATGGGAAACAACCCTAACTTAAAAGTTTGAAATGTGTGAGATCCATGAATTGTTTGAAGAACTAGAAATTATCTAAAACTGCCTTAAGTGAAAATGTAGAGTTGCATCTATTCTCCCAAACAAAAAAAAAAAGGGAGAAGCATTCTGTAACTTAAAAATAAGGCTGACTGTTGACAACAGACTAAAACACTAATCCGCAGGTGGCTATCAGGAACAGAGAGGCGAGCAAAGTCACAAACACCAAGGCCGCAGACAGCCACGCAGCAACAGCAGATAACATAGAGACAACGCCTGCTAGAACCGTGGAGAGGAAGGTCACTTCACACGAGATTGTAGGAGTAGGCCACAGAGAAATAACGCAAAACAGTTTTGAGGCAGCCACTTAAACTTACAGTTTTCAAAGGACAAATTAGTTGTAAAGTCAGCTTCAGGCCACACAACTGTACAACAATTAACTGCCCTTTTAGAACTAGTACACACAGCAAGTGGCCGCAGGTGCTTTATTAAATGCATATATGACCCGTCGTGTCCAGTAAATTTGCTAGGTAGAGACGCTCTGACAAAACTTAAGATAGCAGTCATGCCATTCTTTTCTGGTATTACACCCGCCACATCTACTTTCCAGAAACCGACCGAGTATCACAACATTCTGAGATTTAAACAAACTCCAGGCCCAGATCCACCTTATGATCAGCAAGTGTGGAAGCTAGGAGAACAGCATTTGACCTTACAGCACAGGCCGAAATTGTGTAGGTTACGCAGTAACCACAGATAGTAAAATAATAGAAGCAAAACCATTTTCTTCTTCATGTTCTGCACAGAGCGCTGAGCTGATAGCTGTGATACGCGAAAGCTAAATACAAAAAGACAAACTAATAAACATACATACAGACAGCCAGTATGTTTTCTCTGCTGTGCATCATTTTGCAAAAAATTTGGCATAAACTGACTCTTTCATTACTACAGGCAACAATTTTGCAGACAGAGCAGCAAAACAGGCGGCACAAAAGACAAACATCACATTGATGGCAGTAAACACACATCAGATTCCACTGGATGTGTTACAAAATGAACAAAAAGCAGCAAGCACAGCAGAGCAGGCAAAATGGCTAAAACACGGTGCAGTTCTGACAAACGACTTAATGATGTGTTATGGCAAGCCAGTGTTGCCAAAAATTCCTCCACAAAATGGCGGCATTAGTGACTCATGGCTGTACGCATTTGTCATTGGGGGGGGAATGCCCTGTATTGTCAACTCTCATTTCTACACTATAAATTTTGAAACCTCAGCAAAACAATTTGTCAGAACGTGCATGACGTGTCAAAAATATAATGCTCAGGAAAACCTGAGACCACACAATCCATATGGACTTTATTGAGCTAAATGAATGCCAAGGGTAAAAATACACCCTAGTGGTTATAGATGTATTCTCAAAGTGGCCAGAAATCTACCCAGTGAAAAAGGCAGATACAATTTCAGTAGCAAAATGTATGTCTAAGTTGTAGGAAAATAAAGAGATGATTGTAAATGACGAAGAATGTAATGATGTCTATCAAGTGTCTTGCAGATCACAGCCCGGTGACTGGGTTCTGATCAAAGTGCTCCAAAGGAAAAACTGGAGCACACCCAGGTGGGAGGGGCCATACCAAGTCCTCCTCACTACACCGACCGCTTGCAAAATTGCGGAACGACCATCTTGCATCCATCAGAGCCAGTAAGTGAAGCCATCTAAACACAGCTGACAGCAGGCTTGCCCACTTGTTGTGATCTCGCCCGGTGGAGGGGTCAGCTTTCCTGGCCGGGGGGTCTACTCGCGACAGGAGGGTGTGTCCCGTCGTCATGAGGTGGTGGCTCTTAACAACTGCAGCGGCCCTGACCATGGCCGGGCTCCTCATCTTTGCTTCCGTGAGGGACAATAAGTCACGCTATATGAAGAAAAGGCAGACACTGTATGACAAAGGAAAGTACACCAAGTTTCCCCATGGCTATGCCACTAATTTCTGGTGGCAGTTTATGAACACTACAGCTTACTGGAATAATAAAACTGACTGCTATGCAAATACATATACACTTTCTGCCCACCAAGGAACGAGAGGAAGTGTATGGACTGTTCACTCAACGAAACCTGTGCCAGTAACGCGACACTGATGAGCCCCAACTGTCGCTCCAACTACAGCTACCGAATGATACTACAAACAAAGACTCAGTACCAGACAGGATGTGCACGGACGGCACCAAGCAGTAAAGGAACCAGAGTTTCGCATCTGAGGAGGAGTGAAATTCTTACAGAGCTTGATCCCCGGCATTGGAGCTGCCCAGGTGCGGGATCACGTGGAAATCAACCGATATGCTCTGCTACGACGCATCAACTTTGACAAAGACCCTGGGACCGGCTTTAGCAGGAGAACAGAAGGCCATCAGAACGATGGTGTTGCAGAACAGACTGACACTAGACCTGCTAACAGCATCACAAGGAGGAGTATGTAAGCGGAGACACTTATGAAGCTTTGCAGAATTTGACCATTCTGCAGAAATATGTCACTGACCACACATCTGGAGCAGCTACACCGCCATGTCTAAGACTAATTATTTCAAAGATGATAACAACTACAATGACTGCTTATGTTGCCGTGCCTGAAGAAGACCAGCATCCCGTTGCAATTCTGTTAGAGGAGAACTTGTAATAACTGCTAATAAATGACGTGGTGATTAAAAATGACTTGTCAAGTGATCATGCACTGATTAACACATTAGTAGTTTATGCAGGTACAATATAAGGTTTTCATCCTTTTATTTTTTGAAGTTCTCATCCTTTTATTTTTTGAAGTTTTCATTTTAAATATGAGGTTTTCATCATTTTACATATAAAGTTTTCAATTTAAGGTTTGCATCATTTTAAATATAAGGTTTTCATCCTTTTATTTTTTGAAGTTTTCATCCTTGTATTTTTTGAAGTTTTCATTTTACATATTAGGTTTTCATCATTTTTAAATACAAAGTTTTCATTTTAGTTTTCATCCTTTTATTTTTTGTAGTTTTCGTTTTATTATTTTTTCTTGTTTATTCCACTTGTTATTTCATTTACTATGATTTTCTTTTTCTTTTTATTATTTTATTTTGTTTTATTCTTTAGACCAAATGATTTCCATTTCTGCTATGCTGACATTTTGAAAATTAAAAAATTGCTTAAGATACTTAATAAATAACCTTCACAGACAATTGTTGTATACATTTAAAATAAGTTAAAACAGGAGGGAATGTTACAGGAAAAATGATTCTATGTTTCTTTACCTTCTTTTAAATGTGCAAGCATGCCCTTTTGTCTATGGTTAGATTAGTTTAGAATTATCTTTTTAGACTTTCTCAGCAAAGACATACTGTTTTGGGACATATTGTTTTAGATTGTTTTATCTCTCACAGCCTTCTCCCAGCTCTCTGCTGACGAGACTAGCGCCACATATGGAGTTGTTTATTTTATTTGTTTTGTATTTTCTTATCCTGTTCTCACTGTCTTTCCTATAAAAAGTGCCCAGCCTCTGTACACGTTGTGAGTTGTTCTGAACAGCTTACCCGTGTGCACGTTAAAGCATAAAAAGTGATCTTGTCTCATTGTGTCTTTATTTCTCCTGGGTCTTTTACAGAGTTTTCCCCCAACAAAAGCCAAGCAGAATAACATCACATAGCGCCACTATTATTGACAATATTTTTACTAATGTCATGGATTTCCAAATTAATAGTGGCCTGCTTGTCTGTGATATAACTGACCACTTACCGGTTTTTACTTTGTGTGACTGTGATTTAAAAAAAATAGATACCAAGATCATGATAGCAAAGCGAACAATAAATGAAGAAGCAATTCATGCCTTCAATTTCGATTTAGCACAACAAGATTGGAGTTCGGTGTATGAAGAGTCAGATGTGGACAAGGCTTATGATAATTTTCTAGATATTTTTACTATGTGGTACAATAAACATTGTCCTGTAAACGAACACATGACAAAGAAAAAAAAGATAAAAAGTCCTTGGCTCACAAAAGGAATTATTAATGCTTGCAAAAAGAAAAACAATCTGTATAAACAGTTTATCAAAGTAAAAACAAAAGAAGTGGAACAAAGATATAAAGCATATAGAAATAAATTGACTGATATTATAAGAACGAGCAAACAACTTTATTATAGAAGAAGATTATATGAAAATAAAAACAATATAAAAGGAACTTGGGATGTGTTAAACAACTTAATTAAACAAGGATCTTCTGGAACATCATATCCTGAATATTTTACTGATGCAAATGGTGAAAATCACAACATGAGTAATATTGTCGATGGGTTCAATAAATTCTTCATAAATGTTGGCCCTGAACTAGCAGCGGACATCCCGTGTCATAAAAATGAAAATATCAGTAATATAAAATCAAATCCCTTTTCACTGTTCCTCTCAGCTACAAATGAGCAAGAAGTAATAAATATCACATTAAAATGTAAAAGTAAGTCTTCAATGGATTATCATGACATAAATATGTCTGTAGTTAAACAGGTTATTCTGAATATTGCTAGTCCCTTAACATATATCTGTAATTTATCATTTCAGTCCGGTTGTTTTCCAAAAAAAATGAAAATTGCGAAAGTAATACCACTATATAAAAGTAATGACAAACACAGTTTTACCAATTATAGGCCTATTTCTCTACTGCCTCAATTCTCAAAAATTCTAGAAAAACTTTTTAATTCAAGATTAGAAAAATTCCTTGAAAAACATCAAATAATAAATGTTGGTCAGTATGGTTTCAGAACGCAAAGAACCACTTCAATGGCGATAATTGAGGCAGTAGAAGAAATTACTGATACACTGGATAAAAATAAATATGCAGTTGGTATTTTTGTTGATCTCAAAAAGGCCTTCGACACAATCAATCACTCAATTTTACTGGATAAATTGGAAAGATATGGTATTCGAGGGAAAGCTGGTAACTGGTTAAAAAGTTACCTAACGGGTCGGGAACAATATGTTAGCATAGGGCATTACCATTCAGAGAAACTTGGTATTACATGTGGTGTTCCCCAAGGGTCAGTGTTGGGACCAAAACTTTTCAATGTATACATAAATGATATTTTTGATGTTTCTCAAGTACTTAAACTCATACTGTTCGCAGATGACACCAACATATTTTTCAGTAGCGATGATTATACTGATCTTGTAATGACCGTAAACAGGGAGCTACAATTAATAAAAAAATGGATGGACATAAATAAATTATCATTAAATATAAATAAAACTAAAGCAATGTTTTTTGGTAATTTAAAATATAATATAGAATTACCAATTATCATTGAAGGTGTACCAATTGATAATGTGAGTGAAAACAAATTTTTGGGAGTTATAATTGATAACAAAATTTCATGGAAACCCCACGTCAGACACATAAAAACCAAAATTTCTAGAAGCCTCGCAGTTTTGAACAAAGTGAAACAATTCCTTGATAAAGATGCACTTCGTACTCTGTACTGTACCCTGGTTCTTCCATATCTTACATATTGTGTGGAAGTGTGGGGAAATACATATAAAAATACAACTAATCCATTAGTCACAGTACAGAAACGAGCACTGCGTATTATTCACAAGGCTGGTTATCTAGATCATACTCACAAATTCTTTCTTCAGGCAAAGTTACTTAAATTCCAGGATCTGGTTAATTACAATACATCCATAATTTTTTATAAAGCTTTTACTAAACTTTTACCGGCAAATTTACAAACTAGATTTGAAATTCGAGAAAAGGTTTATAATGTGAGAGGCTTTGGAGAATTCAAATTACCCAGAACTCGAACAACCCGTAAAGGCTTTTGCGTGTCTGTATGTGGTGTGAAAATCTGGAACAGTCTGAGTTTACAATTGAAACGATGCAAAAATATTCATAGATTTAAATTTCTCTACAAACAGTTGGTCTGGTCACAGTATACTCAATGATGGGTTTTAGTGTGCTCTGTAATGTCTGTCCTCTTACCATTGCTGGTATGGATTCCAAAATAAAATAAAAAAAATAAAGTGTGCGTATGTATGTACATATATGTACTTGTGTGTGTAGATATATATGTATGTATATGTATGTGTGTTTGTTACTTGTAGTTATTACTGCCTGTTACCTGTGGTAATGCAATTTATAATTTATATATTCTGTATTCAGTTATGAAGGCTCTAATTGTTGGTTGCGAGCTGCCGCTTAGATGCTTGTATGTGCCCGGAGCTGTTGATGGGTCTGTATGCAATGATGGGCGTAGCTGCGGGAAGTTTATTGTTTTTTTTTGTTGATGAGTGAGTATAGGGGTGGGATTTAATAAGTTTTCTTCGTCCCACTCCTTTTTCAGGCAATTTTTGTTTTTTGTTTTGTGTATTTTATGTTCAATATAGGTATTTGTTGTGCCTGAAAATGAATAAATAAATGAATGAATGAAATGAATGAAAATTGACAGCCATCTGGGGAAGCCTTGGAAAATTGCCTTGCGCTGAATAAGTGATGAAGAGATGAGTCTACTGTCAGTTGTAATAATGTGGCTGCTTTAAATTCATTGGCACCATTGCGGAACATAATTACAGTAACGGGGGGATGCCATGTCTCTGGTCTGCATCGTGTAATGCAAACCAAGCTTAGAGTGTTTTCAAAAGTGGTGTCTCTCATTTTGGCTGCACTGCTATCGTATTAGTATCTCTTCAAGAAACACGCAAGCTGTCAACAGCTATTCACAAGAAGCGGTGGACACAATGAACTAAAGGGGTTAAAAATCCATTGTGCAAAGAAAGCACTAGCTTTAGGTTAAAAGAAGTAGTTCAGCTTAAGGACAAGAACTGCATGCTCTTGCATGATGAGCTAATTCAAAAGTTAAGCTAAAATATAAGAAAAACTGCAGTTCTTCTAATAAACACCTGTGATTGCCTCCAAAAGTAATTCAGTTCCCATGTTAATGACCTCAGCTTTAATATCAATAAAATGTTTAGAGGCAAATATAAAAACCATTTTGGCCAATGGTTATAGTTTTGTTGTTGTGCTGTTGTTGTGAATGGTTGTGTGTCTCTGGCACAGGCTAAAAACAGGGAGCTGCCCTATAGCAGCTGGGGTATACGGAAGTGTAGAGCTGCCATTGTTAGAACAGTAAAGTTTTCATGTTATAACGTGAAATACTATTTTTCTTTTGCCTGGGTGGCAGCTCTACATTTCCGTAGGGATAGGCTCCAGCTCCCAGTGACATCAAATTGGATAAGTGGAGGAAAATGGATGGGTGTCCATCAATTTTATTCTTGATAGACGTCAATATACTATATGAGCACAAACAAAAGCACCATTGGGCCCAAGTATATCTACTTAGCAGGAAAAGTCAGATTATAAATCTTCTAGCTGAGACGTCCAAAAATCTTAAAATGCAGGACTGAGCTGGACAAGCTGAGTTTGAGAAAAACGTCATATTTTAGATCAGTTTAGATCCTTAAGACAAGCTTAGCTTTTCCCCACTATTGGCTGTGCATAGTGTAAGAAAGGTAATTCTCATTCTAGTCTCACTGCTGCCAACAGGGCTAAGGAGTTTTGGTCTTGTATAAATCTAAAGTAACCTACTAATTTACCTCATGGTCTAATTAGCTATCCCATAATGGCCACATTAGCAACCTGGTTTCTCCTATGAACCTGGATGGCAACTAAATTACCTCCTATGAACACTCCTTAAGTACTGATAATGGTGACAAAGAGAATGTTGATGAGGCCGAATTAATTAATCAGGAGATGTCTATATTTTACCAGTTAAATAGAATTATCTCAGTCGTGCCTCGAAACTTCAAACAGAAAACCTGTCTTACAAACTAGGGGTCTGTATATTAAAGATATTTATCAGACATCAGGTATAGCGGAGCTTGAACACAGAGATGTGTTTTCAGAACCACCTGTTAAAACAATACTCTAAAAATCCTGAACAGTAGACAACACAATGAAGACATCAAGTCCTAATGGAAGAAGTAGTGGATGAGGCCTACCATCCTCCACCTGCCTGTGCCTGGACATTTGTCAGTCATCTTTGACAGATCTGACTGAATTATCCTGGAAAAAGACTTTAAAAAAAATCAATATTATGTTACGATTGGGGAAAATATACTTTTTTTTCTACCCAGCTGTAAACATGTATTTTAATGATTATTGATAAGTGGACATTTTAACATGTAAATTCTATTTGTCTTGACTCCCTGTGGAGCCAACCACAGGAGGCACACAGAAGAAGGGGAGAAGATAGAAATAAACAAAAGAAAAGAAGTTATAAAGCTTGGCCAGTAGCAGATCTCTCTGAATTAAAACAACTTTCCACTGGTCTTTAATATAGATGGCCTCATGTATAAAGTACAACCTCAAGTTACCATTAGGGGATCTACAGTTTTACTGCTTCACATTGCCTTCTTTTTCACTTTAGCAGGTCGACTCCTGCTCTCATTTACTCTAGAGCTGAAAGCCAGGGTACCTCTGCTTCTTATGCTTTTTTTAACTGTAAAAAAAAAGCACAGTACCCCTGATTTCAGATCTTTAAGCACAAATTAAACATCCTTGTAAATTGTATGTTACCACAACACATAAACATTACAAGCGTGTGTCACTGACTTACGCTACGTATTATTCCTCTCTGCCAACACACTAGCTCATCTTAACATGCTCACTGATATGACTGACTGAAATGTGTCATTTTAACAATGCAAATTTGAAAGTCTTCATTACACCTAACACACTTATAGTATAGAATAAGAATCTGTGAAGTAGTTGTACATATGTACTGTACATTTACAATTATAATTAAAAAAAAAAAAAACTAAACTGCTACTATTTAGATATTTAGAAAACTAATTGTTATCAGTATTATTAATCTCACTTTGTATGTCTAAGTTAAATGACTAGATGTCTTATAAGTGTTAGACATTACAAGCTAAACTTTAGGATTGACTTTTTAACCATAATTAAGTTGTCCTCTCATCAGCTTGATGTTTTCTCAAAAAAAAAAAAAAACCTCACTAAATTAAAAATGCAAATGGCAGCTTGAAGGAACACAACAGCTTCATTGTTAACCCAAAGAAAAAGAGAGACACCTGCGTCTATGCATATCCCATTAATCTTGTTACAGTCCGTCCTCTTTCTTACTGTTAAATATGCATTGAAAAGAATGGAGTCATTGAGTATATTTGGTGCATAAAAGATACGGGCTCATCATTAAAAATCCATGTAAGCCCTTTAAACCTGAAGAGAGGTGATTTCATGCTCGACTGCATCGTTTCGTAGGTGCTACACTCCACCGCCGCAATACAAAACACGCAGACACACATGAGAACACGCACAGCATCAGACGGTGACGTCCTTGGTTCTGCCTCCCCCGTGTGAGGCTCGGCGGGATGGATGCGGTGTCTGAACTAATGGAGCAGGGAGAACACAGGCTGCCTGTGAATAGAAGGAGGTGGAGGAGAGATCAGGGTGCTCTTGAAGCACCTCTTTGCATTTGCACAACAGCAGGTTACTGTCATCGGGGTTTCTCTTTTTTCTTTTTTAGGAAGCAGAGTAATATTTAGTGGCGAAAGATGCCATGGCTTCCTAGGGGGTTCCGGCGGGATGATCCCTTTAGAGTGTTTGGATCTGCAATTTAAAGGTCTCTTGCTTTTGTTTACATCCAGCTCTGCAGTCATACATCAAGTCATTGCTGGCAATGTGCTTCGAAATCAGACGTATGTGCTAATGATACAAATGTGCCAAAAAGTCCCCTAAAGAACATCTGCGGTTCCATAACCATAAAAACATTTTGCCTCTGATTAATGTGGTATTCTTAGGCTCATGGCTCTCCTTAGCAGACCACCAGACGAGATGTTCAATCAACTATGCATGACTTGACCTTAATGGATTTTGCAATGGGAGGCTTGGGTTGGTTATTAGGGAACCAGCTCATGTGGAACAACCTTGTCCCCTTGGGAGGGGAATTACACCAGTTCAGAGGAAACCCACATTATGGCTCGAGGAGAACAGAGGAAAGCACAATTTCCTCTCTCCTGTCATACATCTCTCAGTTTAAAATGAGCCAACTGTGTGGTCTCAAAAGAAAATTTTCCATCTGCTGCTTGATTATCAATTCCCCGTCCTTTCTCTTTGCTTTATGGTACTGTTGGTGTTTTGTCAGTTTATCTTTGGAGTTTAGTGTCATCTCTTGTGACTAATGTTACTTGCAACTAGATATTTCTAATGACAAAATCAGCTTTTTTAAATTGAAGATATACAAATGGGGTCTTTATGATTATCCCCGTGTGTTTAAACGAATAGTCTTCATTAGACCCCAAGCAACTCTGAAGTTGCTTTGGAAATTAAAGCGCGTCTAGTTAAAACGACGACCATCGTTGTGGCGCCAAGCAAAAGCCTCGATCTCTCAAGCTCTGTTTACCCCATTGCAATCGGCGCACGTTGGTAAATAAACAAACAAAATGGCCCGGTGTTGAATTAATTTCCTCCTCCAGCTGTGTACTCTAATTGGCATAATAAGCTGAAAGGTTATCAACACTTCATGAACCATTATTCAAGCACCTAGCTCGAGCAACCCCCCTCCCCCCTCCAGCTTCCTTCAGCACCACTGAAGTGCATCTGTGCTACAAGGTGAGAAGTAAAGTATGTCATTGTAGGTGTGCTTGTTGGTAAGGCAGTAGTTATGAAAGGGAAATAAAAAGATAAAAAGCCTGCTGATTTGTGGCAGCAGATTAAAGATGTGTAAATCAATCAAAGTCTTGTTAATATGTATTAAGGCTGTCACGGTTCTGGGTCCGTTGGACCCAGTATTTTGAGTTTATTATGTTTTGGTTTATTTTTGCATTATGGATTGTTTTCTGATGTTCTGGTGCTTTGTTTATTATTATCATTATGGATCTGTTTCTGTTATTCTTGGTGAGGGATCAGTTCTTAGGTTTTGGGTTCTCATGTGTGTTGCAGTTTCTGTTCAGTGTCTAGTCCGTCTCTCAGTGTCATGTCTGCATCTGGTTTAGTAATTCTTGTTTCCTGTCTTATTGTGAAAGTCTTTGTCTTATGTTAGTGTGTGCAGCTTAGCTCCCCCGTCTCGTTAGCCCTGATCTCCCCCAGCTGTGTCTCCCTTCTGTTGCCCATTCCCTCATTACTACCCTGTGTATTTAAGCCCTGTATTTTCCCATGCTCGGTGTCGCGTCGTACCCTCAGACCCTGCCTGTGTGTTCCAGTTAGTGTTTTCATGTTTGGTTTCTGTTTTGTTGGTGCCAGCAATAAAGCTGTGGTTTTCAGTTATATTTCCGTCTGAGAGTCCTGCACTTGGATCCACATCTCCACCTCCCCGCACACAGAGCCCTGACAAAGGCATTCACCAAGACTTCACTTGTTAAATGGGGTGGCGGGAGGATGGGGGTCACATGATTGCTGGGTTTTTCTCTGTATGTATTATTGTAGGCTCTACCTTACAATATAAAGCACCTTGAGGCGACTGTTGTTGTGATTTGGTGCTGTATAAATAAAATTGAATCGAACTTATTCCATCTTCTGAAATGCTTAAGTGGGTTTGACACTAGTGACACCACAGTGGAATATCTGCTGCCAATAAGTGCATTTACAGCAGCAGCCTGTCTGTCAAACAGGTTGACCTAATAACACTTGAAGCAAGCCTTATGCACTAAGAAAAATGCCGCAACGCTAAGCTAACACAGTTGTTTAACTGTTAACTACATCCAAGAGAAAGGAATGACTGTGTAGTAACTTGTGTATATATAATATGTTCTGCAAGAAGTGTGCAATTTGCACTATTTTGAAAAAGACAAAATAGGCAGTAAATGCAGAAATATCTATATTTTATAGTCTTCAGCTCCCAAAGGTGTTTGACTGTATGTATAAAACTTCACACAGTTGATTTCAAAAGATTTCAGAAGACTTCATCTTTCTTCATAATACATCTACAAACGGTCTTTGATCTGCACAGACTGTGGTGCTTCTTTTTTTTTTTATGCCATGTATCCTTGTAACACTTGATTACAGAGTGGTAGTAGCATGAGTACACACATATCAACTCATTTGACGTTGGTGGCATGTAATGTGTTAAAATTACACGAAAGGCAAGATGCCTTAGGTCTTGATTACTATGAAGACAATTCCCACCCCTTTCTGGAAATGACAGATTTCCTTGCAGTTATTGAAGCAACTGTAGCAATAATCTTTTCCCAAACCCAACCGACCGCAGTTGTTGTTGCTTAATCAAGCTGCATTAAAATGCAAAAGCTAACTGCCGAATATCTATAAATAATGACCCCACAGGGATATTGATCTCAGACAAGTTTTAGGAGCACCTTTTTATCTAACTTTTTATTAATTTATTTGGCAGATGGGCAATAAATACTTAGTGGACTTGTCCTTACACAGTGCTTTTCTACTCTCTCTGGGCACTCAAAGCACTTGCTTCATTCACATCCATTCAAGCAAGCAGTTTTTTCTATATGTAAGTGTTTTTTATCTAACATTCACAGTGGATGCATCAAATAGCTATCTTGGAGTTAGCATCTTTCCCGAGGACATTTGGCATGCAGTATAACAAACAGCCCGCTCTACCTCCTGGGCTTCTGAGCTAGCTAAGTCTGTTGAAGAAAAACCATGGACACGTTTGGAAATACTTGTACACACCTTCTGCTTAATGCTGCCCCCTGGTGGTGAAGGTTTTGGCTCAATTCTACAGAAGCTAATCACAAAAATATCTTTGAACATTTGCGTTCATTTAACGTATTTCTATTTTATCAGCTAAAGCCAAAAACTACTCAAGAGGTAAATTCAGAAATAAACACATTAAAGGTTCCTTGCAGACCATTAATAGTATCCATAGCAGTAAAGGATACATCTGATTGGCATAAAGGCGTAAAATACATTACTTGCACAATCTGAACCTGGAAGGGTCACTAGCAACCAACCATCATGATGCACGATGAGTGAACTGCTTTTTAAGTAATAGAGAGTGTTTCTATTGGTGATTACTTCAACAGAAAATAGAGAACTTCAACTGACATGTAGATGAAGGGAACAGAGGTGATGAGGAGGTGTTTAGAGGAGGAAACAGCAAAGGAAAAGTTTTAAGTTTTGAATGAAAAAGTGGAAACTGGCTTATATCAACTAGACAGAGAGATCAATTTGGAAAAGATGTGCAGCAGGTTAGAGTGATTAAGGGTACAGCTGGAAATGAGCTAAAAAGTGAAGAGAGTGTCTTGAGATGATGTAAGGACTAATTTGAGGAGCTGACGAATGTAGAAAATGAAAGAGAAGGGAGGATGGATGGAGAACAGTTAATTAAATCAGGGAGTGCAGGGGAAGTGAGAGTAGCTATGGAGTTGATTGGTCTAAATTGCATACCTGTAATACAGAGAGGATCAACCATCCAAAGCAATGAACAGAGCACAAGAGAGGTAAAGAAGAGCGCAGAGCGGGTGAAGATGTTTGAAACATCTGCTGTGATTCATGGTTTAGACACAGTAGCACTAACAAAAAAGCAACAGGCTGAGTTGGAGGTGACAGAGCTCAAGATGTTAACATTTTCACTGGGAGTGACCGGGATTAGAAATGAGTCATCAGAGGTCAGATTGAGCAGTTTGTAACAATTTCAGAGATGCAAGGCTTAGATGATTTTGACATATGCAGAAGCGGTACCATTGCAAGTCATACTGGACAAAGGATGCTGAAAGGTGAGCTGCCTGTCAGGAGAAAAAGAAGAAGACCACAGAGAAGATTCAGTGAAAGACGTTGTGAAAGGGGACTGTGAGAGTAACCCTCTTCTGTGACAGAAGAGGATGCTAGAAATAGGATGAGATGGAGAAAGGTGATCCACTGTGGCGATTGCTAAAGGAAGGAGCAGAAGAAGAAGAACAGATTTTTTCTTGGTTTGTTTATTGTTTACAATTTGATACCTTGTGTTTTAGTTTATCCCAGACTTCCCATTAGTGTAAAGTTGCTATGTGTTTGTGTAACGTCTAACCTTTTTACTTACTTCCTGTTCTATTTGGGTATTTTGTCACCTTGTATTGTATTATTTGTGCTTACCTTGTATCGTTATCTTTATTGGTTTGACCTGAGTCTATCGTCCTGTATCTACTCCACTTGATGAGCTCGTGTGTGAGCATTTAAATCCTGCCTTTTTAAAAAAAATTTCATCATCTAAAATAAAAACCTTGCTTATTGTTATTCAGTCTATCTTGAAGTCTCAATTTGGCTTATGATCCTTCAGCTGGTGACACTCCACTGTTCCCTAACAATGAAAATACATTAGACTGCCAAATGTATTCACTCACCCATCAAAATCAGGTGTTCCAATTGCACAGGTGTATAAAATCAAACAACAGCTGAGCATCAGGTCCAGTCGTGAAATTTCCCTGCTGCTAAATATTCCACAGTCAACTAAATGGAAGCGACTGGGAACAACAGCAACTCAGTCCACGTAAAATCACAGAGTGGGGTCAGTAGATGAGGTGCAAAGTGTACAGAGGTCACCAAGATTCTGCAGAGTCAGTAGCTACAGACCTCCAAGCTCCAAGTGCCTATCAGATCAAGAACAGTGTGTAGAGAGCTTCATGGAATGACTTTCCACGGTGAAGCAGCTGCATTCAAGCCTTACATCAGCAAGTTGAATGAAAGTGTCAAATTCAGTGTTGTAAAGCATGCCACCACTGGATTCTAGAGCTGTGGAGACATGTTCTCTGGAATAACAAATCAGGTCTCCATCTGGGAATCCAATGAGTCTGTATTTGGCAGCTGCCAGGAAATCAGTCCTTGTTTGACTGCACTGTGCCAAGTTTGACTGCACACCAGCGCACAAAGAAAGGTTAGACAAGACATACATCAGCAAGACTGGTGGGAAGAACTTGACTAACTGCACTGAGCCGTGACCTCAACCTGACAGAACACCTTTGGGGAGAATTAGAGTGGAGGCTGTAAGCCAGTACTTCTTCTCCAACATCAGTGTCTGACCTCACAAATGTGCTTCTGGAAGAACGGTCAAACATTCCCATAAACCTAAACCTTGTGGAAAGCCTTCATAGAAAAGTTGCAGCTGACATCATATTATACCCTGTGGATCAAGAATGGAATGTCATTCAAGTTCATATGGGTGTCAAGGCAGATGAGCATAGTGTAGTTCGCAATCACGGCTCAAGAGTTGGGAGTTCGCCTTGTAATTGGAAGGTTGTCGGTTCGAGCCCCAGCTTGGACAGTCTCGGTCGTTGTGTCCTTGGGCAAGACACTTCACCCGTTGCCTACTGGTGGTGGTCAGAGGGCCTGGTGGCGCCAGTGTGCGGCAGCCTCGCCTCTGTCAGTGCGCCCCAGGGTGGCTGTGGCTACAATGTAGCTGCCATCACCAGTGTGTGAATGGGTGGATGACTGGTTGTGTAAAGCGCTTTGGGGTCCTTAGGGACTAGAAAAGCGCTATACAAATACAGGCCATTTACCATTTTAGTTCTGACCTAAATTTGCTCAGATAATTAAGAAATAAAACATTATTTAAATAACATTTCTTAAATACATGAAATTTATAGTTTCCAGGGGTTTTATGGTTAACTCGTTTTCCCTGCGTCTTTTCCCTTGTTATAGTTGTGTGTCTTATTTTGAAAGAAATAGCGACCAGACAGCATTAAGGGGCAGGGAGGAGGTTGTTGCTCTCAATGTTGTTGGCACATTTCAGGAGGACGCTGCTAATAAAGTTACACAATTACACAGTGAATTCACGTTTATTATTATATATATTTACAAAATACCACAGTTTTTGTCTCGGTCGTATCATTTTATTTTGTTGTATTTATCTGCGACACCTTAAAGGCCGGTCCATGAAAATATTCTCTGGCATTAAACCGGTTGGTGGCACACAAAAAGGTTGGGGACTGCTGCTTTAAAATATCTTTAAAAAACACTGGTAATGTTTTTAATTTAAACAAAATAACTTTTTCTTGGTACCATGAAGTTATCATGAGCTCATCATTAGTATCCAGAAGATTTATAGGACCTAGGCATGCTAGCATCATGGAAAGACAGAATTGTTTAACTAAATATCTTTTAAATAACTTCTTAATGTTAACTTACAAAGTGGATTATCCATGATACTATTGCTCAGGATGTATCGCTAAAAACACAGGTTCCAAATAATTCATAAATATATGAAAATATATATAAATATAATTAAAGAAGTCCAGTCGCCTTCTTTCTAATTTCTACCATCACCTCGGTAACTGGTACCTATACAAACGCCCTTTTATCAAATGTTTGCATGACTGTTATTCATGATAATTTTTAATCTACTGCTCAATGGGAGTAAACATGATGCAAAGCAATTAAAGTATATTACACAGTTGTGTTTTATCACTGAAAAGAAAATATGTTAGACGAGGTGTTTGTCATTGTGCGGCACGGAGGTGAGATTGTACTTGCATAAAATTTCATCAGCAGCGCAGTAGCAGTTCCCATCTGCTCAGCACAATGACAAAACTCTCGCCAAGTCTGAGGCTGTACCGCCAGAGGGGAAAGCCAATCAAATTAATCACTTACTCTTCAACCCCGCTGGGAATCACTGTGTGCATGAATAGAGAAAACTGTATTTATAATGGGCCATGACCCACTGATAAGTACCATGGGTGGAGTGTATGATTAAATTAATGAGAGCTGGTCACATGTTGCTTGCGGGGGGCAAGAAGCCTAAAATACATCTTGATGCGACACCAAAAAAAAGAACTATTCTATTATGAAGAACTTTAGAAAACCGAATTATCACGAGTTTCTATTGAGAGTCAAGGTGCTTGAGGAGTTTTACTTCAGGCTTTAACTGTGTCAAGAAGAGATGGAGGGCACTGGCCATCAGTGCCCCATTTTTCATCTGTACTGACTTGCTGGAAATCTATTTCCCTTTCTTCTCCTTTTTAAACACTACCTTAGCAACAAAAGCTGCATTCTCCAGATTTACTAACAAGTCAATTTGCATGACATTTCTGCACCAGAGGCACTTTTTTGTCATTGTTGTTTGTGTGTGTGCGCCTGTGGCACTCTGAAGGAGAGGGAAAGCTTGTTGTCTGGGGAAAAAAATGAGCTTCAGAGTGTGTGACAAACACTTTACCCGGAGCCTTTACACAGCCCCGGGGCTTTCTCACCGGCACTCAAGCATGTTGCTGCTGTCAGAGGGAATACTCGCCTCGCGAAGCCTCCGTTGTTCAGGTTATAAGTCAATAGTGGGAAATTGTATGCAAATGTGACCTTCAGTTAAGTTGCCCATCTCCCTGCAATTTAGGGCAGTTTGTTCATTTTTTATCTAAGTAACTCAATAATTGCTTGACTTGGACTGAAGGGAGAGTCATAAAACAACATGCTGCGGAATGTTAAACAATAGATAGACAAAGATTAAGAAAGAGAGTGATTAGTGAATCTGTGACGTTGCTTACAGCATGAGAAAGTCCCAGATCTTTTCTATGTGCCCTAAGTCAGCGGTCCCCAACCCCCGGACCTCGGACCGGTACCGGGCCGCGAAAGTTGAGGCTCGGGTGTGAAATGTATGTTTTTCAGGGTTTTTATCGGTTTTCAGTGTTATTTTGTTATCGTTTTTATCTTTAACTCACTAACGTGTGTTATGAATAAATCTTCTTTTTTTTCAGTACCGGTACTAGTTTTATTTTGTTGTATTTATCCGCGACACCTTAAAGGCCGGTCCGTGAAAATATTGTCGGGCATAAACCGGTCCGTGGCGCAAAAAAGGTTGGGGACCGCTGCCCTAAGTCATTGTTGGTGATGACCTCAGCCGTAGCCCCACACCCTAACCACAACACTGTGTTTTTGAAAAAAGTAAGAAGAAGAACTTTTTGGTGGGAAAAAAGTAAACAAATGTTGATATCTGCCATCACTTTTTGTCTCCTGTTTGACAAAGTGTCAGAGAATTTTTTTAAAAGAACAACAAATACATTATGGCTGGTTTGAAGTTAGTTTTAGGATGATGAGGGTTAACATACACAAGGTGAAATGAAAATCTGCCTGAAAATTTGGGTTGGGTTTTGTTTAGTCATACAATAATGTTACTGTTATAGTGTTTTTTGTAATAGTAACAAGCCTGGCTCTATGTCATGATTCTCTCTGTATATATGACCTTTGGCTGTTTGTGGTTGACAGCATATAAAAAAAGAGAAATCATTTTTTATTCATTTTTTATTTTAAAAGGTGTTAGACGCGTAACTTGGAGGGTGACTGTAATGTCAAGCAGGAAAACAATTGATGAGGTGAGGACAAAGAGGAAGACAAGAGACGAGACCACAGCGAATTATCTGCCTCCATCTCACCCTATCTGTGTCACACAAAACCTCTCCATATCCTCCTTCACTGCTTCTATGAATCTTCTCGATGAGCCATTCCTTTGATTTGGCAAAGATTATATTCTGGATGCTCTTCCTCACACAGGCCTCTCCTTTTATCCAGGGTTGGGACCAGCACTAGGGGTACGTTAGAGCTTATTTAATTATTTTGAGTGAGAGATTATAAGGTTAACATTTCAGAGTGGGTTTCCTTTCCTATTCAAAAACCGACAATACTAATATACATTTTGTTCTCTCGTATCAACGTATACCACAGACAAATGTTTGAAGCTGCTGTCACTGCCAGTATAAACTATTGAAAAGGGAACAAACTCTGCAGTAAGCAACTTGTGTAAATCAAGCTTCTAAAGGGAGGCTTGCTTGTAGAATTACAACATTGATTCTAAAACATAAATATAAAATTAAAATAACACAGCATATCTTGCTTCTAAACCATTATATGCCTTTCCACATGTCAAAGTTGCCACTTCCACTGTCACTTGTGCACCGATAGTTGCAGGCTTTTGAACTGAGAGGTCATAACAAAACAGAATTGCCCCTTTTAGCTGTGATTGAAAGGATGTGGCATTTAGATATCACATTTTGATTTGGCTAGTCCATTTTAAAAATCTTTGCCTCAGACAAAGCAGCAGCCTTTCTTGATCATGTTCATATAGGGGTTCTTCTTTGCATGATAGAGCCAAAAGTACATTTGTTATCATCACAGCAATGATTTTGATCATTCTTGGTTATTTCACCATACATGTAAAACCTGTCATTTTCTTGTTGTATTCTGTATTCATGTTAAAAATAAAACACATGCTGCGTTACTGAGCAAATTGTGACTTAGGCTAATTGCTGATCAGACTTAATTTGAATAGATTTTTTTAAGATGATATATATATTTTCTATGTTTCTATGATGTAGTGATGAAGAATCACAAGGATTTAATAAAAAAATATTTTGGTGGTGGTGCCACGGACAAATCTTCCAACTTTTGGAATCCAACATGGTTGCAACAGGTGTTAGCTGTACTTTGTTACCTATGTACACCAAAAAACTGTGAGGGTGCAACACACAGACACAGATCAGCTTATTAATGCTATGTAATGCATTAATAACGAACTAGAATTTTACTCACACAAACTGAAACTTCAGGGTGGTCTAAGCCACATAGTAAGCCATAATAGTAGTGATGGGTCAGTCGCGAACGAAATGGCTCTTAGAGCCGGGTCTTTGACGTGAACGACGGGAGCCGGCTCCTTATCGCGAGCCGTGGGGTTTTTATTTTTCTTTCTCTCACCCTCTCTCTCTCTCTCGCAATTTTTTTTCGCTTCACTCAGCATGCGAGCCTTGTGCTTTACGCTGGGCAGAGGGGGAGGGGCGGTAGTTTCACTCAGTAGCACAAGAACAGAGCGGGAGGGGGAGAGAGAGACAGAGAGTCAGGGACAACAATGTCACATTAGAAAGGTATAGTAATCATCCACAACTATTTTCAGTTGCAGATGATAAAGGATTCGGAAAGTTTATTCATGCAGGCCCATATGACAGAGAATATGCATCTTCTTTTATATTTAATTGTGTTGTGGTTTGCAGTGTTTTGTGTTGTTTTCACTTTAAATTTGTAAAAGGAAAAAGCTGAAAATTTAAATAGTTAAAAGTTGAAATGTGAATAGTTGATTTTTGTATTATATGATTTATTTATTACATTTTATGTGGAGTGAATAAATAAAAGTATATTTACGGTGGCCCCTACAGACAACGCACATACAAACTTCAAAACACGTACAAACTCCGAAGCACATAAAAACTCAAAACACGTACAAAAGACAATAGAAGTGCTCCAGGATGCTAGGGGCAGTGTTGAGCTTTTGTTACCTAGTGGCTACACAAGCCAGCAAGTACCAACGACCGGATATGGTGTGTGGTAGTAAAAGGTAAAAGAACTTTTTTTCATTTTATTTGACTATATATGAAAGCTTGTGTATAAATACACAAACAATACACATATGCTTTCATGCTCTCAATTGTGTAATTTAAGTGATCTAGGTAGCTCTGTTTTGGAAGTTCAGTTCATGCTAGAAATGTGTTTTGGAGTTTGTATGTGCTTTTTGGAGTTTGTGCGTGTTTTGTCTCTAGGGGCCACCGCATATATTTATATATAAACATATATAAATAAAACCACTTTTTTTTAACATTAGTAATTCCTTTTGTGCATAATTTTATTTATTATTTATTTATTTATTTATTGTTAATAATAAATTAATTAAAGCAACAAAACAACCTGAAGAGCCGGTTCGGAGGCGAAAGAGCCGGCTCTTTTTAGTGAGCCGAACCGAAAGAGCCGGATCTCTAAAAAGAGCCGGAAGTCCCATCACTACATAATAGTAGTCAGATAGTCCTGATTACCATTACGTTGATAGGCAGATAGGCCCGTGAGATTTCTGTTGGGTCCAGCTCTTTCCCCTAACTCCAGTATCCACCTGGATGAGTTATAACAAAACTATTCATTGTACTCAGCCTGGTACAGAAAGCATTTTTGTGTTCCAGGCTGTAAATATGAAGTTTTATCATGATCCCCCAACAAGCAAAATTTAATTATATGCAACATTCTCTGACTGGAAGAAATTTGTTTAACATTTAAACCTATTTTCTGCACATTCCAGCACATAAACTTTAAACACAGCAGAAAATAGATAAAATCAAAGACTAGCGGTCCTGTTGCTCTATTTTCACCTGTAAAGCAGGAGTTGGGTAGGTGGAGGTTTACCCTGGTGCAGGTGTGCCGCAGCGGTCAGTGGAAGATTTCTCTGTGAGTTTCCCATTACGTGGTAGCGCACTCGGTGCTTGCTTGGAAGTTTAGGGGGGGGTTTTTTTTGCTGTAAAAAGAAGTTTTCTTCCCACGCACAGCGGACACTAATGTGTTTGTCACTTTTTATGGAATCAAACTCAAAGTAAGGTCAGTACTTCCACGCTTTAAACGCTGCACACTCATACTCTCCCCCGCACTCCATATTATCCATTGTTGATCTGCAGACGGCTGTTGTCACAAATGTCGCACTCGCTTACGTCACTGTCATGAGACATTCTCGCATTAACGCAGTAACGCAGCGTGCTTACGGGAAAGTAACGGTAATCTAATTACCATTTTTGCAATAGTAATCCCTTACTTTAGTTGTTACTTGAAAAAAGTAATGGGATTACAGTAACGCGCCCATCTCTGCATAAATGCCACCTGTCTTTGTAGCAAATTGTTAAATGAGCATATTAAAGTTGTCTTGAGCAATCTAGTCCGGACCATTTTCAGAGAATTTCTTTAAGTTTCCTAACTAAAGGGATGAACCAGTTTGTGTGTACACTATCAAACCATACACACCTACAACTTAGCAAAGAACCACTTTTAAATAGTGTGTTTAGGTGCTTTAGAAGCCTGCAAAAAAATAATTTGCTCCAATTTCTTTTGCTGAATCTATGAAAAATGCCAAAGCTAACATAGTTTGGCAGACAGAAAATAGTATTTTTGCATCAATAAGGTGATTTCATATCCATTTAACTATTTTCCCCAGTGTGTACTATGAGTTACTATGAGCTTCAGCATTGGTGCCACTAAGAATATTTGAGTAATTCTGCCCAATACTGTTCTACTTCAAAAACAAAAATAAACAAAAAAATTACAGAAATGTGGCATTTATTCCATAATCTTTGAGCTTTGGCTCTACATTATTTGACAGCTGAAAGTATGTGAGCAGGCAGACAAATTGTCAGTCTGAGACGATTTGTCACACGGAGCGTGGCAGGTCTCCATTCACTTTCAGACACTGTGGCTTAATGTTTGCACCAGTGACAGGACTGTCAGAGCTATTTGTCACAGCTCCGTTTAGTGATCAGACTGGTTGCACCCTCTCTGGCCTCCTCTTCTCCAGTCCACAATAAATGTCAACAGCTAAACCAGTGGAACACAATCAAATTATCTGCTTTCTTTACGGGTGTTTGTATCTTTTTACCCAACTTCACTGACATCTGACAGCAGAGGTTCACTGTCATATAGCGTTTGGCACCGGACTCATCAAATCAGAATTTAATGGTTGCCCAGCAGGGTGAGAGAAATCATTGCTCTGAATATGTCACAGTTCGTATAAAGATTATAAAAGGAGGTTCACACTTTACAGTCAATGCTTTCTAACAGCTGGATTTACAGCAGTAATACATGTAGGACGCAACAGGTTTCCTGAAGCACTTTTTATTGCATGAGCTTAGTTAATGTCTGTGAAACTGTTCATTTAAGTCAATGTGTGCATCAAAAATGTGTGCTAATATAGAGTGTTACTGTCTGTGTTATATAAATGGAGCCTATCCTGGCTGTCATGAGGTGAGGAATAGGGTACACCCTGGACATTACAAAACAGGCAAACATCCACGCTCACCTACAGCCAATTTCAATTTCCACAATTAACCTAACGTGAAAATGGGAAGAAGGCGTGTGTGTGTGTGGGGGGGGGGGGGGGCACAAACCCCAACAAACCGACTCCAGCTGGCCAGTGGATCACTGTCTAGCACAACACCTGCAGCTAAGGGGGCAAAACAATCGCATGAGTGCTGCTGTTTGACTGAGGAAGAATAAAGTAGTCGTGGTAAGCCAATCACATGACCACTTAAAGACAAAGCAACAAGGTGACATATACCAGCTTTTAAATTGTGTTGATAGGCCACGTAAAACCAGAGTCATGATAAACATTTTTCCTCAATAGTTTCGTCACATTTACTGTCTAAGGACAACGCTAGTAAGCACTCTCTGCTTATGACCAAAAAAACAAAAACAAAAAAAAACGGGACGTTTTAGGAGTGACGGCAAGAGAGAGAGAGAGAGAGAAGACAGCAGAAAAACAGAGAGAGCGAGTTTTGAGATGGGAGAGATTTGTGACGTTTAGCGTGTTTCGAGTGTGTAGTTAATGTGTTGTCTTGTGTAGTTAGTGTGTAGTGTTGTGGATGGACCGAGTTCGATAGCGTTCTCTTGTCGCCCGATGCACCGATTGGCGCAGGAGGCTCTAAGTCTGATTCTCTTCTGGTTCCAGCCTCAAGTGGTCATCAGTAGAATAGGCCTAATTTTTCAGCCTATAGACTCTTTTGGTTTTCATGAGAGCAAGCATTATGTAAAGCTGCTCGCGTTATTGCAGATGCTAAGGTATTTGAGGTTGTTTCTGAGCACAAGGCTAACATTCAATCCTGAGGTTTTTGCAGATGCTTATGGAAATACCCAGCTCTTTGACCGCAACATGTTCTACTATAGTTTCATGAAATGTTTGTGAAGTGTTCCTATTTGCCTTGATTGCTGCATTAAACAGTTGCTAAATATGTCTTGATCATCAGTTCTAGACAAAGCCGATTTGACTTAATGAATAATTGTCTAAACAAACTGTCCAAAAATGGAAGAAAAGCAATAACTGCTGCTACTCTATATGGGTGTTTGCATCCTGCAAAGATAAAAAATTACATATACTGCATGTGCAGTCACTTAAATATATTATAGAAATATGCATAAATATTTTTTAAATATAGCAATGTAAATGTAATTTATTTTTTCCCATCACTTCTTTTAAAGTCAGTAGTTATTTGTTGCCCTCTAGTTTTTCCAGCTCCCTCTGTAAGTCAGACTTTCAGGTAATTAGATCAAATTGCTTGTTTGCCCTGGATCCTCTTTAATTTCATGCTGAAGCTGCTTATTTTTTTTCTTCATTTTTTGCCTCCTTGCATTAGCAGAGGAACCCCTGCCAGTACTTTTATACAAATTATACATTCATCTCGCAAGTATTCCCACCTTTGCACCAATCAAGCTTTCAATCAAACTGAAACAGAAATGCCTGGCTCAGTAAGACATTGATATGCAGTGATTTGATTTCAGTCCATGGCACAGTGGCAGTATGACACATATGATAAAATAATGTGTATGAAAGGAAGTCTGTCCTTTACAAAAGTAGCAGCAGCTGCCATCAAATTCAAAGTATCTCCATGGAAAACCAGTAGCAACCAACTTCAGTACAATGCGCCTTGTTTTTGTTCTTAGCCTACTCTGGCACTCCAGCTATTTCCTTCTTTTTATTAAATGAATTGGAATCCACAGGGAAATCAATAAATCAATGCACAAAGCGCTGGGATAGTGTTACCCCTTTTTTGTTAATGACTGGACAAGGGAAAGTTACATTGTTGAATGGATTTTCTTCCTTTCAATGTTTCTTTTTCTTAGATCCAATTAACACGCTGAATGCAGTAAAAACCGCCGCATGGAGTTTGCAAGATAAAAAGCTTTAAAGCTTTTATTACACTGATTTTTCTCACAGAAGGTTCATATTTAAAACAGTCTTATAGCAAAATTCAACTCATAGGATCAGTTCAGGTATCAATATCATTTAGTAGGTTCAATCTAAATCAGCAAAACATAAAGAAATGTTATTAGTGTAATGCAAAAACTGCATAAACAAAACTGCATATTTGTGTCGTACTTCTAGGGGGCTACCACAATATTTAATATGAACACATTTAATTAATGTGTACTTTAAGCAAACACAGTAGTGAAAGTACCAATGCCATTTCATTTACAAGCATTTTTTAAAATATAAAAACTATGATAGCTTTATAGGATTAAAGGATCTCTTGGTTTTGCTAAAGTATATTTGTTTTGGGGGGGGGGAGGCAGGGTTGCAGCACAGCATGGGGCACTGTGTTGGATTCACTACTCACCTGACAAAATGATCACGCTCCAGTACTGCACATAGTTTGAAAACCCCACAAGTGTTCCAGCTAACTGCCACCAATAAGAATAGGACCACAAAAGCATAAATCCTCCGAAAAAATAAATAGCTAAAAGAAATCAATAATTCAAATCCCAGAGGATAATAATCCATGCCTGACTGGAATTTAAAGAACAGAGAGAACAATTTGACTGAAACACAGCATAAATGTATTTGTTGAGAAAAATCCAGCTCTTTCTCTAGTACACAAGAAATACACCAGACCTAACAGGTGTCCACACAACCCAGGTTTGTGTCCTCTGAGTAAATGCTGTAATTTTAGTGTACGGTAGTGACTTGAATACATCACAGATGGTCGCTGTTGAGATGCATGGTGACTGTAGATTTGTGCAATTTCCACCATTTGTCCTCTACAGGACACTGTAGTTCAAGTTTCTTGTTTGCGCGGGCACCATCTTGGTGTTTACTGCGTTTGCTTTGCAAGGTAAAGGTAAAGTCAGTGGCATCGCGCATGGGTTTTGTGTAAAAATAAACATTATACTTTGTAAGATGGCGATTGTCCAGTCATACTATTTATGGTGCATTTGTTGAGATGTTCGTGCTGTCCAATGAGAGTGTGAGGAGTTTCTGTTCATGTTTCATTTGGAATATCTGTCGCGATTTTGGGCTACATTTCCATTTGTTAGGGGAAAATGCAAGATGAAGCATTAACTCCTTAGCTACACTTGCTAGTAGTGTTGTTAGGTTAATTTTGAGTCATTTGCATACCTGAAACCAAGAAATGTTTTAAAGGTGCCTTAGTTACATGATTATTTTTTATACAATATGTGGCTTATTTCTTTGCACTTCATTATTTTTTAAGCACATAGGGCCTGTCTCAATATGTGTACTTGTGCGTTGCACTTTCTCGTGTACTCGTGATACGTCATCAGTCGGAGACCAAGTACTGTTCCAATTCAAAGTACGCATTGTCACTGTCACTACCCGATCCGTACCGGAAACCCAATCGGTACCCCGCATGCGCGAAAGTTGTCTACTTCCGGTCGAAGTGTTTTACGATAGTTACGGGTCAGAGTATCTGTTAAGATGTTAAGAATAACAAGTATCTCTTAAAATGTTTCCAATAATGAAACATTTCAATATAATGTAGACAAAAACGAAAAATAAAAAGATAGTTACGGATTAGGTCTGGGTATCGTCACTGATTTCTAGAATCGATTCGATTCCGATTCACAAGGTCCCGAATAGATTTGATCCACGATTCGATTCAATTCGATTTGTTTCAATTCGATTCAATTCTGGGAAATTTTGCCTCAGACAGTCAGAAATATTATAATTCAGATCAGTACATTTACATATTTTTGTATCTATAAAAAGGAAGCTGACACTCGCAAGACTTTATCAAAGGTGTGAGCATCACAGCAGATGCTTTTGTGTCAAAGTAGCTGAAGATAAAACACAGAAAAACATGAAGGTGATTTTCCTGGCCTGGGGTTTTATAAAAATATTCTGCAGTACATCAAAAACGAAAGAAAACCATTAATCAACATATGAACATTACCTCTGAAGTTACAGCGATTTTATTAGAGACACGGCTAAGCGTTTTGCATTTTGCATAATTTGAAAAAGTTTAAATTTGTTCAGAAGCCTATTGAATGGCAGAAATTAGGTTTTCTTTTAGGAAGTAAGTAAAAGGAAAAAAAAACAGCAGCCGACAGCGCTGTAAACAACGGTAGACTTGTGCGTAAACAAGCAAGCGAATAATGCAGAAAACAGATTTTTAGACGGGAAACTGTTCTTGAAGTACACTGAGAGAGAGAGAGAGAGGGAATTTATGACGATGTTTATGTGAAGCTAGTTTGGAATCAGCGAGCTGTCGGCTTTCAGCCCCGACCGTGTCCGTGCCGTCGGGTGAGAAAGGCGACATCTCACTGATTCTGATCCGCGGGTCTGCGCTTTGTGTTTATGTCCTTATGCAGAATCCGTGTTCCTTCTCTCATTTACTGTTTTAGCTGTTTGGTGGATCTTGAAATTTTGTGAGGTTTAACCTGAGATTCTGGCGTTTCGGGCAAAATAAATTAATGTTAAAAAATTGATTCAGGATTTTAATGAATTGATATCACATTATCCAAGCCAGAATCGATTTTAATCGATAAATCGATTATCAAAACCCACCCTTATTACGGATCAGGACTCCCGATCCTTACTGCGCATGTGCAGGGGTTTTCTTCTTCTTCTTCTGTTCGTTTAATGGCAGTTTACTCCCCAGTGTATGAGGATACTGCCACCTGTTGACTGAGCGAATTAACCCTATTGTAAACTGAATTAGCGTCATTACAAACGTGTGTTAAATTTGATTTAGTGATAGTCAAGTGTGTTTTTGCTTGTCTGTGTGGAGAGGATTGATTGGAATCCGATTGTTAAGTGATGACATGACGAATCCTACTTCCGGGCCTAAAGTAGTCTGCGTTTAATATGGCTTTTGTGTTAACATGTTTAATGTTTTGTATTTTCTTCTATTTAATCTCAAAAAGTTCCTAAAACAGTCAGTGATCACTGTTGACCTCCCCCGGCTTTTATTACCGCTAATCATTTATTTAAGCTCAGTTTTTAAAACCTTAGGATGTAACTACAGCCCAGCCCATGCAGCAGTATATGAATGACTAACCTCGTATTGTGGATGGATTATCTCAGTTGTTCTCCTGGCTGAAGTTTGGTTCTTTTACAGCATCCTGCCATGCGATTACATTTGTTCCTGACCACCGAGAACACTCACGTTAACTTTTATCGAGTGGAAAAAAAGTTAGCTTGTTTATATTATGTGTCGCTAGCGGTCACGTAGCACATCGTTATATACCAGCTAGCCCAACTTCAGTAACCCTACAAATGTCACTGCTGTTTAGTTTTCTGTCTTCATTTATGCTGGAAGTGATAACAGAGCTCTACGTTTTAATTTGTTTCCAAAACCCCGCAGTCAGGACATGCTATATTGTATTTAGATAGAAGCTAGCAAGCTAACTCCCTGCTAACTTCTAACTCCGTTAAATGTCATAAATTCCGTTTTCATGGATGCCTGGATATTAAACTCAATTGTTACACCTGGTAGAGCAGAACGCTGATCATTTTATTAAAGATGAAAGACTTTAGACAGTTTTTCAACTCTCAGTAATGCCATAGTGATCGTTTGATATATGGACCTGCAGCGGAGTTTAGGTCCAGACACGGCTAGTGACGTCAGACTGAACGACCGGATACTGATGATGATGTCTGCTCCTCACTGTCAATTGTCAGTAAACATTAATCTGGCTAATGAATCTTCACGTGACATATTACAAAGTCTGTATTATTAACTCTGTAATTAGGCGCCATTCTTCTTATTTTACAGCGCTGTTGTTCAATTGGGGAATGCTCTCTGTTGAGGAGAAAAGCATGAATTTGTTTCTATATGGAGGTATCCATTGTTTAAATGTCCCGGTAGTCGAAAAGGAGGCAGAGCTGTTGAGAAATGCTAGGAGCTAACCGGGCGCTAACCGTATCATTCAAATATATTGAATGTCGCAATGTTGGCAAAGAGAGGAAGTGACGTAAGATTTGCGCATGCGGGGTACCAATCGGGTTTCCGGTACGGATCGGGTAGCGACGCGCATCAAGCCGAGAACGCGAAAAAGTCCCGGATGTGTTCTCGCTCCACCTGTTTTATCGAGCATGCATCGGTGGTGACTTGGTACAGCTAAATATCCCAGAATGCATTTTGTCCAAAACTCAAATGCGGCAATGGCGGACAAGCGGGCCTAAAAACTTTTAAATATTACTCTTTCTGGGTCATAAAATAATTTTCAGGCGAGAATGTAGCTGTGTAAACTTCAAATATCTGCTCGATTTATCAAGATATCATATATTTCCAAACGTGCGCCGACGTCTTCGGAGACGTCTGTGACCCGCCAGCTCCATAGCAGACAGCGAGGTCGAGGATCGCTAGAGCCGGCGAGAACAGCGGACTCCCAAGACATTGTTTTCAACCCCCCCCCCCGGTCTTTTCGCTACTCAGGTTAAACAAACCCCAAACCCCAGCAGCTGTCTATTGTATTGAGTGTCCACTAAAATAAAAATAAAAGCGTTCTAACATCTCACCTGCGTGTTTTTATTAAGGCATACATGTACACTATTTTTATTAATAGAGATTTAGCTACTGAGGTTAAACATGATATATAAGTAACTTTGATCACTTCTAAATGTTAATGTTTGGGTTATTTCAGTGTTTTATTTGTTCCTGAATAAATCAGTTTGGCTGTGATTAAAGTTAAGCTTCATAACATATTAATCACAGTTAAATTAAGAGGGGACGGCATTAAAAACTCCGGACCTGTGACATCATCAAGTTCCAATTGTACAAATTGCGTGTCCGTACTCGCATTCTCGGCAAGTCCGTACTCCGTGCGGTTTCGGCAAATCCGGTCTTGCCGAGAACGCGAGTACGTACTCGCTTACTTAGAATTGAGACTGTTTACTGTGTTTGAACCATACTTGCCAACTTTCGACCTCAGAATTAGGTAGACAAACAGGGAGACATACAAAAAACTTGAATTTTACAGTGTTTATTTATCGGATAAAATAAGTTAAATGTCACCGTTATTGTCCGGCGGACCTGGCCTTCGCAGTCTAAGTGGGCCGGGTCCTCCAAAAGCCAGAAGTGAGAAACTGTGAAATTGGACGGTCTAGCCTCCAGAATTACGTCACGAGCTCTCTCGATGGAGTGAAACTTTGCCGTCTGCTCCTTGCTATCTCAAATATAACTGGACGCTGTCGTAAACTCTCGACCATCTCACACTTCTGTTTAATCAGTTTTCTGTTTGACGTTTATTCAGCTGTGTGAAAACCCCGGCGGAATCCTCCCGAGGGATTAATAAAGTTTTATTTAATCTAATCTAATCTAATAACTTTAATCTTAGTAATTTTATTATTATTATTATTACTCTCTAACAAATAAAACACTGAAAAAAGCCAAACAATAACATGTTTAAGTTATTTAACTAAGTTGTTTATGTTATCATGTTTAACCTGAGTAGCAAAAGACCGCTGGGAGTTCGCTGTTCTCGCCGGCTCAGATATTTGAAGTTTACATAGCTACATTCTTGCCTGAAAATATGTTAAAAGTTTATTTTGCAACCCAGAAAGAGTAATAAGAGTGATATTAAAACTAAGTAGCTGCAGTAGTAGTAGCCATTGTTGGAAACTGGAATTGGCTGGGCCAATCTGGGTTGTGGTTTTTTTTAATTTTGTTGTCTGGGTGAAAAGTCGGGAGAAATTCGGGAGAATGGTGGCTCCGGGAGATTTTCGGGAGGGGCACTGAAATTTCCTTTTAGCTTTTTCCCTAGCATTGCTGAAACTCCTACAACCTACAGTACAAGTCCCATCCACAGCATTTTTGTTTATGTATGTGTCATGATCCTGAGTCTGCCGACTCAGTGTTTTGTGTTTCTTTATGCTTGTGTTTATTCTGAGTATGTATTCTGCTATGATTTGCCATTTGTTAGGTTTCTGTTCTGTGCCTGCCCTGGTCCCACTTCTGTGTTCTGTCTGTGGTGTCACACTGTCTGTTTGTGAATCTGTCTGTTTCGTTCAGTGTCTTGTCTGGTTCTCTGTGTCTGAGTTTCCTGTTTTAATCTGAAGGTCCCCGTCTCATGTGAGTGTGGTCAGTTTACGTTTCCCCTGTCCCGTCAGCCCTGATTTCTCCCAGGTGTGTTGCCCTCCTGTCTCTCATCCCCTGATTACTGCTGTGTGTATTTAAGCCCTGTGTGTTCTCCTGCCTGTTGTCTAGGTTTTTTCAGTCATTCGTCATAGCGCACTGCCTGTTCTGTCACTCCACTCCTTGTAAATAAATGTCACTAGTATCATCAGTCTACTGCTTACATTTTGGGTCCTTTCTCCCACCAACACCACACGGCTCGCCCCGGCAGCCTTGACAGTACGAACCGGCCAAACATGGACCCAGCAGCATTCGCACCTTCTGAGGAGCTTCGGGAGGAATTAATTGATTCAGTTTCAAGATTTTAAAATGGCGCCGGTGAGGTCGGCTGCCGTGCTGGATGCTCTGCCCCAACTTCTCCACTTTTTGCGGTTTTTCGTCACTTTTTGCTATATCGGCCATAATCTTGAATGGGCATCATGCAAAACACACAAATTCACTACAGTAGAGACACTCTGGTTTCTATTGGTCTACAATACACGAACATTTCACCATGTTTAACTCCAGACCCAACCTGGCCAAAGGATATCCTGAGAGAGAACAAAGGACGCGACCCTAAGCAACGGCCTCGAGGGAAACGAGCCGGCATCAGGAACAGGCTACGGGCTCGCACACACCGTTCTGTTCTGTCACTGCCAGAGGCCCGTGCGCCTACTGGTTCTGCTCTGTGTCTTCCAGAGGCCCGTGCGCCTACAGGGGCCCCTGTGCCCGCTGGTTTTGGGACTGTTTTTGCTGGGGGGCCTGAGGAGCCCGTCCAGCCACCAGCTGCTCCACCATCAGCTTCACCCACGCCGTCGCCTGGTCCAGCTTCAGCTTCAGCTTCGCCGTCGCCTGGTCCAGCCTCTGCCTCAGCATCATCAGCATCGCCTGGTCCAGCCTCTGCCTCAGCGTCGCCTGGTCCAGCCTCCGCTTTAGCCTCACCTGGTCCAGCCTCCGCTTCATCCTCCGCATCAGCTTCAGCGTCGCCTGGTCCAGCCTCCGCTTCAGCTTCTGCCTCGTCTGGCCCAGCCTCTGCCTCGCCTGGTGCTGCGGGGGCCACGCCGTCTTCAGGTCCCAAACCGCCGGCCAATTTCCGGGCCTCTTGCCGGACGTTATCGCCGTCATGGGCGGCCTCCGAATCAGCACTGTCATCCCTGTCGCCGCTATTGCCTTCCGCACGGTCGGCCCCCAGAACTGTTTGCCCGTCGCCGCCGTTGCCGTCCGCACGGTCGGCCCCCAGAACTGTTTGCCCGTCGCCGCCGTTGCCGTCCGCACGGTCGGCCCCCAGAACTGTTGCCCCGTTGTTGTCGCTGCTGTCCGCACGGTCAGCCCCCTGAATTATTGGTGAACTGTACGCCAGTGATTTTGTGCTCCTGTTTTTTTTTTGTTCTAGGTTTTTTTTTTTTAACCTATTTGGAACTCCATAATAGAAAAGCTTTTAACGGGGTAACTGTATTTCCAAAAAGGAATGTATGAGGCCTCATTCAAAACATCCATTATAAAAATTTCTGGAAAAGAGTGTGGTGGGTTAACCACCCCACTATGGAGCTGTTTAGTGTGTTTGGTGTATCACCAAAGTATTTGCCAGTTATCAGCACAAAATTCTTGCTAACCATAATGCAAATGTAACTTGTTTTACAGTTATTTAGACATGTTATATACATATAATAATGCTAAGGAAATTACATTTTCAAAACAAGGAGATTACCAGCATCATGGAGGCGAATGCTTGAGAGAACAATCATATCTGTCTTAATTATGACAATTTATTGCTGGTTAAATTTTAAAAGTTTTAAATCAAATGTAGATACAATGTAAGTATCACCACATTCTGATTACATGGTGGGCCTCGATTTAATGCTCGACTTAGACTTATTATGCAAGATGACCATTGCAGGAAGACAAATGGAGGAGTTAATGGTGCTGCTCCTTCTGAGAAATACATTTCTGATGTCATGTGGTGATAAATTTCTTTTGTGTGCCCCCTTCAGGTGATTTGTGGTTTTGTTAAGTGCCAGGGAGGAGATGGATGCACGTTGGACTTTCCAGTGGAATTCACGTGGCTTCACATAATCAGCTCATTTCTTTCAGAGTACTTTTTTTTTCTTTCCTTTTTTTTGGGACCAGAAACGTTTTTCTGTGATGTACAGAACAAAGCTTTATAACCTTGAGAAGCTTCTTTCATACCATATTTTTAGTGTAGTCCTGTGTAATATGAACATAAGATTCAATAATCGTTTGAAAACCATGCAATAGAGTCTTCAAAAGGGGCCAAGACATCTTCTTAATTAAGTCAGCTGGAAGCTTCAGTACTGAGGGTGGAGGAATGTCATCAGCTGAGGAGCTCTCCAGCATTACCAAAATGACTGTTGACCCACAACGTGCAGGTTGAAAGCTCCTCTACATGTGACAGGGATGTCTGCTGAATATGTGCCTGCCTGCTTAGTGTCAGATGAAAATTAATAGACACAGATGTATTCCACAGCTTAGGATAATCACGTAGCCCTCAGGGCACAAGGAAAAGAAAATCACAGTCTAAATATCCCATTAATTCAAATTCAGGGAGGTCATGTCGAGGTTTTGCCTTCGTGGCCCTGACATTTTAATCTGAAGTCTGCTCAATTCTTCATTAATAGAATAATGGAGATTGTGATAGTTGGCTTTGTGTTAATAATACCTTTCCACGGTTGGACTGAGGCATTCACGCTTCTTTTCTTTCTGGAATCCATCTGCGTGAGATATTCTAACAATGACACCTGCTCTGCATCCTGCCTGTCCCAGCACGGGATACATCTGCCCTAGAATATTTCAACATTTAATTTACAGCCCGAGGCCACGCTAAACAACATGTTTCTACATTTGTGTTGTAAAGGAGGCGTGTTGTGTTGCAGAGACAGCTTTAGAAATGTTTCAATCTTTATGGATCTACGAGTGTTTATGGCAGCATTTTTATTTCCGCCTCCCCCTGTGCATGTATGTGTGTGTGCAAAAAGAGACAGCAGTCAGCGTTCTACTTTTATGGAGCAGACTGCAAACAGCATGCAGGATGTTGATATCACTCGTTTCCAACACAATGTTTGGGAAAGATGAGAAAAGTCTTTAGTGAGCTTGAGATATTCATATGTGGCCACTTTAAGTCATAATTGATTTCTCAATTTTGAGGTTAATTAGCGACATCAGCAACCAGCGTTAATAGGACCACATTTTAAGGGTGTATAACTAATGAGAAAAACCTTAATAACCGGTGTAAAATTCCTGTATGTCATAATCTTTAACAGCCAAAGCAGTATGTGCATATTAGACGGATTCTGAAAAAGTAGGGACAGTTTGTAAAGTGTAAATGAAAATTTGCAATGGCCCATGGAAAACATATAAAAATGTTTGAACTGAGTAAGTGGACCATTTTGAGGAACAGCTTGTCACATTTTGAATTTGATGGCAGCATCAGATCTCAAAAAGCTGGGACAACAACCAAAAAACAGCATCATTAGAGAGGGACACTCGCAACAGGTCAGTAATATGACTGGTTCGAAAAAAAGAGTGTCTTAGAGAGCGGCAGCAAAGATGGGCAAGGCCTCACCAGGCTGTAAAAAGATATGCTAAATTGAATGAAGACATTATGGAGCAATTTCATAACTTTAAATATCTCATCATCCACAGAACATAATATCATCAGTATCATATATCATTCAAAAGAATGTCAGAATGGAGAAATCTCTGTGTGGAAGGAAAGTAACGGATGCCCGTGAGCTGTTGTGCCCTCAACAAAAACAGACATGATTTTGGCCATGTCCAAACTAATACGTTTTCGTTTGAAAACGCATCTTTTTCTCCCCCTTTTGGCCTTCCGCCCACATTGAGACGCCGCTTTCGGTCAAGGAAAATGCAGTGTTTTGAAAACGCTCTCCAAAACGGATACATTTGAAAACGTCGTTTTCTGGTCGCAGTGTGGACGGCGAACCCGGAGACTTTTTGAAAATGATGACGCATTTTAGTCATATGATGCAGTCATGTGACCAATTAAACTGAGATAGCGGAGGGCATTATACAGCAGTAGTTTTGTTTGCTCTCAATTTCGACAGCCCTATTAAAGATTAATATCAGTCTGTACATGCTCCAGATAGCTTTTCTTCACATTTTTATCCGGGCTAGTGTGGACATAGTCTCTGTTATAGAAATCACTCTATGAAATCACTGTCTGTGAACACAGTTTGCCGTGTGTGTTTCTCTGTGTGTGTCTGAATGTGCGCATTGCTGGGGCTGGGGCTTGCTGTTCTTTGGCCCCTGTGAGACAAGGTTATGATTGATGGGGGGTTGTTGCTGGGGGTACTTGGTGGCTCCGCGCCCGATCTCTGCCGGGCAATTCTTGGTTACCTGGGTCCCTGGGGTGCTGGGGTCACGTCCTGGGCTTGTGCTAGGATAGCCAGCTTCTGTTGGGGTCAGCTGCCTGTTGCCTCTGGTCCTCTGAGGCTGCTGTCCTTTGGCTGTGGAGGCTCCGTCTGGGACCTCCGTCTTCCTTCTGCTGGGGCGTGCATGCAGTTGTCATTAGGAAGTGTGGTTTCAGGACTTCATTGGTCTTCGGGGGGATGGGGGGTGGTAGTCAGGTGGCCCTCATTATCAAAGATGTTTCGTGACAAAGACACATACACAGAAACACACAAACCTTTTTTTAGAAGTAGCAGTTGCTGACCCGTTGCTCTGATTCGGATGCAACAAATGAATATTGCTCCTTTCTTTTTTTACTCTCTCTTCTCCTATTGGCTCCGGCATTGTTACACAATGTAGATACAGCGCCTTGAGGCAACTGTTGTTGTGATTTGGTGCTATATAAATGAAATTGAATTGAATATACTAATGTGAATAATAAAGAATATTAGAGTAAAAAGAAATTGCCTTTTAAGAGAAATTATGATTAGCATTGAAAGCTGCACATGGTTTAACAGTAACAGATGAATAAACACATCTGTATATAAATGACATATAAAGGAGGAGTAATTAATAATACCTTACTCATACCATAATAATGCCCTACTAATCCTTAATAGTGGGACATTATTAGAATGTGGAACCAAATTTTACTATTATTTCAATATTACTATTATTTTTCTGAAACTGTGTGATGGACCGAGCAGTGAAAGAAAGTCAGGCACAGGTGAAAGTACTTTTGTTTAACCCAACAACATGGTTGGTTAAATCATACATGAAATCAAAATCTTGGGCCCGTAAAAGAGGTTGAAATAACAGAACTCTACTCAAAGTTTAGTTAAGTAGTATCTGCAAACTATGCTGATAACTCAAACAAACTGACATAACCAAGAGACAAAGGGGAAACTTAAATAGTTGCTGATCAGCCCACAGAAAACACAAAAAGGGGTAAAACACACAAAACACATAACTAAAACTAACATAATAAACTCTAATTCTCCCCCATGGTCGCTCAGTAACTCAGTAAATCATAAATAACAGTGTAAACTAAAACGTGCACTTATTTAAGAAGACAGTGTCATGCTAATATGTGAATTAATTCTAAACCAAAACCAGTTATTTATTATCCTGTAAATTAAACCTTATATTTAAAGAAAGACAAATGTGAATGCAGTGTTGTGCGTACGCCTCTACACTGAAGTGACCACTGTGTGGCTGTAACTGCAGCCATCACAAACTGGTACATTTTCTTGTACCAACAAACAGAGTTTTTCTGCCTGTTTCTGTTGTTAATAAAATATTAGTTTATGAAATTTGCAAATCATTGCATTCTGCTTTTATTAACATGTTTGCACAACGTTCTTTTTTTAAATTTTGGAATTGGGTTTATACATGAATACTCCCCTTCAGAGCTGAAAAGACATTAATAAGAGTCAGGTGATGCCCTGCTTCATGTAGGACAAACCCAAAGATGACTTCTATTGCAAATATTTTGTAGCGCTGGTGCGTGTGTGCTCACATGTGTGTTCTTAATTAACAACTTTAAACACATTTGTGTTGACATTGTAAATTGAAACTCGTGTGCATAAAGGAGAAAATGTGTCTTGCATACATCCAAATGGAGCCAGTGCAGATAAGGAGGAGATTAGAATAAAATCCATTCCTGTTATCGAGGATGGATTATCCCAGCAGGAGCCCCGAGGGTATGGATGTTTTCTGCAGGACCCCCTTTGCGCTGTGCCCAATCACCATTCAACCCCCTCTGAGTGAACGAGGAATTTATCTCATCCAACTGACTTAGTGTCATTACATCGTCTCAGGCTTGTTCCGAAATCTCCCCAGTGCTCGATCATTTTATTGCCAGTAAATCACCTCCGTTTAATTCTATATATTAATGTGCTATTATCAATCTTCTATTTAATTAAACATAAAAAAATTTAGCTGAAGTTAACATCTACAGTTGTCTTAAGGCACTTTACATTGTCATAAAATCCCTACAACATGAAAAAGATCAGACGCTTCCCAGTGAAGACGAACTCCCAGTTTAAAGGAAGATACATCTGTCAGACCTCAGCATTTGCCAGACATCAATTTTCAAGTTTCATTTTAAAAACAGAGTTCGTCTGTGTCCTCAATCCAAACTGGGAGTTCTTCATAAAATAAATCTGAACACTGAAGGATCTGCCTCCCATTCTACCTTTGAAAATAGTTTTGGGTCAAAATTTAAAAACAGGGTTTTTCTTTTCTTTCTTTTTTGCCTCTTCAGTCGCTTTCGCAGCCTTTCAAGCGTGCACACAGTTGAAACGTCAAGACAACTGATAATTTAATTGCAAAATCTTTTCTAAAGGTTAAGTATCCTAAATACAAAAGCAGAACATGCCTGCACAGAAATAACTTATGAAGAAAGGAATTTTTATTCCATTTCACAGGTATTTATATATAATCCACTATTTTGTTAAATAATTCACTGATATAACATAGATTATTCTCTAACAGCTTCATCAGCTGTTCAAGTCGATATTCATTAGTTATTCAGGCCCTACTTTGTTAACCACTTCGTAATTATGTGGTCATTCCTCACTTTTTCCACTTACTCAGAATTTTTGTGCATTTGTATATTATACTTCAAATTATTTCCCAACCAA